>NW_004955472.1:1735285-1805609 GCF_000276665.1 Chinchilla lanigera | reverse complement strand
GAAGATGTCTTGGGTTCGAGTTCCAGCACAAAACCAAAAAAAAAAAAAAAAAAAAAAAAAAAAAAAAAAAAAATCCAAGAAAACAAAATGAAACAAAACCAAGAAACAAATTTACTGACTCAGCAATTCTACCTCCAAAACCTCACTCTTACAGATACTGTGAATAAGTACAAAGGGACATGAATATATTCATTACTACACTTTATAATCGCAAAAAAATGGAATAGGGACACTTTAAATAAACTGTGATTGTCCTCTAAGTGGAATAACACTACAAAGCAATTACAGAGTAAGTAAACTCCTCAATGTTATTAAACAAAAAGAAAGCTTTCCAATATAGTGTTAAATGATACTGCAATGTGCAGAACAGTTTATAAATGAAGCACTTACTAGAGAGAGATTATTGATTTATAGAGCTATAAATTTGCTTATCAGCCACGAAACATGGGACAGGTTGCACAAGTAATAATAGTCTCTTGCAGTCAGGCATGGTGGCGCATGCCTGTAATCCTAGCATTTGGGAGTCTACGGCAGGGAGCATCACCACAAGTTTGAGGCCAGCCTGGACTATACAGGGAGTTCAAGGCCAGCCTGACCACTGTATACATAGTGAGACCTTGTCTTCAAAACAACAACAAACAAAATACTGGTCTTTTGGAAGGAGGGGAACTGGGTGGTAGACGGTAAATATAGGAAGGACACTACTATAGCCAATAAATGCTAATAATTATTATCTTTTTGTCATTTATATTTCAGTGCTGTCTTCTTCACTCAGCAGGACCTAGAATAGTGTGTATGTTTTTAAATTTTGAAACTATGTGACTGTATTACTTATTTTAAAAAATACATTTCTCATCTGGTCATGATGGCACATGCATCCCTGTAATCCCAGCACTCAAAGAGCTAAGGCAGGAAGATCCAAAATTTGAGCCCAAAGTGGCTGTATTGCACACTCCTATAATTCCAGCACTTGGGAGGCTGGACAGGAGGATTGCTAAAAGTTCAAAGCCAGCCTGGGCTATATAGTGAATTCAAGGTCAGCCTGAACTCCTATGGTGAGAGCCTGTCTCAAAAGCAAACCCAAAAATAAACAAAAATGCCCAAAACAAAATTTGAGCCCAGCTAGGGCAATTTAGGGACATAGTGAGACACTGTCTCAAAACAAAAATGTCTGGGGACATAACTCAGTGCAGAGGTCCTTGGTTCAATCCCCAGTAAATACCACACACACTCAGAGCTTTATAACTCTATAAGCATCATCACCAAAAGTAATACAGCTGCGTGTGGTGGCCTGTAATCCCAGCACTCAGGAGGCTGAGGCAGGAGGATCACTGTGAGTTTGAGGCCCACCTAGGCTACAAAGTGAGCTCAAGGCCAGCCTGAACTGCATAGTGAAATCCTGTCTCAAAAAGGGAAACAACAACAACAAAACCCAAAAGTAATGGAGATACCCTTAGGGGCCTTATAACTTTAAGAAGGCTAACACACACACACATACGAATGAATAACTAATGTGTTGGTAACCTTGGCTATGTACTGTAGCAGGTACCCAGACAAAAGTTACACATTACAAGTAGCAACAGATCTCCTTTGGGAAAAAGGAGTGGGAAGAACTAAATTAATTCTTCTCTTTCCATAACTTTAGGTAGATTTGGAGGCAGGTTGCCAAAGTATCACTGAAACAGTATATCCAAACCCCAGGCTTTTTGCTGAACATCTCCTTAGACAGGTTTATCAGGATAATTATCCTTCTCTGTCGACTTGTAGCAGAAGATGCCCCTGCTCCCCCAGCCAGTACACTTCAGTTTGTCAGCTGCCCAGGTAACAGTTCCTCTTCCAGTTCCTATTACTTTTATTTCTTAGAAATGGCTGGTCACTGTGATGTATATAACTGGTCACTATGGTACATACTGTGAAGAACCAATCCCCAACTGACAAGCACTCTGCCTTTTTGTACTTCCTGCTTGCTTATCCCATATAAGTCCTAGAACACCACAGATCAGGGCCTGACATTTTGGGAATGATCCCAATCAGTGCCTGTCAACATAAATCTACCTCTGAATCCTGGGTGTCATTTTGGTGTTTCTGTTTGCTGTAGCATACTGACCCACATCCTGCATTATTCAAGTGTGAGCTTCTTATTCCTTCTGGCTTCTCTGTGGACTGAACCCAGGGCCTTATTTATGCTAAGCAAGCACTCTACCATGAGCTCACATTGTACCCACCTTGGGATTTTGCTTTATAAAACTTCTTTTGAGAAGTGGTCTCACTGGCAGTCCATTTGGGACCCCTCCTGCCTCTCAGGAGCTATTTCTGTTCCCATTCCTTTTCTCCAATAAATTTTCCTACTCAGCTTCTGTTGTTTCTTAGAATTCATTCTTTAACTTCAGGGAAAACAAACTTGGCCTACTGCACATTTAGCTGTTTGGGAGTTACATTCATTTTCCTTATGTTATTTGGAGGTTCCACTGAGTCAACTGCAAGGAGGTAAGAGTTTATTTTTAATTCATGGCTTCTGGATTGTGACTCATTTAGGTAATCAGAAATGGTCATCTTTCTTTACTGACTGCTTACACTTTGAATTCTCATGTCTTGTTTTATACACTTTTTTTTTTTTGGCTAAAATTATAAATTTAAATTGAGAACACAGGAAGATTATGGTTTCTTTGATGGGATAGTTTACTTTTGCAGGCAAGATCTCATATTCCTGTTTTGTATAGGCTGTATTTGGACTTCTAGTTGCTATATTTATTGATGCTCTTTGCTTGACTTGTTAGACAATAGTGCTAGATAAAAGTAATGTTAAGAGTGTTCCCTAGTGAACTTTGATATGAAATGCTATTAAATGGGTCTTTTTATGAAATAAAATTTATATTTAGAAAATATACATGCCTATTAATAAATCACAGGGCTCCACCTGCCAGTAAAAGACAATAGGTCAGCAGCTGTTCTCAAGACATGGAGGACAAGTTTCACTGGGACAGCTGGGCCTGATCCCTCTCTACACTGTTGAATGTTGAGCTTGTGCAGTTTCCTTTTGGTCTGTTCTTCTGCTGGTGAGGAGGCAAGCTTAATTCTTGAGATTCCCCATTCTTGCCTTTCCAGGCTGAGAGTGACAACTCATGGGCAAGTTGTAGACTTTTTTGAGAGAATGAGATGTTTATATATTAATGACAATTTTTTTTTTAAATAAAAAGTACCTAAAAGAAAAAAAAAGAAACTGTAAAAGCTCCATAAACACACGGAAATTAAATAACACCCTCCTGAACAACCAATGGATCAGAGATGAAATTAAAGAAGAAATTAAACAATATTTACAATTAAATGAAAATGCAGCTACACACTAGAATCTGTGGGATGCAATGAAAGCAGTCCTAAGAGGGTAATTATAGTGGTGAATTTTCACATCAGGAAAACAGAATGAGCACAAATAAACAATTAATGTTGCACCTCAAGCATCTAGAAAAAGAGCAAGTCAAGCCCAGAGCCCATACAAGGCGGGAAATTATAAAGATCAGAACTGAAATTAACACAATTGAGACTATAAAAACAATACAGAGAATTAATGAGTCAAAGAGTTGGTTCTTTGAAAAAATAAATAAAAATGATAAACCCTTAGCCAACCTTATCAAAAAAAGGAAAGAAAAACTCAAATTCATGCACTGAGGAATGAAAAGGGTGAAATCACTACAGATCCTATGGAAATTCAGGTCATCAATACCTAATCTGAATATTTTTACTCTCACAGGATGGAAAACACAGGAGAAATAGACAGATTCCTGGATATATATGAATTACCAAAGCTGAATCAAGAAGATATAAAAATTCTGAATAACCCAATATCAGTTAATAAAATTAAAAATGTAATTAAAAACTTACCAACAAAGAAAAGCCCAGATCCTGATGGATTTACCACTGAATTCTACAAGAAATTTAGAGAAGATTTAATGCCAATACTCCTCAAACTCTTTAATGAACTTGAAAGGAAACCAACACTCCCTAACTCATTCCTGGAGGAAAGTATTACCCTGATACCAAAACCAGAGAAAGACCAACCAAAAAAAGAGAAAGACAGGCTAATCTCCCTAATGAACATAGATGCTAAAATCATTAATAAAATATTAACAAATGGAATGCAGCAAAGCATCAAGAAGATAATAATACATCATGACCAAGTGGGATTCATCCCAGGAATGCAGGGATGGTTCAACATATGCAAACGATGCTTTGTGGGGATATCCAGACACAAACCATAACACCATCTATGACAAACCAATAGCCAGCATCATACTAAATGGACAAAAACTGAAAGCTTTCACTGTAAAATCAGGAATAAGACAAGGATGTCCACTATCACCACTCTTATTCAAGATAGTTCTGGAAGCATTAGCCAGAGCAATTAGATAAGAGAAAGAAATAAAAGGAATAAGGTTAGGAAACAAAGAATTTAAATTATCATTATTTGCAGATGACATGATACTCTACATAGAAGACCCTATTAAGTCCACGTAGACTTAATAACCAAATTCAGTAGCACAGCTGGATACAAAGTCAACACTCAAAAATCAATAGTATTCCTGTACACAAAGCAATAAACTAAGAAAGAAATTAATGAAACCACATCCTTCATAATAGCTTCCAAAAAATGAAATATTTAGGAATCAATCTAACAAAGGAAGTAAAAATCTCTATAATAAAAGTTACAGTACTCTGAAAAAGGAGATTGAAGAAGATATCAGAAAATGGAAAGATATCTCTTGCTCATGGATAGGAAGAACCAACACAGTGAAAATGGCCATACCCCCAAAATTGTTATACAGATTTAATGCAATCCCAATCAAAATACCATTAACATACCTCACAGAACTAGAGAAAACATTCCTAAAATTCATTTGGAACCAGAAGAGACCTAGAACAGCAAAAACAATTCTGGGCAACAAAGACAAGACAGGAGGCATTATAATCCCTGACCTGAAATTATACTACAAAACTGTGATAAAATCAGGATGGTACTGGCAAACAAAAACAGACCTGAGGATCAGCAGAGCAGATTAGAAGACACAGACACAACTCCAAACATATCTTATCAGCCACCTTATCTTTAACAAAGGGGCCAAACATGTTCACTGGAAGAAAGACAGGACTCTTTAATAAATGGTGCTGGAAAAACTGGCTCTGTAAATGCCAAAGACTAGAACTACACCCACGTCTATCATCATGCACTAAACTAAATCAAAATGGATCAAAGATCTAAATATTAAAACAGGCACACTTAAAAAAAAACAAAAACAGGAACACTCAGTCTACTAGAAGAGAAAGTAGGTAGAAATCTTGATGACATAGGTATAGGCAGAGAGTTCATGAACAAAACCCAAACTGCACGGGAAATACTTCAGAGAGTCAACAACTGGGACCTCATCTTGTTAAAGTTTTGCACATCAAAAGAAATCACCAACAGAGTGAAAAGACAACCTGCAAACTGAGAAAAAATTTTAGCCAATTGTCCTTTAGACAAAGGACTTCTACCTAGAATATATAAAGAATTGAAAAAGTCAACCCCCCCCTCAAATTCAAAGACCCAATCCAAAAATGGGCATCTGAAATGAATACACACTTCTCAGATGAAGAAATACAAATGGCAAATAAATATATGGAAATACGTTCAACATCATTGGTCATTCAAGAGATGCAAATTAAAACACTGAGATTCTATCTCATTCCAGAAAGAATGGCCATCATCAAGAAATTGACTAATAACAAATGCTTGAGGGGCTGTTGTGAAAAAGGAACCCTTCTCCACTGTTGGTGAGAGTGTAGACTGGTGCAACCATTGTGGAAATCAGAATAGAGGTTCCTAAAAAACCTAGGATTGGAGGTCCCATTCAACTCAGCTATTCCCCTTCTGGGTATCTTCCCAGAAGGATTAAAAACATCATACCACAGAGATATATGTGCACCCACGTTTTATAGCAGCACAATTTGTAATAGCTAAATCTAGTAACAACCCAAATGCCCATCAACGAGCAATGAATAAAAAAGATGTGGTATTTTTGTACAATAGAGTACTACTCAGCCTAAGCCATAAAGGATAAACTTGAGACTTTTATAGGTAAAGGGATGCAACTCAAGACCATACTCCTTAGTGAAATGAATCAGACTCACATGTGTAAACTTCATATTGTCTCACTGGTGAGAAACTTGAAGAGTAAATAAGGTCTAAAATGTACAATAGATATTGTGAAATGGGAAGAAAAGGAAAAGGGAGCACTTGGGAGGCTGAGGTAGGAGGATTGTTGGGAGTTCGAGACCAGCCTGGACTACAAAATGAGCTCAAGGCCAGCCTGACCTGCATAGTGAGACCCTGTCTCACAAAGAAAAAAAAAAAAAAAAAAAAAAAAACTAGGATGGGTGAAAGGAGAAAGGAAGAAAGGGAAAGGAGAGAAAATGCAAGTTAGTTACACTGTTAGCGTCTCTTAATTCATAGAAAAGGAAGGTTTGTGCTTATATTGATTGAAGAACTTTTTATGCCCATATTTTGTGCTCTGAATAACTCCTTTAAAGATAATAATATGCAATGTATTAACTACTGTTATTCTCCTATCATCTCATTATGAAATTTTGTTTTACTTTTTCTCTATAATAAAAATAAAAATAAAAAGGACCCTAAATCTGATTCTCGGGACTCCAAGAAGAGTTTGATGACTACACTCACCTACCACTACTACAGAAAACCAGGTCACCTCAGGTGGGACTGTGATAAGAACCATCACAAGAGGCCCCTGAGTCATGTCCTGATTGCAAAAGTGACACTGGAAGTTGGACTGCCCCCTGTGGCAGAGGCCCCAAGGATCAGACCTATCTTACCAGTCGGTCCAGCAAGATTGAAAGGCCTTGGTGTGCACCCTACCTTCTCCCAGCCAGGCTGTCATCTCCATGGAGGAGCCCTGGCTAATCATGACTATGGAGGGAAAAGAAACCAGTCTTTTCCTGGGCACTGGTGCGTGTCTCTCAGTCCTTCTTTTCAACCCTGGCCTTCCTTAAAGGCCTCATACTTTAGTAAAAGGAGTAACGGGAGAGGAGATAACTTGCTATTTCTCACAACCCTGAGGCTATAACTGGGATGGCTTTCTCTTCATTCATTGCTTTTAAATTATGCCTGAAAGTCTAGTTCCCCTCCTGGGGAGAGATATCTTACCTTAAATACTGTAATATACATGCATCCAGGTCAAGTACTCTGCGTCCCCTCATTGAGACAGAAATAAACCCTGAAGTATGGGCAACTAAAGGTTGAATAGGAACAGCAATAAGAGCTGCCCTGGTACAAATACATCTCAATGATCCTACTATTTTTCCTCACTGAGACAATACCCTCTAAAGCCTGAAGTTAAAAGAAAACTATTGCCTGTAATTGACAACTTAAGGGTACAAGGTCTACTTACACATTGTCACAGCCCTTGCAACACTCAAATCTTAGGAATTCAAAAACGCAGTGGGGAGTAGAGGTTGTTATAGGACCTTAGACTGGTAAATGAGGCAATACTGTGCATTTGCATGGTGGTACCTAACCTGCACACTCTCCTTTCTCAGATCCCAGAAGATGCCAGTTGGTTTTCCATGTTAGATTTAAAAGATGCCTTCTTTTGTATTTCTTTATAGACAGATTCCTAGTTTCTTTTTAAATTTTATTTATGTATTTATTTTTTGAGACAGGGTCTCGCTATGCTGTTCAGGCTGGCCTTGAGCTCACTTTGTAGCCCAGGCTGGTCTTGAACTCACAACAATCCTCCTGCCTCAGCCTCCCAAGTGCTGGGATTACAGGCATGTGCCACCATGCCCGGCTCCCAGGCTGGTCTTGAACTTGCAATGCTCCTCCTGCTTCAGCCTCCCGAATGCTGGGACTGTAGGCATGTGCCACCATGCCCGGCTCCCAGGCTGGTCTTGAACTTGCAATGCTCCTCCTGCTTCAGCCTCCCGAATGCTGGGACTGTAGGCATGTGCCACCATGCCTGGCCAGATTGCTAGTTTCTTTTTGCCTTTGAAAGTCCTCATGACCAGGCCTCTCAACTGACTTGGACTATGCTTTCTCAAGGGTTCAGAGACAGTCTTCATCTTTTTGGAAAGTGCTCTCCTATGACTTGGCATGTTTTGAATTTTCTCAAATCACAGTCCCACAATATGTAGATGATACACTGTTATGTGTCCCCTCAGAAGAGATCTCTAGCCAAGGGCCCCCATGCTCTGCTGAATTTTCTAGCTGGCCGAAGTTAAAAGATCTCTAGGTTTAAGATACAACTTTGCAGGCTTGAGGTAAAATACTTGGGCCTTATGATATCTAAGGGGACTTGAAGGTTGCAGGGAGAGAGAAGTAAACCAATACTTTCCTTCCTGTAGCCCAAGACTCTAAAAAAGCTAAGGGCATTCCTAGGAATTACAGGGTTTTGTTACCTTTAGATAGCAGGCTACAGTGAGGTCATATGGTCCCTCTATTAGCTTATACAGGAAGCCCAAAAGGCAGATACCCATATTCTAACCTGGGAACTTGATTTCCTAACTGCATTCCAGAAGCTTAAACAAGCACTTCTAAATGCTCTAGCACTGAGCCTACCAACAGGACACCATTTCAATCTGTATGCTGAAGAAAGGCAGGGCATAGCTTTGGGAGTTCTTATGCAGGATTGAGGACCTGCTGACAGCCCGTAGCATATCTGAGTCATGAATTAGATATTGTAACAAATGGATGGCATGTGTGCCTTGGAGCTGTGGCTGCTGTAGCTCTCCTTGTAGGTATCCAAGCTGACTTTAGGTAAAGATCTCACTGTGAATATACCTCACAATGTGGCAGGTCTTCTTTCTTCCAAAGAGAGCCTATAGCTATCAGATAACTAACTTCTTAAATACCAGGCTCTACTTCTAGAAGGACCAGCCATTCAAATAAAGATATGTTCCTCCTTAATCCCTTTCTACTAGAAAAAGAAGAAATAGAGGCTGAAAGACATGACTGTGCACAAGTAATTCTCTATACATACACAGCCAGAGACGAGACGTTACACACAACCCTTACTGACCCCATTTGAGCTTCTTCTGCCATGGCAGCCCCTTCATGGAAAATGGGACAAGAAAGGCAGAGTGTGCAGTAGTGACTCTATATCAGACACTTGAAAGATCCACTCTGGGACTAATACCAGCTGGCACAACTCATAGCTCTGACAAGGGCTTTGCAATTCAGTGAAGGACAGAAAGTCAGTATTTAGCCATTACTTATACTAATTCAAAGTAAGCCTCTATAGACTCTAGTAGAGCCTGTAAGTAAGAGTAAGGATCCTATCATGAGAGCCAACAATCATAGGTATAAAGACGGCTACTTTCAGATACGGGACGAGTATATGTGGTTAACTCCAACTATAGGATGACGTAGTGGAAAGGCCCCCTGATGTTGGGAACAAAGAATCATTCCTATTGTCACCGGCCTAACCCCACTAAAATACTTGTGATGGATACCTCCTGAGCAGTGTATACACACCATAACCGTACAGGTCAAAGACTGGTTTACAACAGACTTCTTTAATCTCTCTGGACTTATTATTATTATTTGTTTTTGTTTTTGTTACTGAGAATTGAACTCATGACCTCAGGTTTGCCAGGCAAGCGCTTATGCCACTGAGCTATTCCCTGGCCCCTAATTGTTTCTTTTTTGGTATTGGGAATCAAACTCAGGACCTTGCGCTTGCCAGGCAGGCACTTATGACTCTGAGCTACATCCCTGGCCCCGAATTATTGGGTGAAATTACTTTTTTTTTTAGTACTGGGAATCGAACTCACGACCTCACCCTTGCCAGGGAGGCTTCTGGGCCACGGACCTATATCCCTGGCCCCCTTGGAATTAGATGGGAAACCCCCAATGACACTCATTGGCCCTGTGGAACCAATCTGTGGCCCTGGAAAAATAAGGAGATGTACACTGGGATTTGCATGATTACAGGGCAAAAGTGTCAGAAATATTGACAAACCTACAAACCTACCCAATCTACAACATTGATGGTCTAGAAATGTGTTTCATTGCTATGATCATCTGGCTTTTATCTTTACCTGTTCCTTAGGATTAGAGGATGTCACGCAACACAAGGCCTTGACTAACTATACTCAACTGGACTTAAATGAGACTTCAACTGGTCTCTCTTTTCTGAATGAAAAAGTAAAATTAACGAGGCAAGTTGTCCTCCCAAATCAGATGGCATTAGATATCCTAACGGCAGCACAAGGGGGTACTTGTGCCATAAAAGCTAAATGCTGTGTGTATATTCCTGATCCTTTTGCTAATATCTTGATAGTTGTTCAAGATATTAAACGACAGTTTAATGCCATCCCGGATTCTGAAATTTCATGGACTTTTTCCTTATCCTCTGTGGGAGGCTATTACTGGCTCTTCCTGGTGTAAACATTTGTTGGTTGTATTTATAATAGTCTTTTTGATATTTGCCCAATGCATACTTAACTATTTCTTTGGTCTTGTCTCCTCCAGACTTAAAGCTCAAGACAAGAACACCTGGTGTCTATAAAGGTCTTTAGACAGACTCACTGTAGAGTATCTCTGACTGCTGATCACAACTACAACACCTTCAACCAGAAGTAGCCAGAATGGTGGTCTTCACCCCTTACCATTAGTTAGGGGTACCTCTTCAGAGGGGAGGAATATTATAGACAGCTAAGCTAGACAGAAATATTCTAGGCAGGAGGACTGCTGTGAATTTGACGATAGCCTGGGCTATAGAAGCAAGTTCAAGGCCAACCTACAGCACATAACGAGACTGTCTCAAAAAAAAAAACCACAAAATAATAACAAAAAAAACTTTCTTAGGTATTGATAGTAAAAGATATGTTAAAGTACTTATAAATGTAGTAAATATGCATTTGCAGTAGACAGATGCTGTAAAGCTCTTACTAATTACCTGGTACAAAACAGGTACACAGATCTACCTATAGCATTTAAAAACACTTTCATTATAAAAAATTTCAAACAGGGGCTGGAGATTTAGCTCAGTGGCACAGTGCCTGCCTGGCAAGTGCAAGGTTGTGAGTTTGATTCCCAGTACTGGGAAAAAAACCAAAAAAAAAAAAAAAATTTTTTTTCAAACATTATAAAGTTGGAATGGTAGCATAAACCCCATGTTAACCACCCCTAGGTCCTTCAATTATCAAAACATGCCAAGACCACTTCCTCTATCCTTAATTTCCTTTGCTGAAATATTTTAAAGTAAATTCCAGATATGTCATTTTATTCCCAAATTCACTTTTTAAAATGAACATTTTTGGGGGCTAAGAATATAGTTCAGTGGCACAGCACCTGCCTGGCAAGCACAAGGTCTTGAGTTTGATTCCTAGTACCAAAAATAAAATAAAATAAAATAATATAAACATTTTTTTACACCCATAATGCATTATATCTAGTGAAATTTAAAGAAGTTATCTGATGTCTTATGCCCAATACACCATGTAAATTCTATAATTATCTCAATTTATTTATTTATTTATTTGCAATAGTGGGGACTGAACCCAGTGCCTTTGCACTAAGCTACATTGCCACCCTTTTTTAAAATTTTGACACAGGGTCTTGCTAAGTTGTCCAAGCTGGGCTTGAACCTCAATCCTCCTGCCTCAACCTCCCAAAATGCTGGGAATATATCATATATATATAATACATATCACATTTAAAAATATCTCTTTATAAAAAATATCTTTTTGTTCAAATCAGAATCTAAGCAAGTTCCACATATATGGTTATGTGGCTAATTTGGGGGGTGGTGCATGATAGGCTCATAAATCATTTTCTCTGTACAGGGTAGTCCCACACCAACTCCTCCCCCCATTCCATTCCACTGACTTGTTATAGAAACAAAGTATGTTCCAAGCATACACTGTACTTATACTAAAAAAATCACTGTTTAATCTGAAATTCAAATTTAACTATCCTATTTTGATTTGGCCGAATCTGGCAAGCCTGCATTAGAATCAGCTTCTCCATTTCTGGCAAAAATATTTCATAGGCGTTAGCATGTGCTTCATACCTATCACACTTTTTATATATATATATATAAATATCTACTAGGACTGCAGCCTGATCCCTTCCTTGTGAAATTTTCTCAACATCGAGTTAATCCAATGGTTTAACCCTTTGATGATCTGTACCTACTTTAATTAGGGACTCCAAGATGGTGATTTTTTTTCTACTTTTTGTTTTGTTTTGTTGAGACCTCCTATGTAGTTCAGGTTGGCCTTGAACTTACTATGTACCCCAGGCTGACCTCAAACTCACAGTGATCCTCCTGCCTCAGACTCCCAAATGCTGGGATTATAGGAGTGTGCCATTATGCCTGGCTAAAATAGTGACTTTCTCATCTAATTATTCTTTATAGAAAAACTTTATGCCCACAATCAGGGCTACTGAAGTAGATGAAGGCAGGTATAAATGTTTAATTCTTTCCTTTTAACTTTCAGTTCATAAAGGAGTACTGTCCTTATTTTGGATGGTGTCAGACAAGTTCTTTTAGATTTTATTACCTTTCTTTTCCCCTGAGACAGTCTCTCTGTGTAGCCCAGGATGGCCTTGAACTTGTGATTGTCCTGTTTCAGCCTCTCAAGTGCTACAATTAAGAGGCATGCACCCTATGCCAGCTACTTTTGTTTTTTGTCACATCCATTATTTATTATGGGTTTTTATATATTCCATGTATTTCATTCAATTCCCTTAGTGTTTGACAGCTTTGTCCTGTATATTTCCTGCTCAACTCTCAAATCAGTTTTCTTCCAGTGAATTCATGGCTCAGTTTCATGAGTAGCTGCCTATAGTGCTAAATTCAGATCAAGGGTACGCATCCTTAGTAAGTCTTAAGCAAAGAGGGCATGAATATTAGGGAAAGAATTAGCACAACCACATTGGCTCTGCTTTTCCTTTGGAGATCAGGAACAGATGTACTCACCCACAAGTAGCTAATCCAGAATGGTCACTACTTGCACTTCATATTTGAGGTACTGGATATTCACTTGAAATCAATTTTCAACTTTGATGTCAACTCCAAACAACTGGCTGCAGCTTCTAGAGGGATTTTATTAAGAATAGTTTCAAAGCTAGCCATGGTGGTGCACATCTACAATCCTCCCACTCTAGAAGTCTAAGGCAGGAGTTCAAGTACAAGCCCTGCCTGAGCAATTTAATGATTTATTGAGTCACTGTCTCAAAATAAAAAGGACTGGGGATGTAGCCCAGTGCAAAGGTCCTGGGTTCAATCTCCAGTACAGGAAGGAAAAAAAAAAATAAGAAGAAGGACTTTGAGTTATTTATAACTATTAAGAGAATACAGGATGAGAATTTTGAAGGATGGACCAAATCATTCCCAACTTATTCCTTATACTTCTACTTATACACTGGCACTAAGAATTTACTACTGACACTTTATCATAGTCACTCTAGAAAGGTTATTAGTTCATAACACAAAGGTAACAAAATACAATAACCAATAAGAAGCAAAATAATCAGTTAAGTGGCATATAGGATATATATTTTCAGTAGATTCAGTATTTCAAATATTTTAGGAAATTTGATCTCAAATACCCTCTATCACAAGTAGTTCATTAGGAATTTGATTTTTAAAAAAGGAATGGGTAAAGGGCAAGTTAGGGGCAAGACAGATGATCGGTGATTTCATTCATATTATATTAATAATAACTTTAATGGGGATATGAGAACAAAGACAGCAAATACATAGCCTACTACTACATAAAACAAACACATATTTGTGCTGCTATTCTCCACTCCTGGGGCAATGGTAAATAATCCAAATAATTCATTTCAATATTCTTTCTTATTAAGACATTAGACTGACTCATAATTCCTTCTTTAGATATTTGCACACGACAATACACGATTTCATGAATTCTGACAGCTGTATTCATCTGTGAAATCACCACCATAATTAAGATACAGAACATTTCCATTCCTCTGAAGACTCCTCAGGCGTCTTTGCATTCTATCCTTTAGTCTGCTTCTAGACCTACACAATCACCAATCTACTTTATGTTTTGTACTTCCTAATTTTATGTAAATGGAATTATATTCTCTTTCATTTAGCAAAATGACTGAGATTCTGAGATTTATCTGCAATGCAGGTATTACTGCTTTGATTTACTGAGGAAGAAAAAGATTCATAATGAATCTGTGGGTTGCCCAGATAATACAGCTCTCAAGTGACAGTTCTAAGATTAGACTTTAGGTCTTCTCGTGTCTGGCCCATGTTCTTTCCATTACCCGGCATGCCTAGTAGCTACCCTGTTCAGCTGACTCTATTGCACAGTCACAGCTGCCACCACTGGGAAAATGCCATGCAAGTCAAACGAGGAGAGGGGGTCATAGGAGGTTTTTACACCTGTGTTCCACTGAAGACAAATACGCAGAGTTCTCCTTTGCGGCAAACTCAGGCACAGCTAGGTCTCAGCTGTTAAGGTAACAATCAGAAATAGTCTTGCAATGCCATAGCAAAATATCCGGAAAAGAAATGTCATTTTTAATAGCTACAAGAAGGAATGGGGGGTGGGAGAGAAGAAGCAAGAATGGGGAGGAGGAAGACTAGGGCAGAGGAGAGGAGAAAGAAGAGAGGGAGGCAGAGAATACCTAGCAATAAATTTAACCAAAGAAATGAAAAGATCTCCACAATGAAAATTATAAAACATTGAAGACTGCAAGTTTGAGCCCAGCCTGGGAAATCTAGCAACTTAGTGAGACCCTGTCTCAAAGCAAAAAAAATAAAAAAGGGCTGAGAATATAACTCAGTGCAAAGGCCCTGGGTGCAATCTCCAGTATTTAAAAAAAAAAATACTGGTAAAATGTTCATAATAACCTTTTTGTTCCGACTTCCATTGGATCTGAACACTAGTCTAGATGGTCACAAAAGGAGGAAAAATAATGCTGAAGCTAACCTCACAGCCTTGTAATCTGGTAATATATTGTGTGGGCTACTTTTTTTTTTCCTTTAACTATTGTAACTTTGTGTGTGTGTGTGTGGGGGGCTACTTTCAAACAGGGTTGAATTCACTTTGAACTTTTTCCCACTTCCCTTGTAAAATGAGAATACCCTGAGGATTTAAATGCTGAATGTGGAGTTCTAGGAAGTTGGTATAGAGATTGCTAATATTACTCTACTTGGGAGATTCTTTATTATCTTTTAATAGATAGTGGAGCCAGTTGTGATAGCGCACTCAGGAGGCTAAGGTAGGAGGACTGCTATCAGTTCAAGGCCAGCCTGGGTTACATAGCACATTCAAGGTCAGCCTGAACTGTGCAGCAAGACCCTGTCTTTTTTTTGGTACTGAGAATCGAACTCAGGATCTTGTGCTTGCCAGGCAGGCACTTGTGCCACTGAGCTATATCCCCAGCCTGAGATCCTGTCTAAAAAGTAAAAACAAAACAAAGCATACACACAAACAAAACAGAACAAAAGGGCTGGGGATTTAGCTCAGCAGCACAGCATCTGCCTGGCAAGCGCAAGGTTGTGAGTTCGATTCTCGGTACTGGGGGTGGGGTGGGGTGGGGAAGTGGTAAAATAGTGTTCACACTCCCCAAAGCAACCTATAAATTCAATGCAATCTCTATCAAAACACCAGAACTGGAAAAACAAAAAAAGAAACAAGATATATCATGTACAGGCACAAATTCCTTATAATGAATGTTATCATTATGTATACCTAAAATGTGTATCTTTATTTCTTCATTTTTTATTTATTTAATTTATTTTTTTGGTACCAGGAATTGAACTCAGGACCTTGCGCTTGCCAGGCAGGCACTTACTTATGCCACTGAGCTATATCCCTGGCCCCAATAAAATCTTTAAAATGTAAAACAAACAAACAAACAAAAATCCTATAACAAACAAAAAAATAATCCTATAACAAACAGAAAAAATAATTCTAAAATTCACAAGTCACAAAAACAAACGAACAAACAAACAAAAACCCAAAGGCCAAAGCCATCTTGAACAGAAAGAATAAAGTATGAGGCAAGTACCTGACTTCAAAATATAATACAAAGCTATGGCAATCAAATGGAACAGAACACAGAGCCCACAAGTAAAATCATGAAGTACAGTCAAATGATCTTCAGCAGAAGTGCTAAGAGCATGTATTAGGTTAAGGGCAGTCTCTTCAATAATATTCTGGATGAAGTAGATGTTTACATGCAGAAGAATAAAACCAGACCCCTATCTCTCATCATATAAAAATCAAACCAAACTGAATTAAAGCAGGGGTCCCCAGGCCCCTGCCATGGACTGGTACCTTTAAGAATCAGGCCACAGCAGGAAGTGAGAAGTGGGTGATGGAGCAAAGCTTCACCTGTATTTGTAGCCATTCCCATTGCCGGCATTACCACCTGAGCTCTGCCTCCTGTCAGATCACCAGCAGCGTTACAGTCTCATAGGAGCCTACTGTGAACTGTGTACACAGGGATCTAGGTTGAGTAATTCTTATGAAAATCTAATGCCTGGTGATCTCAGGTGGAGCTGAGGGGGTGATGCTAACACTGGGGAGCAGCAAATACAGATTAACATTGGCAGAAAGGTCTGACTGCATACAAACCACAATTACTTGCTTCAAGACTCATCAAACTCTTTTCAGTGAGTGGCAAGTGACAACCTGCATCTGGTGGCAGGCTTTATAGTAGCAAGTGAGTTGATGGACTTCAACTGTACAGCTGCATCTGATAACAGGCTTTAAGTCAGAATCTGCCACTTATTCAGTCTATGCCACTTACTTTACACTTGATCTTAGCCAAAAGGCTGAGAAGTGCTATGTGCCACTTATTTTAGTTCACGTATTCATTATTTTATTTACCACTTCCATTTGCTCCTCTTTTCCCACACTGCCTACTTGTCTTAGTCAAGTTTGCGAAGCCTACAAGCTAACCTAGTGAAAGTGAATAAAAACAAATGTCAGTGGACAGCTTCTTTGGAAAACAGGAAAGAAACAATGATGAGTCAGTGGAAGACTCTAAGACTGCCAACAGAAAGAAAGTGACATCTAAAAGAAAACAGCAGTACTATTTCAATTACAGTTCACTGCAACAGGTGATTCACATTCTCCAAGCCTGCTTTGTATAGTATATGGCGATTGGCTATCCAATAAGCCATAACACCTTCAAAACTGCTTTGCCACATGCAGACCAAGCACCCTGAATTAAAAACAAGACTTTTAAGTTCCTTTAAAAAAACAAAAAGCAAACATAAAGAACAGAAGCACTTACTGAAGGCCACTAATTCATCAAATATGTCTGCCCAGATAGCATCATTTTTAGCGGTCAACTGCATTGCTAAAGCTTAAGAATCCCTTTACTGCTGGGAAAGAGTTGATCTTGCCTACTGCTAAGGACATGTGTTGTGAACTTTTAGGAGAGGATACAGTTCACAAGGTGGGACGCGTTCCTCTTTTAGTGAGCACCATAACAGGGCAAACTGATGGAAACACAGAAGCTACTGAGGCACGACTGTTAGAGAGGATTGATGAGTCACCGTGGTATTCGATCAGGTTTACAAGTCTACTATGGCAACAATCCTTGTTTTTGTGCAATATGTTTTTCAGGAGGATGCCATAATATGTTATGTGCTCTATTTTTGTTTTCACTGCATTTATTACTAATATTAAAAAGTTTTTTAAAATATTCATTTTCAGTTTTTAGAGGCTCTCATCCCTCCCTCTAGCCCACATTTGACTTATTTCCTCAGGGCCAACTCAAAGCTGAACCTGTTCACTGTCATTTTCACAGAAAATGACCAGAGCCATGGATGTGAGGGATGAGGGTCAGAAGAGGGCATTAGGATTGTTGAGATTTCACCCAAAGACAGGCCAGGTAGAGATTCGCAAAGCTCAAATGATAGGGTTGGTGGCCACGCAATGACAGTCTAACTAAAACAGGCTGGAGAGAGGTTGGCTAGGGACACCCATCTGAGGCTTTACAAGACATCTCTGGCCTGTGTTGACCCAGAGTACCTGAGATAGAGAATAGGGAGACAGTTTACGGAAAGTTTCACAATTCTCCCATATTGGTTTAAGAGAATAGTCTAGCCAACCTGGGCTACGTAGTGAGTTCAACTCCAGCCTGGACTACAGAGTGAGACCCTGTTTTAAACCCCCTCCCACCTGCTACAACACAAAGAAAGAAGAAAGGCTACAAGGGGATGCACAGATTCACAAAACAGTTACCACAGGCCACAGCAGTGCACATCACACTACTGACAGAAAAATTATGAAATCCAAAAGCAGGGGTAGTCTTTCAAGGAGCAACTCTGCACCAGTCACCCAAACTTTACCTCAGGTCAGATAATCTGGGCAGTCTCCCCAGTGGCTGATAACATTGAGGTGTCACAAAAGTGAAAACAAAAACAAAACAAACAAAGCTTAAAGCAAGCAGCCAGAGGGTAGAAAATAGTTCCTGCGCTCTCAGGAATTGGTAATACTGGGGGACTGGTGGATAGATGCACAAGAAACAGCACCAGAAAGGTTTCTTGGTCAGCAGTCATTTGATGGAGGGGAAGATCCAGGAGGCAGCTGAAGGGAGCACAATGGGGCTCTGAAGGCAAGTGTCTGGAGCCTGGACCAGAAGACAGCACGTACCACACACCACTGATGAAATGCAACTCGGCCCTACACGGAGGGGCGGAGGGCAGTGTGTGCACCACTGTCTGAGCGTGCTGGACGCAAGAGCTTCACAGTAGCCATGGGGCACAGGGAAATACACAGCTGGTAGGTCACTGAGGACTCCTTCCAGCCTGGGTGGGAAGGCACAGTCTCCCGGGGGATTCCATTGATGTCTGGGTGGTAGCCCTCACAGAAGTCTTCACACTGAGAGAGGCCCTTTAAGGAACAGTGTTGGCAAACAAGGCAGTTAGATCTGTCTTCTACCAAATGGGAGCCATCTTTAGGTAGTCAGGTACTCTTGATAAGACACCAGCTTTTGAGTCTTTAAGGGTTCTCTGCTCTTCCTGATGTCCCTGGAGGGACTCCCATGGCCTAGCCCCGGAAAGAGGTTCAGCACTGACTTCCCCACCAACCATGACCATATAGGCTAGGCCTGGGGCCGAGGCCTCCCGTAAGGAGGTGGGAGACTCCACACTAATGGAATCACTGTTCCCCTTGGTCCTGGAGCTGACTTGGGGGTCACCAGACTTTCCACTGGCCATGGGGGCAGCCCAAAAGGTTGAGTGCTTTCATGGGACTCTCATTTTCTTCCTCTCTAATCTTTCTGTTCAGGTAGTGGGAGCTGCTGTGGTGGCAGCAGCAGCAGCTGATACTGCTTCTTTCATTTCTGCATCATGGCCTGGGCAATGGCTACAGAGGGATTTGTGATATATTCAAACTGCCCGAAGAATTTGTTATGGTTTGCGTTTAGATGTCTCCCCAAAGCCTCATGCAGTCATAGATGGGGCTTTTTCAGAGGTGGCTGGATCTAGAGTGTGTGACACTGGGACTGATTCATGGTACAATGCTAGGCTCAAGGGAACTAGGATTAAGGGTGTGAGTGACACCTGCCCTGAGTAGCCTGGATTAGATATAAGGGATAGAAATAGCTGGGGTCAACCCTGGCTTGCTTTTGCTACCTTCTGCCTGCTGTGAACTGCTTCTCCTTTGCGATGCCTGTCTGCCATACCATCATGCTGAATCAGCGGTGGTGAACCTACGGCATGTGTGTTACTGTTTTAAGACAAAAGATGTTAATGGATGAGTTGTTTTTTCTAAACTAAAACCTCAGTATTCAATTGCAATGTTGGCACTTTGCAACAAGTAAGTGGCTTTGGGTTTAGTTTGGCAGTAGCTCTCTAAAAGGTTCGTCATCACTGTAAAATTGTTGTGTGTAGCTGTAGCTTAGTCTTTTTCACTACTGTATAATATTACAGGATGTGAATAAACCCAAATTTGTTCTCAGTCAACAAATATTCCTGTTATTTTCACTTTTTGGCTTTTGAGAACAATCCTATTATTAACATCTTGTGTACCTCTTGCAGTACAGCACAAAAGGTTTTCTAGTGTTGGGCTGGATGTAGTGGTGCACACTTATAAGCCCAGTACTTGGGCAGCTGAGATAGGAGGATCACTGTGAGTTCGAGGCCAGCCTGAACTATATTGAGACTTTGTCTCAAAAAAAAGCAAAACAAACAAAAAAAAAAACAGTTTTTCTAGTGTATATATCAGTAAAGTTGGTTGGCTGTACACATGAAGACTACTTCGAAAGATGTCAGTTTCTCAGTGTCACTGACTTAGCCCAATGATACTGTACTCTGAAAACTTTGTAATTCTGTCTTCTCTAATTTATTGCATTCTTTTCTTCGACACTTTTTTCTGCTGGTGGAGATAACTGCTTCACTGTCCCTTTATTCTTTAGAGGATCATGTTTCTGTCATTTCATTAAGAATCTTTCCCCTGCCAGGTACCGTGGTGAATCCTGTAATTCCAGCACTCTGGAAGGCTGATGCAGGAGGATCGCAAGTTTGAGTCTAAACTAGGCAATTTAGTGACTCACTGATACCCTGGGGATACAGCTTCTATGATTCTTGGTTCAGTTGTCAATACCACAAAAACAAAACAAACCTATACCACAGCTTTTTCCCTAACATAATAAAATTGTATTTAAAAGTAGATAAGCTTCTCCACAAAGAAATCTTTAAATGATTATAAACTTTAAATAACTTTTAAAGTTTAAAGAACATTTAATGTTATATTTGTCAGCTTGATCTATAAATAGTGACACTGAAGTTCTATTTGCTATATGGCTATGTTTTTAAATTACAAGTGATTTTGTTGTTTCTAGTGTTTGTGAACTTTTAGTTTCTCTAGGAGTTTCTCAGCATAAATAATTTGAAACTTTACTGCTGGATGGAAGCTCTTTCTTAGGAATATGAATTGTTTCTTAATAATTTTGAATAGCTGCTTTTTTTTTTTTTTGAGATAAGGTCTTGCTATGTGTTTTAGGCAGACATGAACTCATTATATAGCCCAGGCTGGTCTTGAACTTGCAGCAATTCTCCTGCTTCAGCCTCCCAAATGCTGGGATTACATGTACACATCATACCTGGCTATTATAGTATTCTTTTTAATAGGCTATTTTTTTACAAAGCTACGCAGCAGCCTGGGGATGTAGCTCAGTAGTAAAGCATATAGCTCCTTGCACAAGCCCATGGGTTCAACCCTTAGTAACAAAAAGGCTGTGAACACATGTGTTTTTAAGGTAGAGCTACTGCAAAAGCCATACAAGCCACATTTTGCTTTCTTTTTCACTAATTACAGTCTTTGTAATAAAAACTAATATTTTTTAAAGCGATGTTTTGCCTTTTTTTGTTGTTGTTGTTGTTTTTGCAATGCTGGAGACTGAACTAAGGGCTTTGTACATGCTACGCAAGTGCTCTCCCACTGAACTACATCCCAGCCCTAAAGAATTGTTTTAATGAGTCATCAAATGATAGAAAGATTATTGGATACTATGAAATCCACACACAAGTGATCCAAACTTTTTTTAAAAAGCAAACAAGTTAATTTTATTTAAAATAAATAAGGACAGAGTTCCTAAGCATCTCAATAAAATATACTAGGCTTTGTTTAAGCAGTGTTAGGCTTATGCTGAATAAGTTTTTGAAAATTATCATCACTGTACCCATGTAGAATATACATTTTGTCTTTCTAATTTATCTGATTAAAGCTCTTGGGATTTTCATTCATTTCTTCTCTGAAGAGTCTAAAAATGTATCATTGCTGGGCACGGTGGTGGCTCACACTTATAATCCCAGCACTCAGGAGGCTTAGGGGGGAAGATCAATGTGAGTTTGAGGACAGCCTGGCCTACATAGTGAGTTCAAGGCCAGCATGAAATACACAGTGAGACTCTTGTCTCTCTCTCTCTCACACACACACAAAATGTACGCATACTTGACAACTCTAACCAAGGCTCAAATTTCTTTTTAACTTTTTACTTTATTGGGTAATTTTAGACATACATAATGATCATTCATCATAGGGAGTTTGTACCCATACATGATATCTCTTACTTCTTTTTTTTCCCCATTCCCTTCCCCTCTCTTCAACTCCCTCAAAGTTCAAATTTCTATGGAAACTGTCAATATATTCTCTCAAGGTTTTCCATGTTGTTTTGATAATTATAGAGATGAATGTTTTTGAGTAAGAACATTTCCCTTTTAGATGCATCTAAAATATAATGGTAGATTTTTTTTGAGTGATAAAAAATGCTCTAAAGTTCGATTATGGTGATTGATAGTTGCATAACTGTGAACATACTAAAGTCCTTGAACTGTATACTTTAAGTAGGTGAGTTTTTATGTAAATTATTCCTATTTTTAAGTGCTAGGGACAGAGCTCAGGGGTTTGCACATGCTCAGTGGTAGTAGGCACATCCTCTACCACTGAGTTAACACCCTCAGCTCCTATATGTATGAATGCATTTCAGCCACACAATATAAAGGAAAACAGACTCCAAGAAACAAAGTGACTTTGTTTAAGGTTACACAGCTGCAAGATTGAGTTATCTGATTCTAAGTTTAGTTTCAGCCTGTTCAGGTGGGTAGAATTACATAGTTTAGTAGACAAACGGAAAGTCTGAGGGATCATGTTAAATGGTTGGATTGTATCCACATCTTACAATGTGAATAAACTTTTAAAATTCTGACTAAAGTTGCATATATTCTCCTTCCAGCTGATTTTCTCTGCCACCAGAATAAGAAAGTTTGAATTTCTGCCAACTCAATTTCTTCCAAGACCTAATTTTTTGTCTCTTAACATTTTTTTTGTGTGTGTGCTTTTGAGACAGGGTCTCACTATGCAGTTCAGGCTGGCCTTGAGCTCACTTTGTAGCCTAGGCTAGTCTCAAACTCGAAACAATCCTCCTGCCTCAGCCTCCTGAGTGCTGAGATTACAGGCATGGGCCACCATGCCCGGCTCTTAACTTTTTAAAAATGCTAAAAACTTTAAAATTGACATATAAAAGTTGTGCATTTTTATGGGGTGTCATGTGATATTTCAGTATGTGTAAACACTGTATAATGTTCAAATCAAGGTAGTCATACCTGTCTGCTCAAACATTTGTCCATCTTTGTAATCAAAACATTAAATACCTTTCTTCTTTTTGAAGTACATTATCACAGGCCAGGCATGGCGGTGCATGTCTGTGATCCCAGCACTTGGGAGGCTGAAGCAGCAGGATCACCACAAGTTTGAGGCTGCTTGGGCTACATGATGAAACCCACATTCCTCACACCAAAAAGAAGCCCTGGTGTTGGTGGTATAGTGGTGAGCATAGCTGCCTTCCAAAAATAAGCCCTGAACTTTTAGTAGTCATTTCACATTTCACTCTAACTCATGTAGTTCAGACAACCACTATTGTTTTGTACCGGAAATCAAACTCAGTAGTTTGTGCTTGCCAGGCAGGCGCTTGTACCACTGGGCTACATCCCTGGCCCAAGACAACCACTATTAATGGTCACTTTTTAAGGAATTATTCACAAAGTCATTGGGCCCACTGTAACATTAGGAACTGATGCAACATAAACCATCATTCTCAATTTCCACTACAACATTTCTGCACCCCAGTGTTAGGCATTAGATTCCTAGGAACATAAAACATTCAGATTTCTTAGTGGTACATTAAAAGGTGAATTAGATAGTACACACTTCCCCCCCAAGGGCAATTATTATTTCAAACTCTAGGAATTACTGTATCTATAGACTACTGATTTCAACAGAAGACAAATGATACTAGACAACTGCTTAAAACAACAGCTGCAAAGGAATTAGAATGTGATACTTAATGGAATTCTCAAAGCAAGAGGAGGATTTGGGATACCAATCTGGGAGTTTCCTCATGTATTTTTTAAAAGTAGTTACTGAAAAAATAGTTTCAAGTTTGTTTATGGCTAAGTAGCTAATGTTTTTGTAATTCCTACAATTCCTTTCAAGAGCCTCATCATGGGTTTATTAAATTTATAATTTTGGTGAAAGCTTGAGAATAATCACCTGAAAATAAACGTAACAGAACTGATGAACCTGGTAATCTTAAAAGTGTGTGGTGGATTGACAACTGGTGGGCAATTTATAACCCTCAGCTGAATTGAATTAGCGTGCTGCTGGTTGGGAGGCCCATCTGAGGATTGTTGCCAACAACGTAAAAAAGAACTAGAGAAGATGAGGAGGTGCTGTTAGGGAGCTGTTGGTTCTCCTGGAGGTGCCTGTCACGCTGGCCATCGTGATATGAACTCGGTTCTCACTGGAGGAGCTTGAGACCTCGTTGTCACTGAGAATGGCTATGGTTCCCTTTGGGGGAGCTCTGGTTCTTACTTTGTGCATCACTTCCTGGCTCCAGAGGGGAAGATGGCGCATTGTTCAGTCTCCTAGAGAAGTATGTTGCACTGGCCTTCCTGGTGTGGACTTGGCTGTTCACACTGGAGGAGGAGCTCTGGGCCTCACTGCTGCTGAGGATGGTTGTGTTACCTTTCAGGGAAGCTCTTGTTCTTACTTTGAGCGTGGCTTCCTGGCTCCAATGCAGATCCCTCAGCCTGCTGGCACAGGTCCTTCATTCGGCTGGCACAGACTTTCTACCTTCCACCACTGATCTTTGGGCCTTTCCAGCACAGATCCTTGAAACAGACTTTCAAGAGACATCGTCATGGGCTCTAGCCTCCAACTGGACTCATAGGGGACACTGTCATGGGCTCTAGGTCTTCAGCTGGGCTCATGCAGGGCACTGCCATGGGATCCAGGCCCTCAGCTGGATTTGTTTGGTCTTCAGTGTGTGGACAGATTTCCAGCATTTTTTTTGGTACTGGGAATTGAACTCAGGACCTTGCGCTTGCCAGGCAGGCACTGCGCCACTGAGTTATATCCCTGGCCCCTCCTGCATTCTTTCATACTAAACTCTTTAGGTGACTATTATAAAATAATCCTATAATTATTTTATTGTTCTCCTTGCAAATCCTGACTACAACACAGAACAAGTATTACTCTAAATATAGAGGTTTAAATTCGAAAGAATTCGAAGGAAAAAGTGGTAACCAATGTTGGATTTAAATTTCTCCCCCCCTTTGGAGTGCTTTATTTTTAAAATATCCATCTAATCCAACCTCAAGAAGTTGTTATTTACAGATTTTTGATACTCTGCAGTCATAAAATACTTTCAACAAATTATATCTCCTGCATTTAACTGGAAAAATAACTATTACAATCAGTTTTTATGAATTACCAAAATGACAGATTCATTCACTCAGGGTTGTATCTATTGGAAACAGCTGCCAAGATGGCACCAGGAATTATTTCTAAAGGAGTGACACTGAGAAAACAATGAACAATTTAAAAAACTAATTCCATTTAATGTGATCTAAATTATTAACACATAGTTAATTGTGCTACTCCAATTAATCTCCCAATACTTTTTATGATAATTACCATCTCTTTTTTTTTTTATTTTTTTGGTCTTTTTGAGACAAGGTCTCACTATGCAGTTCAGGCTGTCCTTGAGCTCACTTTGTAGCCCAGGCTGGCCTTGAACTTGCAACGACCCCCCTGCCTCAGCCTCCCAAGTACTGGGATTACAGGTATGCGCCACCACATCCGGCGATAATTACCATCTCCCTTTTTACAAATGAAGAAACTGAGTCATGGTTAATTTATTCAAAACTATGTTAATTTGCTTTAGAAAGTGTATGGATAGCCACATGTTGGCTACATAGTTCTATACCACTATTTTAACCAATCACTTATCAACATAAACAGGAGTCTAACTTAAAAAGACCATTCACAGACACAGTACTGCTTCTCATTACTGGTGAGATCTCAACTAGTATTTTTGACCTGGATATTGTGCAGTATTATTGAGTCAATTAACTTTTAGAATCGCAGTATAACTTAAGTTCACTTCACAGTAAAACAGTGTCACAGATGTGTCTTACAGCAAAAACATTCAAGGATCACTATTAAAACATCTTCACGATTCCTCATCTGAACGACTTGTTAATAACAGAACTCCTTATCTCTTAACAAAAAATCAATCCTCCACCTTTCTCTTTGCGAGGGGCAGATGGGTACCATGCATATAGTCACTCATCCTAGATGCCTTCCTCTCCTTTAATCCTAAATCTTATCAGCAGATCAAGCCAACTTAATTTACTAAATATTTGTCAAATTTCCCTTCTATCTTTAGTCCTGCCACAACTGCTAAGTGATTCGGCCCCAGCAACTCTCACGTAGATCACTACATGTCTCTTAACTGTTCTCCTTACTGGCAGTTTTGCCCTCTCCTGCAGACTGCTGAGTCAGATCAGCAGTCCCTGCTGCTTTCTTCTTTAAAATCTTTCAAAAACATCTTAGTATCTACTTTCAGAGCAAACTGCAAGCTCCTTAGCATGCTCCACAAAGCCTCCTATGACCTAGCTCTTTCCTTTGTCTCCAGTTTAGTTAACATCTGCTTTATTTCTCTGTGCATTAATTTATTAATTCAGGTTGTGCTTTTAAGTGGCCTCCTACGCTGATCAAATCTCACTACCTTTTTTTTAGACATGCTTTTACTATGTAGTTCAGTTTGGCCTTGAACTTACGGCAATCTTCATAGCCTCTCAAATGCTGGGATTACAAGCATGTGCCAACCATGCCCAGTTTACCACTACTTCTTACTGATTAAAATATGTAAGAGGCTTTTTCTGAATTCACCAGATGTGATTAGATGTCCCTTTAATGTTCATATCATATCTTGCACATCTCCATTATTAGTTGCATTCTGTAATAATTATCTCTATGAATATGTCTATGTCATGCACTAGAATGTGATCTCCTTGTGGTCAAGGAACGTATCTTAATCTTTTTTATCCCCAGTATTTAAACAGTGTCTGAAAATAAACATTTGATAATTGTTTCATGAACAAATATCTCTAACACTACATTTAAAACTCTCAAAAGTATTTGCTACCATCTGTAATCATGGGTAGTGGAACCTTTTGTATCAGGGTAATGTGATTACTTGGCATACTTGGTGGTACTTACCCACTGCTCCTGGCAACAGAATGAAGGAAGCTTGTATTACTCAAACAAATACTATTGTCACAGCTCCAACAAGAACCTTTATCCAGTCATTCAAGAAATATTTTTGAGAGCCTTTTATGAGCAAGGCCCTGTTATAGACATTGGAGAAGCAACAGTAAACCAAACAGACAAGGTCACTACTTTGGTGGCGGTGTTACCCTTGTGGGAGGAGATAATTAACAAACAAATAAACAGGGTAATTTCAGATGGCAATAAGTACAATAAAAAAAATAAAGCAAGGTGAAGGGGCTACTTTACACTGGATGATCAGAGAAGGCCTCATTCCACAGGAAACACTGAGGTGAAATCTAAAATAATATAAAGTTTGGGAGGAAAAGCATTCCAGGAGGAATGTGTCAGCTCTAAGGTGGAAATAAGCACAGCATTATCAAGTGACCAATAGAAAGCCAGTTAAGCTAAACAGTAGGTAAAAGGAAGAAGAAAGTATGAGGACAAAAAGGTAGGGGCAAGATTGGGTGGGTCAACTGGGCTACATAAAGGTGTCTGTCTTTAAAGATCACTCAGCCAATTCTGATGAGTGTGTCGCACGGGTGGGGATAAGTGGAAGGTGGGAGCTATGTAGGAAGCACTGAACAGACAAAAAGGGATTTTGACTTGGAAAAAATATTTGCTTGCACGAGGATTAACTGTGATATATAAGCAACATATGATACCTATTGTTATTCATTTATATTTACGGAAAAGTCTTCTTGTTAAACATACATTAGTATCATAATCCTTGGCCAGTGATTCAGGAAGCATAAAATGACCACAGTACTCAAAATATAAGAAGTAAATGAGCCTATGTTTCAGGCTGGTCTCAAATGACTCGTCTGCCTCAGCTGCCTAGGTGGCTGGGGAAGTGCATGCCACTGCATCTCATTCTATTATTCATTTAAATAACTGACTGAGGGTCTGTTCTGCAAAAATGATGAACAAGCTTGCTGAGCCTGTGTGGAGAAGATGGACTAACAGACAAATCACAGAACAGTGATCTGGAAGAGGTCTGAGCTAAGTTCTACCCTTCACTTAACAAAACAGCAGCCCAGGGTAAGAAACTGCTGTTCCTCCTAAACTGAAGGTGGGAAGATGATAATATCACTTATCCAGGGACATACTATGAGCAGCTAAAGACTTTCCATTAACAACATAAAACCAAATATTTTTAGTGAACTATCTGGGCAGCATATTAATGTGCTATACTAAGAAAAATGTACTATCTATATAAAGCCCTTCATACAGTCATTTGCTCAGGGTAAATGCCCAGTAAATAGTAGCTATTATTTTCATCTCTAGGAGAAATCTGAGTCTGCTGCCTATCTGATATCCATTATTAAAAACTGATAGTCACAAGAATTCTAATATAACTTAACTCTGATTTTCCAGATGAAAAAAGTGAAGTCTAAAGGTGGTGTCATACTCCTGCAATCCCAGCTACTTGGGAGGCTGAAGCAGGAGGATCACAAGTTGAAGGGCAGCCGGCCTGGACAATAAAGCAAGACCCTATCTCAATAAATGTAAATAAATAAATAAATAGGTAAATAACTTACAAAACCATCCACAGTAAATGAATTAGAGATCAAACCCTGAATCTCCAGTCCAGTTTTTACTACATGTTACAGATCTGTAGTTTAGCTATAAGGTAGTGTTTCAAACTTTTATAAAAGGGTAATAAGAATTGTAAGCTGCTCACAATTTGCAATGGCTAAATCTTGGAAACTCAAATGCCCATCAACTGAGGAATGGATAAAAAAGATGTGGTCGTTTTATACAATGGAGTCCTATTCAACCGTAAAGAAGGATAAACTGGAGACTTTTATTGGTAAATGGATGCAACTTGAGACCATATTCAAAAGTGAAATAAACCAGACGCACAAGTGTAAACATCGTATTGTCTCCCTAGTGTGAGAAGCTGAAAGAGTAAATAAGATCTAAAATATATAACAGATATTATAAAACAGTAAAAAACTTCAAAAGGAAAGAGAAATTGGGATGGGAGAATGGGGAAAAGAAGGGACAAGCAAGAAGAAAATAATATTATATATATATATGATAGTTAAGACAGTTATACTACTAATTTCTCTTAGTTTATTGAAAAGAAAAGTTTGTGCTAATATTGTTTGGACAAATAAAATACCCATACATTGTACTCTCAGTAACTAATTTAAAGATAACAATATGCAATGTACTAACCATTGTTAACCTCCTACTGTTTTGAGATTTTGTGTTTTTTTTTATTTTATGGAAAAAAGGTAAAACAAAAATTCATAACAAAACCATAAGAGAATAGCAATAGTTAACGCATTAGATGTTGTTATCTTTAAAGGAGCTGCTCAGGGTACAAGATATGGGCATAAAAATTTCTCCAAACGATATTAGCATGAACCTTCCTTTTTAATGAACTAAGAGACACTAATAGTATTTTTCAAAGTTTTTCCCTTTTCCCTGCTGTCCTTTCCCTTTGCACCCATCCTACTTTTTTCTTTTTGAACATTTTTTTCCTCTTTAAAATAAAGAAATGTAAAAAAAAAAGAATTGTAAGCTGTTACACTTGACTTTTTCAATCCTTTTATTACAACTACCACTGAGCTAAGAATTTACTATAAAAAAGAACCATCAGCAGTAAGATTGTGAATATCCGGGCCATGCTTAACACAACCGTCTCGGTAATACAATTCTATCATGGACACCCGATGGATAAGAGGCTATGTGCGCTGTCAGATGCACTAGTAGAGACCACAATGCCCCTCTATAGAACATAAAGGAAAAAATGTTTTTAAACATTTTTCCAAAGCACACTTAGAGTGTGACAATAGCTGTGGGTCACTAAGAAACCAAAAGGAGATCAAACTTGCTGGCATATAGCAACAGGATGTTTTGTTTTGTTTTGTTTTTTAGGATGGTTTGTTTTAAGCGAAGACTAACAGGAGTTTACACAGAAGTACTGAAAGACCAAGGCGAAGCCACGACGCAGAACTGTAGCAACCAAGTGAAAAGGCTAACTCGGAACCCTCAGCCCTCCTGCCTGGGATCAGGGCGCAGTCCTCTTCCACGCGGAATTTTAACAGCTCACGTCTGAACGGACGGGCAACAGGGCAGGGCAGAAAGGAGAACCCAGGCCACCTGCGGCGAGTTAAATTCCGCCAAACGGATGCGCCCGCTCTCCACGAGGAACTCAGGCCCTGTGTACTGCACGTGTATTAATAAGAAAAAAGTACACTCAGCTGAACAAGTATCTCTGCACATCTCTAAGACTTTAAAAGCGTAAGAGTTTTCAAAAATTATACGGGAGGACGGCGGAGAACGGCGTCTGCGTGGGGCGCGACCTAAGCCAGAGCGAAGCACTCAGAGGCGCCGTCAGTCTGAGTTCAAGAGCAAGAGCGCCTTCGCGGGCAGGTTCAGGCCGGGGCTGAAGCAGCGGCGGAGGCGAGCGGGGCGCGGGGCGCAGCGGGGAGCGTCCCGAGGCGCCGGGAGCGGCCGCGCTCCCTCACCGTCTCCACGCGCTCGGCGGGCTGCAGGCGCCGCGGCTTCCTACCCGCGCCTTGGTTCCCCCGCCCATTCTCACCTCCGGGACTTCAGAACTCCTCCTCATGGATTCCCATCAGGGGACAGAGAAAAAGGGACCCCTTCTGAAGAGAGCCCCAAGGCCCACGACCTGAGCGCCCAGTCAACCCGGAGCCTCAGGGAACAGCCAGGCCGCATCCCCATGGAAACGCCGCCAAGCGCCAGTTCGAACGCCCGCGCTGAAACCCGCGCGCCGGCTGGCCCGTACCCCCACCAATGGGCAACCAGGGATCCCGTGACGTTTACCTCCTTCTCCACCAGAAAACCAATCAGAAACCAGAGGAAACGGTGGGCGTTAACTCTTCAACCAGGGCGTCTGCTTGAGCGAAGGTCTCGCGATGTTCTCAGCGAGGCAAAGACACTCTAGAGGCGGGAGAAAGCCCGTTACTCAATTCTGTTGGCCCCCCGGAAGCTCAGCTGAGCTCTCCTGATTGGTCGGCCTACTGCCGGTCTCCGTTCGCGGCCCACCTCCTGCCTCTGCGGGCTTCCGGTGAGTGGTCTCTGGGCTAACCTGGGTTTAATTTTCCGTGGAGGGGCTGGGGGCTAGAGCGTTGGGAGGCTGCCGCTGACTAACTCCATTCGCTGCAGAGGCAAAGGTCCACACACCGTTTTCAAGGATAACTGGAGGCGAGAGTCGGCCAGGCCCAGCCGCTCGCAAACCCTAGTTCCTGCCTGCACCGGCGGGCGGGGAGGGGTGGCTGGAGGGCGGCCCCCGCTTGCTGCCTGGCGGGTGGTGCGGAGGGCTCGCTGGAATCGCGGGACGGGCGAGCGCCGAGTTCAAGGGCGATCCACCGAGCGGATCGAAGCTAGACCTTCTCCTCCCCGGACCTGAGTTTTTCTTTGTTATCTGTTAAGCCTCCCCTGCCTTCCGAAAGAGATTTTGCATTTTCTAGTTGTTTCGTTTATTGAGTGAATAACGATTGTAGCAGAATGTCACTCTAGAGGGTCCCCTCCACTTTAAGCAAAGCAAAGGCAAGGCCGCCACAGCTTAAACTGAAAGCAGCCCGTGTCAAAGGCGAACCGCTAGTGCAGAGTGGAGGCTAAGAGCCCTGATGGCCAGACCGGCCTGCGTCGGATGACAGTCCGGGCTCCTGCCCTGTGGACAGATGGCAGCCAGCCCCAGCGTGCTGCACTGCCGTTAAATGAGATAAGGAACGTAAAGCACTTGGCGCACTGCCTGGCCAGCAGTGACTTCTCAAAATATGGTAGCTATTATCTTCGTAATATGCACGAACATACTAGCCTTGTCTACAGCCTGCAGCTTAGTTACTATCATCAACTACATACCCAATTTAGCTCAAAGGTAATTTTTATTAATATGGAAACATCTATTCAGAAGAGAAATATTTACAATGAATTTAACTATAGTAACTGTAGTAAAGGAAATTTATTTGGTCCGTGTACATCAGGAATATACACAGTGTGGTAAATAAAATTCACCATATGTGTTACAGAAAATACAAAAAGCCATTTCTTGATTCAGCAATCCATAAAAGTTAAGAGTGTTCCATTAAAACATTTCAGTTGACCTTTTATAACCCAAGAATAAGAGTGACCCACATATATTCAGTACCTCTGATGTGTTAAACCCTATAGTAATTTTTTTTTTTTTTTGAGACAGAGTCGTGGTATGCAGTTCAGGTTGTCCCTGAACTCACTCTGTAGTCCAGGCTGGCCTCAAACTCAAGCTGATCCTCCTGCCTCAGCCTCCCAAGTGCTAGGATTACAAGTGTGTGCCACCACACTTGGCACTAAATTTATTTTAAACTCTACAACCATGAAAAATCGGTGTTATCTTCATTTTATGAATGACGGAGTATCCTGCTCTAAGTTACAACTATTAAATTTGGTAGATTGGTCTTTCTTATTGCAAAGTGAGCCATACTTTTCTGCATTGTGTGACACTTTCTGACAAAGAGGGTGAAACGTTTGGAATACTAGATTGCAACGGTAGGTTACACAGAGAATTTGGAGGGAAATTGGCTGCAGAAGTACCCACGGTGGGAACACGTTCTCTTTCTAATAGAAAATCTCCACCTCGGGCTTTGAAGAGATGAGATGAAATGGTCACAGAACGTTAGACCCGTTTCCATTTACCTTGTGGTTGGTCTATAGCACTTCAAATTCAGCTTGTCCCAAACACAAACTATTAGCTTTCCTTCTGCCCCTTTTTCCACAGTCTCCTCATCACACACCTCTCTCCCTTTCCCTTGGACTTGGGGAATCTCTCCTTTAGACAATAAAACACCAGTATTGTCAATTTTTACTTGAAATATCTCTCAGATTCCTTCTGTCCTTTCCATACTCACAGCCTCTGCCTTAATCTAATTCCATGTAATTTATAAACTAGGCTTTTGAAATAGGCTTGGAAATGGTTGGTTTCTCTGCCTCCAGAATTCTAATTTGTTCTCCGCCTTGCTTGCTGCCAGATGTTTTTGTAAAATGTCGGTCCAGGCCAGGTGTGGTAGCATATACCTGAAATTCCAGCACTCCAGGAAGCTGAGGTGAGAAGATCTCAACTCTGAACAACTTAGAGACTTAGTAAGACCCTGTCTCAAAGCTTTAAAAGAGGTTGGGGATACAACTTGGTGTGAAGGTCCGGGGTTCAATCCTAGTACCACATTAAAAAAAAAAAACAAAAACAAGGGCCAGGGGAGTAGCTCAGTGGCATAGTGCCTGCCTGGCAAGCGCAAGGTCCTGAGTTTGATTCTTGTTACCAAAAAAACAACAACAAAACTAGTTGTGGTGAGGCATGCCTGTAATCCGAGCACTCTGGCGGTCTGAGGCAGGAAGATTGCAAATTCAAGCCTAACATGGGTAATTTAGTGACTTAGTGAACCCCTGTATCAAATTGAAAAGGGCAGCTGGGTGTGGGGATGCATACCTGTAATCCCAGCATTCAGGAGGCTGAGGCAGGAGGATCACTGTGAATTGGAGGCCAGCCTGGGCTACATAGTGAGTTCAAGGCAGGCCGAACTACATACAAGACACTGTCTCAAAAAGAAAGAAAGAAAAGGGCTGGGAGTGTAGCTTAGCGCAAAAGCCCTGAGCCTGAGTCCCAGTACTGCCTCTGCCCTAAAAGGAAAGTCATCTTAACCAAATTACAGCCCTGCCTAAATCTAGTCAAAGGCCTTATTGCCTACAGTAAACTAAACTCTACCCATGGAAGGTCATTTTGTGCTCGCTGGTCTTTTCACACACTCTTCCCCTTACCCGGAGTGTCTCTTGTTTCCACCTTGATTATGCCTGGTGAACTCCTAGCCATCCATTAAGGTCCTTCTGAGGAACCCCTTTGACTTAAGATGTTTCTTCACTGACATTTCACCTTACATGTCTCCTTACGATGCACAAAGCCCACGGTAACCTGTCTGTCTGAAGCTCTTCTACTTTCCCTAAGCTGCGAACCTCTAGAAAAAAAGGCAGGGCTTTGTAGAATTTAACCTCATCTCTACCCTTCAGTACTGTCACACTGCCTTTGAGCTTTGTAGCATTAACTTTATATCTCCTTTTCAGTCCTGTCACACTGTCTGTGACATAGGAAGAACTTGAAAGAAAAATGAGGAAAGCAACACTTCAGGTTCTAATATTAGGATTCCCCAAGTTTGCTTCCCAGGATTGAACAGCAGATGGCACTAACGTGCCACTTAACGAATCTTCCTGGAGAACAATTTTTGTCCAACCTTGTGTGACTTTGGCCTCATCCTGGAATCCAATATGCCATGACATTCCTGTTTCCTTCTTCAGTCAAGTAGCGAAGATTGCAAAATGACCGAGCAGCTCTGGTCTCTGAGAAGAAGGGATTGGCAGATATTTAAGGATAGGGGCACTTGAGGGACTGTTTTCTTGGTCTCTATTCATGTAATAAGGGTCTTTTTCTTTTTCATTTCTTATTTCTTTTCCTCCCTTTATTGTTGTTACTACAAGGTGGAACTTTACTCATGGACGGTGCCTCACTGCTGCCCATTCCAAAGGGGGAGGAAACAGGCTAAGTGGGGGTGATTACGATGTGGGATGTGAGGGAGGGCTGAGTAATTAATCCCGGCCTCCGAGCGGCAGAGCTGTGTGGTGCTATAGGCGGTGCCACGGAGCCCAGCAAAAAGTACTTTTAAGGATAGAAAATGAACTCAAAAGGGGCTTTTGAAATGGCCTGTGCCAGTGAATTGGCCTGAGCAAATTTTCTGGACACGTGGGTCTTACGTAGGCTGTTTGTGTGCTTGTACAGGGCTGGTACTGAGACTATGCCCAGGCTGGTCATGGTGGCGCACTCTTATAATCCCACCACCTGGAAGGCTGAGGCAGGAAGGTTGCCATGAAGTTCAAGACCAGTCTGAACTGCATAGTGAGTTCAAGGACAGCTGAACTACATAGCAAGACCCTGTCTCAAAGAAAAAAAAAAACAAAAAACATATTGTACTCAGTATCTTGGTACCTTTGAATCCCAGGGCTGTTGGGTATGGCTTTGTTTTTTTTGTTGTTGTACCAGGAATCGAACTCGGGACCTAGAGCTTGTGAGGCAGGTGCTTATGCCACTAAGCTATATCCCTGGCCCAGGGTATGGCTTTGAACGTGTGGTTTTAGAGTCCTGCTTCCCAGTAAAGAGCAGTGGACGCGTAGAACCCTGTCAGGCACTTTTCGTGGCCTTAGGCTATATTGCCCCTTCATGTACTGTTCCCTTGTCCCACCTAAAACCTGTTAGTGGAGAGGGTATCAGCTAGGCATCTTAACCCCAGGTGATCATAGGCTAAAAATTTTGAAACTGAAAGTGATTTTATAAATTCTTCGTGTGGCCTTTTTCAGGCCCATTTGTGCCCCCAGTCTTTCATGGTGAGCAAGCTTGTAAAGGAAAAAAAAAAAAAAAAAACGACTTTGGAGGTAGACTTAACTGGATTCCAATAATTGCCATGGGCAAGTATTTTAACTTTTCCTAATAGACCCCATTTCCTTGTAGACTCCCGGAGATAGTAGTGCCTGTCTGGAAGGGTCGTCTTGAGCGTCAGAAACAATAGTGTAAACCCCTGGCACAGTGTAGCTGACACAATGTTCACTTTCTGTTCACGACACGGTGGCACGAAGCATTGTTTATGTGTAAAGCGATTTAAACATGAGGCGCAAGTCAGGAGGAGGATTTGAGGAGCCCTTTGTGTATCTAAAGGTGTGTTTGTGAGGCTGCAGGTGTAGCGGAGCAGTTGCTTACTATGCTTAAGGCCTTGGGTTCAGTCCCTGGAACTGCATACGTAAGTAGTAAGTAAATAAATGCATATTTACAAAGGCTTTTAGGGTTGAACTGTGCTTGCAGTAGCACTCTGATTAATTTTGGTGAATACATTGGAACACATCAGCATAGAAATGTATCAATAAGTTCTTTTTTGGCACTAAAATCCTGAATCTCCTAGGCCATAAGGGAATTCTATCTATAGAGAAAGCCAAGAGCACTTTTCCTTAGCTTCTGGAACCTTCTGATGACATTGGAGGGTTTTTTGTTCAGGTTTTTTCCAACCACCTCAGGCACTCTGCCACTTCTCTGAAGTGTGAATTGCCTGCTGTCAGCCTAGAGTTCTCACCTCCACAATCCTGGCTGCGGGCGTATTTGCATATTGGATGCTGTGTTCTTTAACCCCCTGAGGTTTGCATCCACTTGGAATCTGTGTCAAAGCTGGCTGCTCTCAAACCCCTGGACAGTTTCAGCTCCCTGGTCTTCAGAAAACCCCCAACAATAGCTCCATTGACTTTTATGTAAATGGCACTCTTCAGAAAAACACTGAGCTATTTCCCAGGGCCCCGGAACGTACCCAAACATTTGTTTGAGTGGGAGGTGGGAAGAGCGTTCTGTTGAGTCAATGAACATCTGTTGAGAGCTGCTGTGCTGGGTCCCAAGGAAACAGCACGTACTCCGGCTCTTCCCCGCTAGAGGTACCAACAGGTTTGCTGTGCAGGTATGTGTGCTTCTGATGGCTTTGCACTGTCATTTGAACTAAGCTAGAACTGTGTTTCTTAGAATTCCCTTCCTATCCTGTTTTAGGCCAACACTGACCACAAGAAAATTTGGTGTAAGGTTAGAAAGCTGAAGCATCAGCTAGTACACTGAAGGGCAGAGCTGGGGTGCAGCACGGTGGCAGTGCCTATGCTTGGTGCTGGTCAACCACTTATAGCCTGCTGCTTCTCTGCTTGGACCCTGGAGTGGAAATTTGTGAAGTGCTTAGAAGCCAGAAAGCTGCACAGAGAAGACAGTATCCGAGAGAAAGAACTAGAAGGGTGCTTATAGCCAGGCATGGTGGCGCACACCTGTAATCCCAGCACTCGGGAGGCTGAGGCAGGAGGATCATTGAGAGTTTGAGACCAGCCTGGGCTACAAAGTGAGCTCAAGGCCAGCCTGAACTGCATAGGGAGACCCTGTCTCAAAAAACAAAAACACAAACAAACAAACAACAAGAAGGTTGCTTATATGGTGCATGTGGGTAAGGGGGAAATCCTGACAAACAGCTGGCTAACCCAAGCAACTCAAAGGGAGTAGGAGTTCTGTCTTTCTAGAAGCCTTATCCTTTCCATGGTCCGTAGCACAGATGGACAGTGAATTTCTGGTTCTAGCTCCGCTGGCTGCACTGGGACGAACTTTTGGCCAACCTAGTTCTTAGATATGGTCATCCCTAGTGACATGCACTGAAATACATTCTTACTAGGCTGTGCCCTTGTCACTACCCTAAATTGTCCCCCCACCCCTTCTCCTTGCCACATAGGAAGATACTGACATGGTGTCCACTCCCCTAGAGCTCCCAATGGCCAAGTAAGGCCTGGCTTTTTTGTCTCTTGCAGGCACCTGTCCTCCTTCATGCGGTAATCGTGGTGCAGTGGTATAGAGGAATACTCAAGCTTCCTTTCTTAGGCAGAGCACTATGCCCTGTAGTTTTGGAACCCTAAACTTATCTAGGGGCTCCAGCATTTATTCTGTGGGGCCCCACCTGAGGCAAGAGCAAGGCATATTACATCTGTCATTTCTAATACTTTCTGGACATCTTTGGAGAAAGGGTATGGGATCAATTACCTGTTTCTGCCTGAACTGTGAACCAGTAACTTACAAGCTTTGTTCTCCACTTCTGTAGTGACAGGGAGCTTCCTTTCAGCTTCCAGAATGGGCAAAGTTTTCAGCGTAAATAAGGAGTCCAGGGGCTGGGGATTTAGCTCAGCGGCACAGTGCCTGCCTGGCAAGCGCAAGGTTGTGAGTTCCATTCCCGGTACCGGAAAAAAAAACCAAAACAAACAAACAAATAAGGAGTCCAGGAAGATGGAGCATAGTGTTTTATAAAAGCCTGCCACTACTTTACATATGAATTTTTAACTCAAAAAAACCTTAGTATACATGCTATTCCAAACCATGCTTTTTTCACTTAAAATGCCTGAAGATCTTTTCTTACAAGCAACACATTTAGTTCTACTCCACTTTTTAATGGCTTCACAATATTTTATCATATAGACGTACTGTACTTTAACAGTTCTAATACAGACATATATTTGTTTCTGCTTTTCTTTCTTTTTGATAATGCAAACAGGTTATAGCAAACGTCGTTATGTATATATCTTAAGTATGTATTTCTATAATGGAACCCCTAGAAATGGAATTGCTAGTTCTAAAAGAAAGTGCACTTTGTTTTCATAATTATTATCAAATGACCTTCCTACGGGATATGCCGGCTTCCTCTTCACCAGCAGCGTATGAGAGCATAGAGCAGTGCTGGCGAGCGTGGCACGGGTGCCACAGCGACCTGTGTGTTATCACTGCATGCTCCAAAAGGTTCCCCATCACTGGCAGAGGTCATTTCAAACCCCTCATTTGAGTTCATTTTCTGTCCTTAAAAGTGCTTTTTGCTGGGCTTGGTGGCACCCCCCTATAATCCCAGGACTTGGGAGGCTGAGACAGGTCGATCACTACAAGTTAAGGGCCAGCCTGAGCTACATAGTGAGCTAGCCTACACTACATAGTGAGACCCTGTCTTCACCCCCAGAAAATGTGTTTTTCAGGTTTAGGAAGCTTTGTACGTGTCTTGGTTACTTTCCTCTCATTGCTGGGACAAAATATCTGACGCCCAAAATTCAGGAAGGAAAGGTTTATTTAGCTGACAGTTTGTGGAGGTTTCTGTCCGTACTCGGCTGGCTACAAGGCAGGGTGGCACATGGCAGAGGGCAACCACTCAAGGCGGTGGCGCAATACAGCAAAAGCAACAAACACAAAAGGGAGGAATGGCGGCATGCAGCCTCTTCCTCTCCCTTACCTATGCAAACTATCCACCCCCCGGGGCGGGTGTAGCTCTTACACCCATAATCAGTCAAACTCTAAAAGCCTGCCCCAGGACCGCATGAGGCTTTGGGGGGACACCCAGACACAAACCATAACAGTAGGGCTGGGGATTTAGCCTGCTAGGAGGGCATATGCCTCACACGTGCGAGGTCCTAGGATCAAGCCCCAGAAAAAAAAAAGTTTGGGAAGGTCTTGGTGCTGGATGCTTGGTTTTCTGGTGAGAAACTGCCCTTCCCTAAAGTGACGTTACCATTTACAGTGTTCTCAGTCCGGAGAACTGCCCTGAGCAGGCTTCGGTCTGGGCCTGACTTTTATGCCTTTGACAGCCTTGATCTCATTTCTGCTGAGCGCAGACACAGTGCTGTGGTGGGCAGCAGCCTCTCTGCGCGAGCCCAGCTGCCGCGGAGCCCGGCTCCTTCAGCCCTGCGGACGCGGCGCGGGCCTTGCGCGGTGCGCCACCCCACCCCCACCCCGCCTGCGCTGTATCTGAGACAGCTGGCGTGCTTCTGCTTTTGCCTGTGCGGCCCCCTGTACTTGAGCCACACTGTCTCCCTCTTTGCCTTTACTGACTTCCCTTGCCTCGTCCTTTGCTCCTCTGGGCAAATACCCCTTCTTGCAGGAAGCCTCGCATTATCCCTCACATGAAGTAAGGCCGCTCATCCTATGTTCCCTCTGGAGCGTGTACCTTATGGCAATTATTTTTAAATGTGTTTGATTAGTCTGCCTCTCCCATGAAATTATTAGCTGCCTGAGGACAAAGGCGTAGCACAGGGTTACGTGACAGATATAACCAACCACAGAAGGAAAATACTCAAAAAAATTGCATCAGCACTGAACAGGTACGGACTTTTTTCTCATCATGGTGGCCTCAAGGATATAATGTAACAACTATTCACACAGCATTCAGGTTGCACCAGGGATTATAAGCAATCTGGAGATGACCGAAAGTGTGCAGGAGGATGTGCAGGTTATATGCAAATAGTAGATTATTTTCTAGAAGGGACGTGAACAACTGCAGATTTTGATATCCTCAAGGGACCCTGGAAGCCATCTCCCTGGATACGAGGGGTGCTGACTGGATGTAATCGGTGCTCAGTGTTCACTGAGAAAATGAATGTGTCTGTAGCATGGCCATACGTAAAAGATCTTCCACGTTTTTGTTACTTTAATCGCACGTGTCCCTGTAGATGGTAAATTTTGTCCTTATTTCTGCAGACATTCTTACTTTCCTCCCGTCTTTCTTTCTTGATGGTGTTGTTGACCTTTTTTTGAAATGGAAAATTTTTTTTTAAAGACCGGGTCTCGCTTTGTAGTTCAGGCTGTAGTTAATGTTCCTTGTAAAATTCCAAATAATACAAAAACATATGGCATAGAAAATAAACGTTTCCCAATAATCTCATCTTCCAGAAACCAGATTAATGAAGCGTAATTTTCCTGCATGTATAGAAACGCCAGGCGCAGTGGTGAACATCTGTAATCCCAGCTGTGTGGGAGGCGGGGGCAGGAGGATTGCAGCTTCCAGGCCAGCCTGGACAGTTCAGTGAGAGTCTCAAAAAATAATTTGGAAAGGGTTGGAGGTGTAGCTCCCTGGTAGAGTACTTGCCTAGCAAGAGGCCCTGGGTTTCTTTTGGCTCAGTACTGCCGCCCGCCGCAAAAAAAGGGGAAGAGGAAAAATACATATTGAGTGCGTCATTCGGCTCCCTTTACAAAAATTAAATCAAGCAGTCTTCGCAGCAGCCCTTTCAGGGGTTCCTCATAGATGAGGAAGCTCACAGCTGGGAAGACACACGGCGAGTGAGGGTCAGAGCTGGAACCTGGAACCGCGCTCCAAATCACGACCCTCACCGCATGCTGTTCGCTTCTGCCGGGCTGGGAAGAGACTTCCTCCGCCTGCCTGTCTGAACTTTAGATTTCGACATGTGAATGTCTAACATGTTAGAAAGCCTGGCTATCTGGGCCAGGTGGTACATGTTTGTTATCCCAGCGCTTGGGAGATTGAGGCTGGAGGATCATGAGTTCAAGGCCAGCCTGGGCTACATAATGAGACCCTGTCTCAAAAAAACAAAAGCATGCCTGGGATGTAGCACAGTGATAGAATGCTTGCCTCACATGTGCTGCTGCCCGGGGTTTAGTCAACAACTTCTCAAAACAACACGGATAACAACAAAAAAAAAACCAAAATGTGGATAAAAGAAAAGACAAAAATCAATAGAGTACACTACACTAAGGTACACTGAGCTGCCTGTTCTAGGTGACCCCTCTGAGTCATCAAAAACCCAATTGTTGGGCCTCTTTATTTCAGGGGCTCAGGATGTAGGTTGTAGGTTTACTTCCCAAGATCTCCAGTCTTGTAACAAACACACACCAGTCCTGTGTCTTACAGGGATGCCGAAGGGACTGAGGCGGAAACCACATTGGCTGAGGGTGGCTGCCAGGGTCCTGCAGTCACACACGAAGGTCTTGTCTCTGACTCCTGGGTTCCCTCCACTGGCTATTGGCATGCTGCCTTTTTCTGTGGGTTATGAGGTCACTGTTAGCTCTTGTATGCTATGCTCGAGCACCAGCGTGCTGCCACCCCTCGGGGCAGATATACTTATGTGTGTAATATTCCTTCTGTGTTAAGTTCTTAGATGAACCATGGCCCTGAGAGCATGTGGTTTGATCATCTTTCGAAGACACTGCATTCCCAAGATAGACAACAGCACAATTGAGTTTCTTCTGCTACAGGCGTCAGATGGCATTCATCACTGGACTCCTCCCAAAGGTATGAGACCAGAGGGGCTGGGCCAAGCGTTGCTCAATGCTAAGCATTGCTCAGAAATTCACCCTGGGCTGGGCATGGTGGTCTGTGCCTGTAATCCCAGCACTCAGAGGCTGAGGCAGGAGGATTCTTCTTGTTTGAGGCCAGCCTAGGCTAATAGTTGAAGGCCAGTCTTTTTTTGTGTGTGTATGTGTTGAGACAGGGTCTCACTATGCAGTTCACGCTGACCTTGAGCTCACTTTGTAGCCCAGGCTGGCCTCGAACTTGCAACGATCGTCCTGCCTCAGCCTCCCGAGTGCTGGGATTACAGGTGTGCGCCACCACGCCCGTCAGTTTAAGGCCAGTCTGAACTACATAGTAAGACTTTGTCTCCAAAAACAAAACCAAAACAAAATAAGGGCAACAAAAGTGAAATCTACCCTACTGGACCCTCTAAAAGGCTTGTTCTCAGGTACTTTGCAGTATGTAGGGGTCGGGTAGGCAAGAACCCTTGATCCTTTCTAAGTACAAGGTCTCCAAACGAGAGCAGAGCTGGAAATAGAATTCTGTGACTGAATCCCAAGGCAGAAGCAGCAGCTGGTGTTTCGGAATGTCATTCATCAGATCTGCAGCCTCCATGGTGAATGGGGAGGGGAGAAGTCACTCGGGGAGGAGCTGGGGGTGCTGCGGTCAGGTCAAGGCTGCACTGTGCGTCCACCTCTGTGGGCTCTGAGTTTTTCCTCTGTTAAAGAAGGATTTAGCTAGAAAGTTCCTCATTTCCCCCAGGCCTGTCTCCGATTTTGTTTGATCAAGTTCCTTTGACTCCTCTTTCTGTGTCCCCGTCACTAGGTTTCCCTTTGAACTGAACAGTCGGAGAATGAGTTCTGGAGTACTGCTAAACGTAACTGTATCCTGAGTGGGAAGGATGGAGAGGGTGGGTTTCCCCATAAGAGAGTCACCTACAGACTGGCAGGAGTGGAGGAGTGAGGAATAGGAGCTGCGGAAACCATAGAGACCTCGGGGTTGCAGCTTGGCCAGCCACCTGTGCCCTGGGTCCATCACTCTGCACCTGGGTGGAGTTGGTTAGGTCTCCAGAATGCAAAACAATGAAGACTAGTGGCCTGGGGCAGGCAGAGACCTGTTTGTTAGCCGGCTGGTCTTCATCCACCCGCATTCCTGACACTACCTCTTAAGAGTAAGATAGAGGTGGGCGTGGGTGGCACACTCCTGTAATCCTAGCACTCTGGAGGCTGAGGCAAGAGGACTGTGGCAACTTTGAGGCCAGCCTGGGCAGGCCGGGGACATAGCTCAGCGGCATAAGTGCCTACCTGGCAAGCGCAAGGTCCTGAGTTCGATTCCCGGTACCAAAACAAAAAGAATGAAAAAGAAAAAGAGCTGGGCGTGGTGGTGCACACCTGTAATCCCAGCACTCAGGAGGCTGAGGCAGGAGGATCTTTGTGAGTTTGAGACCAGCCTGGGCTACAAAGTGAGCTCAAGGCCAGCCTGAACTCCATAGCGAGACCCTGTCTCAAAAAGACAGAAAAAAAAAAAAAAAAAGAAAAAAGAAAAAAGAGGCCAGCCTGGGCTGCCTAGTGAGTTCAAGCCCAGCCTGAACTACATAATGAGGCCCTGTCTCAAAACTGCCCCTGCAAAAAAGGAGTAAGATAGATTCTATTGGATGGTCCTGAAAGAGAGGCCAGGCCATGGAAGGGGAAATGGGGAAAAGAAGCCATTCTTGGCTGAGGCCACTGGGATCATCCCAGCAGGAAGGGAGAGTCAGTGGCCCTGGCACCCTGGATGCAGGGCACCCAGACAGAAAGGGAGCGGGGCTGGGATGGAAGGGGTGGGCGAGGGTGTAGAGTTGAACACAAACAAGGAAATGATAGCAGGAAACAAATTTTTGCACATTTGAGGTATGAGAAAAAAGGGAGAAGAGACGAGTGTCCTGAATGCTATGAATAGGAACATTCGCACTTAGCTCCTGACTGCCCAAGTCACACTGCATGTGTCCTCTCACTGAAAGATGTAAAAGGACCTCCAGTCGCTCCCCGCGTGAGCTTAGGGAGAAGTTACCCGGTTATCCCTGATGGGCAGAACACTAAACAGATGTTCCTGGAGGGATGTGTGCACAGACAGGCTGGGACAGGGCAGTTCAGGCTGGCCTCAAATGTGCAGTGATCCTCCTGCCTCAGTAGCCGGTGCTGGGATTGCAGCTGTGCGCCACCATGGCCAGAAGAATGGGTTCTCGAAATGGTGAGTTCCTGGTTCTCACTGTAGCAGCAACTGCTTTAGGTTGCTGTTATGTGGGCCCCTGGGGAAAAGAACTGGGAGGCTATAGCTCCATCTCCAGACAAAGAGGGGAAAACCTAAGGGCTCCTGCACCGCATGAGCTCCCAAGCCAGGAGGCCCCCAGTGCCTTGCGGGAGCCATGAGCAGGCCAAGGGACCTCTCCTTCCCAGAGCTTCGGGGCCCCTTTGGACAAGTTGAGACCTTGTGAAAGGCCGAGAAGTGAAGCTGAGGGCTGCTGCAGTCCGCAGGGCTTCAAGCTCTCCCACAGCAGTTTCTCGGCAGCTGTCGCTTGCCAAGTTGTCTTAGAACTGGCTCTCAGCTTGTCCTTAGCCTAAGTTCCCACCAAGATTTTCCCCGTGAAACTGAAATCTGGCCTTGCTCAGCTAGAGAGATGAGAACAGTTTGGAAAAAGCCTTGATGGCGACTTGGACACAGCTGCGGGGGTAGCAGCGCGGGCTTCTGAGCCTGCGTGTCCCCCGGACTTCGGGGTCCAATGCAGAGCGTTAAGTCCTCACTGGACTGTAAGCAAAGTGCTCCCTGTCCAGCTAGCCCTTTCCCTGCCAAGAAGGAACTGCCCCTCCTTGGAAAACTTGCCTTACGGTCTCCTGGGGAAAAGTGGTCCCTCAAAACGCAGGAGGAGCAGAGCTGCGATAAATAAGAAAGCAGAAGGCTGAGGGAGGCCGCCTCACTTTCCACTGAAAAGCCCCACTCTAACCCAGGCTTGCCAAACACATGGCCTGTGTCACTCTCCACAGAGAGAAGGAGTGGGGAGGGGGGCTTCTCAGGCCCCAGGAACCAGACACCGCCTGACTTGCGCCCCTTCCCGGGCATGTTAGGATGTTGCCAGTCACCAAACTTCCTTTAAGCCAAACCCCCTAGAAAATCACAAAAAAAGCTGTCATTAAATCGTGTAGCCTGAAAAAACCCAGCACTAGAAACTGTTGCCGATTTACTCCTTTTCTTTTTCCTTGCTGCCACCCAGGCCACGTGGACCCGGGAGAGAACGACTTAGAAACAGCCCTGAGGGAGACGCGGGAGGAAGCGGGCATAGAAGCAGACCAGCTGACCATCGTTGAGGGCTTCAGAAAGGAGCTCAGTTATGTGGCCAGAGGGAAGCCGAAAACAGTCGTCTATTGGCTGGCAGAGGTGAAGGACCACAGCGTGGAAATCCGTCTCTCCCAGGAGCACCAAGCCTACTGCTGGCTGGCGCTGGATGACGCCTGCCAGTTGGCCCAGTTCGAGGAGATGAAGGCAGCATTGCAAGAAGGGTACCGCTTTCTCTGCTGCACAGCGTCCTGAGCTGACCGGAGCAGGCGTTTTCTCCTCTAGCGTCCTTGGGGGCCTTCTGAGATGAACCCTCCCTCTGTTTAATGGAAAGATTACTGATCTGATTTGTTATCGCCAAGAGGGGATAAGTTAGTGAAATCAACTGAGAGCTCTCAGATGAGAGCAAACAGGAGTTTTAGCTGAGTGAAGAGACAAAGGAGGAGTAAAAAATATTTTGAAAAGGCCGTGCTCAGGAAGTGCGTTCGTCTGCTTTATAAATAAACTTCAAACTGCTTACTGGCCTTCCCAATCTGTTTATTTCTTAGGTTCTTTTGCGGGGAGGGAGAAAGAGTAGTAGGGATTGAGCTTAAGCCTTTTTTGCTCTAAAATAAGCCCTCAGCCCTCTTTGAAAATTTTGAGACAGGTCCTTGCTAAGTTGCCCCGTTGTGCCCCGACTTCCAATCGACCTGCCTCAGCCTCCCAGAGTGCTGGGATTACAGACATGTGCGATCACACTCCACTACTTCTTGGACTTTGCCATTGGTGGTAAATCAAAGGTCCCTCTTTAATCTCTGGATAGAAGGAGTCCTGTATCTAAACACCACACCCCAGAAAAGCCAAGGGAAAGGGAGTCCGAATGGGGGAGACCCGGCACTGCTAGGAAACTTCCGCCTCTGGAACTGCATGTACCCCAGCCCCTTTGGAAACAACCAGGACTGTGACCTGTAGTAGGATTTCCAAACAAGCGAGATGAGCACAGAAGTGGAGTTTGCTTGTTCGCCATCTCTCTCTCCCCAGCACTAGACACATATCTTATTGGTGCTCTGTAAATATTTCCTTAAGTAATTAGACACCAAGGAACCGTGGGTGGCTCTCCAGGGCTCAGAGAAAATAGGCAGTTCTGGACCACTCTGCCCTCAGTCTGCCACGGAGTGCTAAGCCTTGAAAGCAGGACTAAGGTCACCGAGGAGGAGGCACGCCCAGGCCCCTGGGGCCCTCCCCGGCCACCCGGCGGCCGCATCACCACACCTGTGCATTCCTGCCTGCAGCTGCCTCTCCTGGCTTCAGCAGAGCCTCCCCATTGCTGCTTCTCTTCCCGCCTCCGTCTGCCCTCCCCTTTCCCCACTGTCTACTGCAAGGTTTGGGTCAGCCTTCTTTTCCCTTGCTCCTAGGGCTCGGCGAGTGCAAGGGCAGGTGGCAGATCTTACAGCCTTTCCAGAAGCTGTTACCAGCTGGGCACATCTGGATTTTATTAGGAGGTTGTTACCCAGTGAGGTGCAGAAGGTTGGAAGGGAAGGGGCGTCGGCAAAGGTCAGCACGGATTACCAGAGGCAGAACAGCCACCCCCAAAAGAAAGCGAGAGGTGGCCCAGGTTTTAGGCAGGCTTCCAGACGTTTCCAGTCACTGGTTCTCCGCGCAGACGGGGCAGAAGCACTAGCGAACAGGATCTTGGAGCACAGCCAAGGACCTAAATGGTTCTGCTCCTCGCCCCTCTGAGCAGCACTCTCCAGAGGAGGCCTGCTGCAGGAAGTGTTTGGAGCTTACTGTTCTCTTCTGGCCGGCAGGGACCATATCCCACTGATTTAATAAATGCCTGCTGGGCAGTGGTGCCAAGCCACAGACAAGCTGCTTCCTAACCAGGCCCGGCCAGCCCTGCGCTTCGGAGCGGGAGGCTGCAGTCTCACAAGCCTAACACCTCAAAGTGGGAAGGGACTTGGAAAATGACCTAATTTTGCTGTTCATTTTTATTGTTGCGGAAATCGAGGCTTATTGGGGACAGTGGTCTTGGCTGTTGTCTATGTATAGGGTACTTTGAGGATGAGATGCCAGAGAGAAGACCGCTTTACAATATGTTACACAGGGGCTGGGGATTTAGCTCAGCGGCAAAAAGTGCCTGCCTGGCAAGCGCAAGGTCATGAGTTCGGTTCCCGGTACCAGAGAAAAACCAAAAAAACCAATATATTACACAGCTATGGAGCCATCCCCCTGGGCATCACAGTGTGTTCCAGCAAAGCGCAGGTGTACTTCAGCGAGCGGGGCCCCCATAAACTGTACTCTTCAAAGCAGAGGGGGGCTGGGCATTTGGTGGAAGGTGCACGAGGGCAGGAGAGCGGAAGTGAGCTTGAGATGTGCCCAGTGAGTAGGTTTTGCCATCATTGCTTTGCTTTTGGCCAGCTGGCCTTGCTCAGCCTAGACTCGGAGACCCCAGAGTACTGAAGCCGTCCCGGCTTGTCCCCCAGAGCCCCGCTCACCTGGTGAGCAGCACCCTGCTGGTACGTCCCTTTGGGAGGGCTCGGACCTCAAAGACCTCAGCAGAGTTGCTAGGGCTCAGGAAATCTTCCGTGTTGAAAGTTCCATGCACAGGATGAGTTGGTCAGGACTGACCTGAAATGGGAAGAGACCCTCATCCCAGCCCCTGAGAGGGGACCTCCGCTGGGATCCCACCCCCGTGCCAGCTTCAGCTCTCAGAATCCTGAGTTCTAGGGTACAGTCCTTCCCAGGTTCTGTGGGTAGAGTGGCGGTCGGTTACAGGACCGGGACCAGCAGAGACAGTGCTGATGTGGTCATCCTTCCACTCTACAGGGATCTTCCCTGACGACCTTAGAGAAGGGGACAGTGTCTTGGTTACTTTTCTCTCCTTGCTGAGACAAAATACCTGATGCCCCAAATCAAGGAAGGAAAGGTTTATTTAGCTCACAGTTCGTGGAGGTTTCAGTCCGTACTCGGCTGGCTCCAAGGCAGAGTGGCACATGGCAGAGGGCAAGAGTTCATGGCCCTGGAAGACAGCAAAAGGGAGGAGTGGTGGCCAGCAGCTTCTTTCTCCCCATGTTTTTTTTTTTGGTTTTTCTCCGGTACCAGGAACCGAACTCACAACCTTGCGCTTGCCAAGCAGGCGCTTTTGCCGCTGAGCTAAACCCCCAGCCCCCCCCCACTAGACCATGGATCAGTCAAAAACTCTAGAAGTCCGCCCCATGACTGCATGAGGCTTTGGGGGGAACATCTGGACACAAACCATAACAGATAGATAAAATGGTTACACAACGCGTTGTGGAATAGTTAAACCTATAGTCATTATCTTAAGTACTTGTTTCCTAACACCCTTCACCCAGAGACGGTTAGGAAACAATGAGTATGAATATAATCTCAACTAGGCAATAAAACTCTGCATAGAAAAAATCAAGAAGGGAATTATTAACAGTGGTGGCTTCTGGATCTACTGTACACCATGACTGAGATAAGACCTCTAAATGATATAAGGAAAATATAACTCTCAACTTGTTGGATGTCTGATATGCTGAGTTTGTGTTCTCCAGAACTGAAGAATGAATTTTAAGGAGCAACAGAGAGCCGGGCATGGTGGCGTATGCCTGTAATCCCAGCACTCAGGAGGCTGAGGCAGGAGGATCGTTGCGAGTTCGAGACCAGCCTGGGCTACAAAGTGAGCGCAAGCCCAGCCTGAACTGCATAGCGAGACCCTATCTCAAAAGGACAAAAAAAAAAAAGAACAACAGAGGTTAAGAGTAGGAAATTTTATTGAGAGACAGCGCCTGAGAGAGACAGGAGGGGCACCTGGGTGGGTTGTCATGGACCCCACCTTTTAGAGGAAGCTTTATAGAGCAAAATCATGAGGCAGGTATAACGAGGGACAAAACTATGATCAACCGATAAGATTACAAGTATAGCTGCTTAAGTAATGTTGACGGAGTGGGGAAGCAAGCCACGTAGCAAGTGTCCCCGGAAAGAGCAAGGACCTTCTTTGGAAGAGATGAGTCGGGAGGCCCTGCTCACCCACCTGGGTGACCGGTGTCTATCTGGACTTTACTGGACCGGGTGACACCAGTGACAGTACTTTGCTTACCCCCCAGGGAGGCACGTAGGCCTGGTCATTCCGTCTTTCTCCTGAGGCCTGGCCTTCTGTGGATGCGCCTCCAGCCACAGCCGTAATGTGTTCTCATCTTGCACTGACTGTCTTGAGGGCCTGGCCCTGTCTGACTGCCTATAATGTCTATCTAACTTAGTTTTCCATGCTCTGACCATAGTTAATGTGCATGTACTGGCTCTTTTTGCTTTTGTGATCCTGGGCATCACACCCAGGGGCACTCTGCCACTCAGCTCTATCCCAGCCCTCTTTTTGACACGGTCTTGCTAAGTTGCCCAGGCTGGCCTCAAACTTTCAGTCCTCCTGCCACAGCCCTGCCTGGAGCTGGGACTACAGGCATGTGCCCCAATGCCCAGCTCGGCTCTCACCCTTCGCCCAGTGCCGACTGGGGGCGGACGGCTGAGCCTTTGTCTACACACCGTTAAGGGGCATCTGTAAGCAAGGCTGTCCTTTTTTTTTTTTTTTTTTTTTTTTAATGGCTGATTTCTCAATAATCCATCAGGTTAATGTTTTTACCTGAAAATAAATAAGGTTTGTTTTACTTTTTAAAAAAAGAAAAATGGTAAAAATTGATAAAATTTTTCACCACAAAAATGACAACTATAAAGTAATGCATATGTTAATTAGCTGAATCTAACCATTTCATAATGTATATATGAAGTATGATCCAAAAATATGGCAAATATTTAAATTTAAAATTTTTATTTCACAAGCACCTGCCTGGCAAGAACAAGGTCCTGAGTTTGAGTCCCAGTACTCCCCCAACATTTGTTTCAGTAAAGGACACATCGGTATTAATCCCCCTTAGAATACTTGCCCTTGGCCTGGGGATTTAGCTCAGTTGCAAAAGCGCCTGCCTGGCAAGCGCAAGGTGGTGAGTTCGGCTCCCGATACAGGAGAAAAAACAAACAAACAAAAAAGAATACTTGCCCTTGATCCAAACTCGCTTGTCCTATCATTCTTGATACTTTCTGAAGTGGTTCTGAAAGCCCTCTTTCACAAGTATCTTTATTTGCATTTTCATAACTGCCTTCATATCTTGAATTTATTCAATTTTTTTTTTTTTTGTCTTTTTGAGACAGGGTCTCATTATGCAGTTCAGGCTGGCCTTGAGCTCAGTTTGTAGTGTAAGCTGGTCTCGAACTTGCAACGATCCTTCTGCCTCAGCCTCCTGAGTGCTGGGATTACAGGCGTGTGCCACCATGCTCTGTTTGGTTTTTTTCATCACTGGGGATTGATCCCAAGGCCTTGTGCGTGCTGGGCAATCACTTCATCACTGAGCTGTGTCCCCAGCCCAGAATCAGTTTAAAATATTTACCTTTCATCACCATTTTGACTTTAGAGAAGAATCCAAAGTCTCATGGTGCCAGATCTGGGTAATAAAGTGGATGAAGATACACTGCAATCAATTTTGTGTTTGTTTTTTGAGAAAGGGTCTCACCATGTAGGTTAGGCTGTCCTCGAGCTCATGGTGATCCTCCTGCCTCAGCCTCTCTAGTGCTGGGATCACAGCGTGAGCCACCACACTGGCCTGTTACTTGTGATTTTTGTTGTTGTTATTGTTTTTGTCTTTTTGAGACAGGGTCTCACTAGGCAGTTCAGGCTGGCCTTGAGCTCAGTTTGTAGCCCAGGCTGGTTTTGAACTCACAACTTCCTGCCTCAGCCTCCCAAGTGCTGCGATTACAGGCGTGCACCACCATGCCTGGCTCTGTATTGCGATTTTTTAAAGTGAGTGTGTATGTGTTGTATTTGGGATCGAACCCAGGGGCTCCTCATGCTAGGCTTGTGCTCTACCACAGAGCCACACTCCCAGGCTTCTGCTATTTTACTTGGAGATAAGGTCTCGCTAAATTGCCCAGGCTGTGCTTGAACTTGCAATTCTCTTGCCTCAGCTTTCAAAGTAGCTGGAAATATGGGAATGTGGCACAACACCCAGACAAAAGGTATTGAAAAGAGGTTTTTGTTCCTCTAAGGAAAAAAGAAAAAAACTGGTTTGGGCATGAGCAGCAACTATTCAGAGGCGAGCAAAGTTCCTCATGAATAGATGTCATCTTTAACAGGAATTAAATTTCAAAGGCTTGGAGATGGGAAAGGAGAGAGCAAAGAGAAGGTAAAATCCATGTCAGCTGGAAAAGGTCATTCAGGGCGCAGTCACTCCTTCCTGCAGTTAGACAATGCCTGAGGCAGAAACAATGCATAAATTATATTGGTTATAAGGGTGAAATAAGCGAAGGTGACGTAGGTCACCCAATAAACACTACAGCTAGAACCAGAATTCTGTTCCTCGTTTCCTCTGGAAAGCTTTCTTTACAAATTGAGGTAGAACTCATCCATTATAAAATTTACTTTTTAAGGAGTGCAAGTCAGTAGGTAAGCCGCAGTGGCGCACAGCTGTAACCGCGGCTGCTCTGGAGGCTGAGCAGAGATTGCAAGTTCAAGGCAGCCTGAGAAATGTAGCGAGATCTTATCTCTAGATAAACTAGCAGGAAGGCAGGCGATGTAGCCTAGTGCTAGGCCGTATGCCTAGCAGGGCGGAGGCTGTGGGTTCAACCCCTGCACCTCTCCCAAAGCGTAATTCGGTGCCTTTTTTTTTTTGTCTTTTTGAGACAGGGTCTCATTTTTGAGTTCAGGCTGGCCCTGAGCTCACTTTGTAGCTCAGGCTGATCTCCAACTCACAATGATCCTCCTCAGCCTCCTAAGTGCTGGGATTACAGGTGTGTGCCACCACGCCCGGCAATTCAGTGTTTTTTAAGTTTTTGTTTTATTTTTATTTTGAGACAGAATCTCAATATGTAGCTCAGGCTGGCTTTGAACTCACCATGTAGTCTACACTGGCCTTGAACTCATGGTGATCCTCCTGCCTCAGCCCCCAGAGTGCTGGGATCACAGGCGTGTGCCACTGGGCCCAGCCTATTCCGTGGTTTTTAGTCTATTCACAAGTTTGTGATGGGGGCTGGGGATTTAGCTCAGCGGCACAGCGCCCGCCTGGCAAGCTCAAGGTTGTGAGTTCGATTCCCGGTACTGGAAAAAAAAAAACAAATGCAAAAAAACACAAGTTTGTGATCATCATCACCACTCTCTAACTCTAGATTGCCATTCATTCTCGTTTACCTGCCCCCCCCCCCCAGCAACTCTCCCTGCTTGGCTATTACCAGCCTACTTTCTACAGATTTGCCTTTTCTGGACACTTCATGTAAATGGGATCATGTGGTCTGTGGTCTTTTGTGTCTGGCTTCTTTCACTTAGCATAATGTTTTCAATGTTCTCATCCATGTCGAAATAAATGTGTGTCATTACCTCGGTCCATTTTTATTACAACAGCTTCAATGCAATATAATTGGCAAACCGGACCTTTGGCCTGCGTTGGCTGGGGATGGCCTTGAGATGTGGACCTTGAAACTGAAACGACAGAGGCCCTGCTTCTGGAGCTTTTCCGCCAGGCTGGGCCAGCCATAAAGGTGAGAGTTCCAGAAGATAAGGATGGTAAAGCAAAGTAGTTCGTGCTTGCGAATTTTAAACCTGACTTATCTGCTCCTTACAATGAATCTACTTTGCAGCTTCAGGCTTTTTGGGAGGCCCGTTAAGATTCAGTTTCGATCAGGCAGTAGTCACACCCCACAGGACGTCAGCTTGGCATAGCCCCAGCATCGGGGTGGAAATTCAAAGCCCACCTGCACATCTCCTAGCCGCAGACCCGGGAGACCGTGGATTACGGGACACCACCCTCCCAGGCAATTCAGAGGTGTTCTCTTCTCCAGGGGTGAACAGTGCTTTCAGACAGATGCCAGATGGTGGGAGTTTGGTTCTCCACATGTGGATCAGTCAGGGTTTTCTCCTTCAGCTCAGTACGTAATCATACTTTTAGCCAATCTTCAGGCTCCCAGGGGCACCACGATACACTCCCATCACAGCGCAAAATCAGAATTCTCACGCCCACCTAGCAGATAGACATCACAGCCAAGAACAGCGTCACCGTCCTCGTGGGTCTGGCCACCATTACAGAGGAGGCAGGAAAGATTTCTTCTAAGAAGACAGGCACCGTGGTGGCCGGGGCCATGGCTGTGATAACAGAGGGATGGCGGTGGAGACGGGAAATGGCGCTTATCTTGACTCTAGCAAGTGTTAAAAGGACATTGTTGTGTAGGGTCTTTTTAGGCTCTTTTGACTAAGTTGAACTGAAAATACTTTGAAAAACTGTACAGACCAGGTTTTTAAGTGGCCACGTTTGTGTTTTTGTTTTTAAAAGTCTACAGCTACAGTGTAATGCAGAAATAAGAATTGTGGCTCCAGTTTTATTTCATTAATGACCTTTCACCTCAAGTGTTATGCAAAAGAGTCACTGTCCCTAATCATTTAGACAGCTTCAGAAGGATGGACTGGGTACCACACATCATTTTTTAAAAAATACAATGTTTAAATTTTGAAAAAAAAAAAATTATGGTAAAAGACACATCGCTACAATGCCATAATGGCAGTGTGTCTTTTACTGCAACAAATTTTTAAAATCCTGCTAATCCTAGTGGCTTATGTCCATAACGCCAGCACTCAGGAGGCTGAGGCAAGAAGATCACCATGAGTTCAAGGACAGCCTGGACTACGTAGTAAGACCCTGTCTCAAATGAATGAATGAATGAATAAATAAATAAATAAATAACCTGTGTACTTTGATCAGACCTTATAGATGGGTTGTATTGTAAATATTTAAATTTTTGTGCTGCCAGAAATTTCATGTTAAGTGGATCCACTTTTGCTGTGTATAATAGGAAGTCCAAGTTGACAGTCTCAAATTGCTCTCTGTATTTTGTTAATAAATAGAGAATAAAATTTTTCAGTGGTTTGTTTTATTAACAATTTTAGAAAGTTATTCATCGTTTGAGCATAAATCATTTTGGTTAACTTAGAGAATTTAAGTATAAATTCTGTCACATGCTCTTTGTAGCTTTACCCTATACAAGTATAAATCTACATGTGTTATTTCATGCTAAAATCTTAGAAACTTTTTACTAAATCGTGCTTGATGTATAACTGGTCATTCGGAAAGTCGAGTACCTGTACCTATATGTTTTTACATGGAAAATTACAGTGCTAATATAAATCCCCTTTTTTCAGGAAGAATAAAAAGATCAATGCATAGTCAGATAAAATGGTAGAATGTTTTACTTTAAGGTATTCTTTTTCAGAGAAAAGATTCATGAAGTCTTTATATGCTGCCTGTCTTACTCAAACTTCAGGAATTTTAACATTTTCAAAGTGCCCAAGCCAGGTGTGTACCAAGAACACATTTTATTATAGTGATTGTACAAGTTGATTTCTGTTTGAACATTGTAAAGAATTTAATGTTAACATTTTTCTACTTTAAAAATTTTAATATCTATATCTATATATAGATATAGATATAGATTTTTTTTTTTGTCTTTTTGAGACAAGGTCTTGTTATGCATTTCAGGCTGACTTTGAGCTCACTTTGTAGCCCAGGCTGACCTTGAATTCACAAGGATCCTCCTGCCTCAGCCTCCTGAGTGCTGTGGTTACAGGCGAGTGCCACCACGCCCAGCTTAAAAATTGTAATATATTAACAAAATGTTTTTTGTATCAATATACTGTTTTCCTTTCATTGCAGAATTGTTTATAAAATTCATTTCTTGAAAAATTTGGATCCTTTTTTAATACTAATCACAAAATTTATACTGTTACTTTTTAATATTAAAAACATAAAAAGAAAAAAGAAATATAATTGGTATACCATACAAAGTTTTTTTTTTTTTTTTTTATATAGGATCTAGCTATGTAGTTCAGGCTGGCCTTGAACTCACTATGTAACCCAGGCTGACCTCGAACTCCTGGCAGTCCTCCTGCCTCAGCCTCCCAAATGCTGGAATTTCAGGTATGTGCCACCATGCCTGGCTCACAATCTCATCACTTCCCAAAAGAAAATTATACCCATTAGCAGTCATGCTCTATTTCTAAACCTCAGTCCTGGGCAACCACCCATGAGTCCATCTTTTCTTCCTCCCTCCCTCCTTCCCTTCCTTCCTTCTTTCCTTCCTTCCTTCCTTTCTTATTCTTTTTTCCGTTTTTTTCCTCTTGCACCCTCCGTCCCTCCTTCCCTCTCTTCCTTCATTTCTTTTTTTAAAATTTATTTATTTATTTTTTGTCTTTTCTCCGGTACCGGGAACCGAACTCAAGACCTTGCGCTTGCCAGGCAGGCGCTTTGCCGCTGAGCTAAATCCCCAGCCCCCCATTTCTTTTTTTTTTAATGCTGTATACCCAGCCCCTTTTTTATTTTGATTCAGGGTCTCGCTAAACTGCCCAGGCTGGATTTGGAATTGTGATTCTCCCATCTCAGTCTCTAGCAGGGCTGGGACACATGCACCATGTTCTCAGCCGATATACTTTCTGCCGCTATAGATCCTGAGCATTTCACGTGATAGACTCACACAGTGTGGTCCTTTGTGAGCGGCTCTTTCATTTAGTATATTTCAAAGTTCGTTTATGTGGCAAGGGCGTCGGTGCTTCACATTGCATTGCGTGCATACACCACGTTGTTTGCCTAATGCGAGTTGTTCCGCGCTTTGGCTGTTACAGACAAGGCAGTCGTGAGCGCGGTGCACGTTTTCGTTTCTTTGAACAGAACCTAAGAGTAGAACGGCGTGTCATATGGTAACTGTGTGTTCAGGCTTTCGAGGCGCTGACAGGCTGTGAAGCGTCTGTGCCTTTTCGATCCCCGGCAGAGACCACGGGTGCGCAGTGTCCCTACGTCATCGCCGACGTCTGTTGCTGTCTGTCTCCTGATCGGAGTGGTGTGGAGCAGCACCTCAACGTGCTGTTGGTTTGCACTGTCCTCGTGCCTCAAGATTCTGAGCATCTTTCCTTGTGTTTATCGAACATTTCCTTATTTGTATTTTCTTTGGAGAAGTGTCTGTTGTTTGTTTCCCTATTTTTTTTTTTTTTTTAATTTATTAGTCCCGTTATTGCAATAGCAGGCAGAAACGCTGAAACGACACCCAGGATTTGGAGGCAGATTTATTTACGTTGTCGGGCCCTGATTGGGATCGTTCCCAGAATATCAGGCTTTGATCTCTGGTGGGCCAGGGCTTTTATGGGATAAGCAAGCAGGAAGCACAGAGGCAGAATGGCTTTCAGTTGGGGATTGGTTTATGCAATGTGCCTCACAGTGACCAGCCCTTCCTAAGAGATAGGAGCAACCGGAACTGGAACAGGAACTATTACCTGGGCAACTAAGAAGCTGCAGTGTACTGGCTGGGTGGGGGCATCTTCTGTTACATTGTTACTGAATTGTAATTGCTCTTCGTGTTTCAGGTACAAGTTCCTTATCAGATACATAATTTACAAAGCCTCAGACTCCTGAGTGCGGGAGTTAGGCATGTACCACCATGCCAGGACTTGGTATCCATTATTGAAGGGGTGACTCTTGGGCTGTGGGTACAGCGCAGTGGAAGGGTGCTTGCTTAGCATGCAAGGGGGTCCTGAGTTTGATACCCAGCACCACAAGAAGGGCAGGACAAAAGATGATTCTTTTCTCCTTTGAATTCTTTTGGGACCCTTGTCAAAACTCATTTAACCCTGTGCCAGGCGTGGTGGCACATGCTTGTAATTCCAGCACTCGGGAGGCTGAAGCAGGAGGATCATCATGAGTGTAAGGCCAGCCTGGGCTGCTTAGTGAGTTCAAGGCCAGACTGAACTACAGAGAGAGACTCTTCTCAAAAACAAAACAAACAAAAAAAAAACCAACTCAAAAAAACTTCATTTGACCCTAAGTGCTATTTCTGGAATCAATCCTATTCCTTTGAACTATGTCTTCTTTTTTTTTCCACTAAGCTACCCAGGCTGGGCTTGAACTTGTGATCCTTCTGCCTCAGCCTCCCAGAGTGCTGGCATTACAAGGGTTCGCCACCAGGCTGGACTGGAATTTTGTTGTTGTTGCTGCTGCTGCTGCTGCTGCTGCTGGCGGCAATGGTGGTGGTGGTTTTAGTGTGTTTGTCTGCAGGGCTGGGGAATCAAACCCAGGGTAACACACTGCGGGATGGCTCTTAATTAATAAATTTATCTATTTACTTGCTGTGCAACTATTCAGTTCCCATTTCTTCAGCCAGTTTCACTAGTTCCTGTCTTTCTAGAAATGTGCCTATTTTATCTACTTAATTTAATGTGTGGACATACCTTTGTGCATAGCATTGCCTTTTGATCCTTTAAAAAATGCCTGCAAGGTCTGCAGCAAAGGTCCCCTCTTCCATTCCTGCTTTCAGCGATTTTAGTCTGCTGTCCTTTTTATTAGTCTGTATAGCTGGGTGCGGTAATTCTGTTGATTTATTCAAAGGTCCAATGTTTAGTTTGGGACCTTCCGTTTTTTTTTTCTACTATAGTTTTTTATTTCCCTCCTGCTTGTTCTGACTTTACTTTACCCTTCTTTTTCTAGTTTCTTGTGGTGGAAGTTTAGGTCATTAAGATCTTTATCTTCCTTTATGTTTTAGACTTAGGGTTTTTTTTTGCACTTATGCATTTTAATTTTATTTTATTTTTGTTTTTTTGAGGCAGGGTCTTGCGATATAGCTCAGGCTGGCCTCAAACTCACAGCGCTCCTCCTCCCTCAGGCTCCCCAGCCCTTAATTGCAGCCCTGGGCCACCGCGCCTGGCTATGCATTATTATGAACTATAGTCACCATGCTATAAATAGATCCCTACAACTTACCCGCCTTTTTTTTTATTTTAAAGAGAAAAGAACAACAACAACAAAAAAGGCAAAACCAAAACAACACAAAAACTGTAAAAATGATACAGAATTTCAAAACAAGATGATAGGAAATCTGCAATGGTTATTATATTACTTACTGTAATCTTTAAAGGAGTTGCTCAGATTACCAGATACATGTTTGCAAGGTTGAGCAAACAATTAAACGTTAACTGTTCCTTTCACTAAACCAACAGAAATTAGTAGTACAATTATCTTAGCTATCTTGTGTGTGTCTTGTGTATATATTTCCCTTCCTTTTTTCTTTCTTTTCTCCTTTCCCTCATCCAAGTTGTTCTTTCCTATTGAGCAGTTTCTTCCCCTTTCACAATATCTATTGTGCCTTTCAGTTTTATTTATTCTTTCAGGTTCTTAGACCAGGGAGTGTTTGCACATGTGGGATTTATTTCACTTGTGAGTATGGGCTCTAGCTGCATCCATTTACCTATAAAAGCCTTGAGTTTATCTTTCTTTACAGCTGAGTAATATTCCATTATGTAAAAATACCACATTTTTCTTATCCACTCCTCAGCTGATGGACATAGGGGTTGTTTCCAAGTTTTTGCTATGACAAATTGTGCTGTTGTAAACATGGGTGCACATATATCACTGTGGTATGATGTTCTTAATTCTTCTGGGAAAATACCCAGGAGGGGAATAGCTGGGTTGAATGGGGTCTAACCCTAATATACCGAGGAATCTCCACACTGATTTCCACAGTGGTTGCACCAGTCTACACTCCCACCAGTAGTGGAGAAGAGTTCGTTTTTCCCCCACAACTCCCCAGCACTTGTTGCGGGTTGACTTCTTGATGGCAGCCATTCCTCTGGGGCAAGAGGGAACCTCAGCGTTGTAAAACTTATCCATCTTAACTCACACTTCATACCCCTTACCAACATCTTGCCATCCCTTCTCCTGCTCCCCACCAGCCTTTGGCAGCCGCCATTATACTGTTCCTGAGTTTGACTTTTAAAAATTAAACAGATAAGTGAAGATCATGTATTGTCTTTGTGTGCCTAACTCATTTCACTTTGCATGTCTTCCAGGTTCATCCACGTTGTCACAGATGACAGGATTCCCTTATGTTGTTTTACTTACCTAATTATTTATTTAGAGACAGGGTCCCACTGTTTACTTCAGGCTGGCCTTGAACTCAAAGCCATCCTCCTGCCTCAGCCTCCAAATGCTGGGATTACAGGCGTGCACCAGCATGTCCAGCCGAGTCCCTTACTTTAAAAGGCTAATACTATTCCATCATATGTGTGCAGATTTTCTTTATACACCTGTCAGTGCACACTTAGTTTGGTTCCATATCTTGGCTACTGTGAATAATGCTCCAGTGAACGTGGAAGTACAGACATCTTTCTGACATACTTGCTTCATTTCTTTGGAATATAAACCCACAGATACTGTTCCTGGATCACTTGGCAGTTCTATTTTTAAAATTTGTGTGCAGCCTGCGTACTGTTTTTCATAATAGCTCCTTTTTAAGTGTAGGTGTTTACAGTTCTAAATCTCCCTCTGTGCACGGCTTTCTCTCCTCCCTTAGGTTTTACTATGTTTTCAGTGTAACGTATCTCAAAGTATTTTCTGATTTCTTCTTTGACCACTGGTTACTCAGGAGTGTGCTGTTTAAACTCCGCACAATTGTTCATTTCCTCAGTGTCCTTCTGTTACTGATTGCTAATTTCATGACATTGGCTAACAAGTACCCTTTTCATGATTTCAGTTCTGTTAAATATATTGAGTCCTGTTTTATGGAAAACAGGTTGCTCATCCTGAAGAATACCCATGAGCTCTTCTGCTGTTGCTCATAGAGTATTCTATAGGTACCTGTTAGGTCTGCTTGGCTTATATTATTCAAGTTTTCTGTTTCTTACTGCCTATAACCCCAGGACTGGGGAGACTGAGGCAGGAGGATTGCCATGAGTTTGAGGTCAGCATGGGCTACATAGTGAGTTCAAGGCCAGGCTGAACCACAATAAGACCCTGTCTCAAAAGCAAAACAAAATAAAACACAAATGGTCAAGTTTTCTGACTCCCTGGTGATCTTCTATGTAGTTATGGCCCAGTGTTCTGCTCATAATAAGTAATCAAGCCTGGGCGTGGTGGTGCACTCCTGTAATCCCAACACTCAGGAGGCTGAGGCAGGAAGATTGCTGGAGTTTGAGGCCATCATGAGTTACACAGTGAGTTTGAGTCCAGTCTGAACTACACAGCAAGAATCTGACACACACACACACACACACACACACACACACACACAAAAAAAAAACAAGTGGATATTGAAGTTGCCAATTATTATTGTTAAATTATCTAGTTCTCCATTCAATTCTAGCAGTTTTGCTCCATGTGTTCTTGGGCCTTTTTGTTTCACCTAACTTTTATGCTAAAACAGAGTTAGCCTATACTATCATTGAACATAATCAATGTTTACTAAAAGTGTGTCATTGTGGCTGAGTATGGTGCTGCAGACTTGTCCCAGCGACTAGGGAAGCTGAAGCAACTTTTTTTTTTTTTTTTGTCTTTTTAGACAGGGTCTTGATATGCAGTTCAGACTGGCCTTGAACTCACTTTGTAGCCCAGGCTGGTCTCGAACTCACAATGATCCTCCTGCCTCAGCCTCCCGAGTGCTGGGATTACAGGTGTGTGCCACCACGCCCGGCTCGAAGCAACTTTTTAATTGAAGTAATTTATTTTGTGTTACTGATTTTTGTAAGACACTCACTTACACAGAAAGCACAATTTAACCAGATATGGTAGCACACTTCTCTAATCCCAGAACTCTGGAGGCTGAGGCCGGAGGATTCCAAGTTTGAACCTGGCCTAAGCAATTTACCAACTTAATGAGATGTTGTCTTAAAACATTTTTGCAAAGGGCTGGGAATGTAGTTCAATTTCAAGGCCCTGGGTTTGATCCTCAGTATTGCAATTAGCAATAAAGAAATAAAATTAATAGAAATTTTCCTTGGTTGTTTGCTTTATCTTAGAGGGGGGGCTGTCAGGATTTCATTATGTAGTTAAGGCTGGACTTGAACTCACTTTGTAGCTCAGGCGAGCCTCAAATTTGGATCCTTCTGCCTCAACTCGTTGAGTGCTAGGATTATAGGTTTGTACCATCATGCCAGTTCTTTCTCTCTCTCTCTCTTTTTTTTTTTTTTTTTTTTTTGAGAAAAGGTCTCCCTGTATAGTGCAGGTTGGTCTTGAACTTACTATGTAGTCCAAGCTGCCTTGAACTTGTGGTGATCCTCCTGCCTCAGTCTCCCAAGTTCTGGGATTACAAGCTACACGCCTAGTTCTTTTTTTTTTTTTAAATAGGGGCTCAGTATGTCACTCAGGCTATATTCAACTCCTGGACTTACATAATCCTCCCAAGTACCTGGGACTACAGCACATGCCACAGTGCTCAGTTTATTTTATTTATTTTATTTTTTCAGTCCTGGGGATTGAACCCAGGGCCTTCTCATTGACCTACAGTCCTAGCCCTTTTTATATTTTGAGACAGGGCCTCACTAAATTGTATGGGCCGGCCTTGAATTTACCATCCTGCTGCCTCAGGCTCTCAAATACCTGTGACTACAGGCGCATGCCAAGAACCCTCGGTTTAGAATTGTGCTTTAATTTAGACTCAGTGTGCCTCTGCCCTGAACAGGGGCCCTAAAGCCCTAGCCTGGCTTCCGTGCCATGCCTGGCGGGTACGTGGGCCAGGCAGGGTCACCGGTGGTCAGGGTTAGGGTTCAGTTTGGGGCTCAGAGCAGTTACGGAGGCTCAGTGGTACTGATGTGGGCACAGGGCGGGGAAGGGGAAGGGTCCCAGATTGTGCCTGGGCCTGAATGACCTGGGCCCGGCGAGGGTCTGGCCCCGGTGGCCGGTTTAGAAAGTAACCAGTGTCTGATGTCGCAGGCACTAAATGAATGTGAGAATCACCTCTTCGCCTCTGCAGGTGGGGAAGGCTCCTGCGTGAGCACTGTGAGAGCCAGTGAAGGAGGCTGATGGACCACCTTGTTTTCAGATATGGTTTCACCTAGGAAGGGACAGACTTGTGGCAATTTCTCCTTCCCTCAGGGGCCCCCAGACTCCAGAGCTTCCCTTCCCCGCAGGCCTCCCCAATAACCACCCCTCCCTTCCCCCACCCAGCTGAAGCACCACCTGCTTCCCCGTTCCGCCTCCTCCCCCCGCGGGAAGAACAGATCCCTAGCAGGGAGGGCTTACGTTTCTCCCTCTCAGAGTGACGTCACAGAGGCTCTAGACAGCCAGAATGCTGCCTTGATTTTTAAAACAATAACTTACACCTCTAGGCAAGGCTTTTGTTTCCTGAATCGAAGACCTAAAGGCGTGAAATTGTAACAATAAAGTGTCAACTGCAATTCCCGAGACCCAGATGAGGCCCTCATGTTTGGAAGGCACAGGCTGACCCTCCATCCGCCTGGCCGTTGGCCTAACCTGTGCCTTCTCTTTCGGAGGCTGGTGCCAGCTTCCTGTTCCTGGGGCCATGAGGCTGTGCAGCAGACAGACAGCCAGGCCTGCTCTCCGGACCCCCTTCTGCTTCCCACCCCAACCACCATCCATCCTGTCCGGGACTGTATTGAGGGGTTGTTTTGGTTTCTGGTTTTTTTTTCTGGTACCGGGAATCAAACTTATGACCTCGCGCTTGCCAGGCAGGCGCTGTGCTGCTGAGCTAAATCCCCAGCCCCCTTGGTTTCTGTTTTTGAGACGGGGTTTCACGATGTAGCCCAGGCTGGCCTCGAACTCCCAGTGATCCTTCTGCCTCAGCCTCCTGAGTGCTGGGATTACAGGCCGTGCCACCACGCCTGGCTTCTGGGATTGTATAATAGGACATTCTCAATTGGATTCCTTTGGGAGGGGAAAGTGCCCTGGGAAGGAAAAACAGTACAAGGATACAGTACACAGAAGCACAACCTCTTACTGTTTTTTAGACGGGCGTGCTGGGGCTTCCTTCTCTGTCTTTTCCCAAATCTCCCCACCCCTAAGACTACCCAGAGCCGAACGCAGTGGTTGCCACCTAAGACCAAGTAGGAACCAGCTTGTCATGAAATAACAAGCTTTAAGATGAGGAGCAGGCTGCTCCTTGGGAGCGGGGTGTGTCCTGGACAGGGTGGGTGTCAGCAGAAGCCCCGCCGAGTCAAACAATGGCAGGAAAGGAAACCTCATTTTGCCACAAGATTTTCTTCAGGGGTAGGCCTGAGCAGCCTTTTCTGGCAGGAGTGTTTGCATAGCTGTTCCCAGAACAGAAGGTAATATTTTCTCAAATGCTTTTCAAAATATGCTTGTGTGTATGTGTGTGAGTGAAACAGGGACAGAGGTGTGAGAAGGAGCCAGATCTTAGAAGCCAGGAACACCAGAGTTTAGATTTTTTTTCCCCCTAACAAACATGATTGAATTTCAGAAAGATTTCTTTGGCTGTTGTGAAGACTGGATTCAACAGTCCAAGAGTGCAAAGAGTTGAGAAGCTACTGTATTCCAGGTCTGATAAGGCCTGATGTGGGACAGTGGCTGGAGGTCGGGGAGGAGAGAAGGACCTAGAATGTTTGGTAAGGAGAATCAGCAGGTCTTACCCTGGTGCTAGGACAGAGACAGAGCTAGGGTCAGACACACCTTACTCAAACTAGGGGAATAAAGGCAAAAAGTCTTCTAGAAAACTCACATCTCACAGCTTGGCTAGAACTAAGCACATTCGTATGGAGTTGGAAAGGAAACTGAGGCAGACTCCCTGTAAGATGGTCAGAGAATTGGAGTCTGGGCCTCAGGCTCAGGTTTCCTGCAGCGGCTCTTCATTGCCTCCCTGTTACCTTGGAGTTTGGCAGTGCTGCATTATTTCCCCAAACACACACACACACACACACACACACACACACACACACACCAGGCCCAGGAGGAATTCTGACCACGACATGCCTGCTATAAGCTCCTTGGAGAAGAATCAGGCTCCCTAGATCCAGACGTGCGGGGAGAGAGATAAACTCAGACGATACAAGAGTACTGGCAGGGATGGGGGACAGCACAAACCTGGAAGGGACTGGGAGCTGGGCACTTGCGTTTAAGCAAAAGCACAAGAAATAGTATTAATACCCCTTTTTATTGAGCACCTACTTTGTGCCAGGCACTTTATATACATCCGTGCTTGTAATTCTCACAATGACTTTGGAGGTAGGCATTACACATACAAGGAGACTGAGGCTCTGCTAGGTTGTGCAGCTTGTTCAAGGTCACGCAGCTGAGCTGGCGCTGGAGATGGGCGCCTGTAAGGGGCCCGAGGCTTTCATCAGGCATTTTTCACACTGAGAGAGGAGGGCAAAGGGAAGCATTCTCTGGGGAGCACAGCACTGGTCAGAGCTGGTGAGCGAAGCTGAGCTCTATCCCGTTTTCCACTTCCTCCTTTCCCCAGACAGCAGCAAGGGCAGGAAAAGCTCCCTCTGCCGAGGCCGAGGGAAGGAAAATGGCTGCGGTGAAAGCCCCTACCCTGCGAACGTGCTGGCAGGTGTTAGTGTGCGTGTGAGGCCACAGCACACCACGGCCGGAATAAGGACACTGCTCACCTTCGGGCCACACCCCCGCCACGTGTGCAGAGTGAGCCGGCCAAGGAATCTGGAAAGAGCTGTTTATTTCCTATCAGTGTCCCAGGGAAACCGCCTGGGCAAGGGCCAGCTCAACCACCAAAGCCTGGAACTTGTCCCCTCCCCCTCCTTCCAGGCTCAGCCGGCCTCGGGGAGGTTGTGCTCATCCTAGGGACTCGGACCCATGGGGTGCGCCACTCCCAACCCCTGCGCGCAAACGCGCGTGCGCACACCCGTTCTGGAGCTCAGGCAGCGAGTCTGGCCTGCCTACTGCTACAGGTCTGCGGCCACAGGCACGCCAGGCCCATGGCTGAGCCCTCGGGTGCACGCAGAGGGGTCAGTGCGGCGCGAGGAGTCTCTTGCCTGCCTCCCTGTCAGCTGGCCATTCCCCCAGACGGAGCGGGACCGGGTCAGCCACAGGGCAGGCGTCTGCTGGAACGCAGGGCCTGGCCTCTAACACCAAGAGCGCGAGCTTTCTAAGTGTGGCAGGGATTATCTGGGGACTTAAAGAGGCCCGCGGCCCCACCTTCGCAGGACAAAGCTGACCATGAAGGCGATGACAGCGGAAGGCGCTTCTTTGTGCTTTTGTTCGTTCTGGGAACCAGGACTCGAACGCAGGACCGCGTGCTTGCCAGGCAAGCGCCCTGCCGCTGAGCTGTACCCCGGCCTGCTCTTTGTGCTTCTAAAGCCGGACCCCGCGGAGCAGACGGAGAACCGACCTTCGCCTCTCCTGAGCTCCCCGCCTCCACCATGGACAAGAGGTTTCTGCGGGCCGCAGCGGGAGGGGGACGAAAAGGGACCGTCGGGACCGCGCTGGAGCCAGAGATGGCTTCAGGCCCGTCCCGGCTCCAGCGCCCGCGTCGGCACCCGAGCTCGGAGGTGCGGAGAGGAGCTCAGGTCCGGGGCTCGGGCTGCGGGCCGGCCGGCCGCCGCGGGGTCAGGACACCCAGGTGAAGTAGGCCACCTCGTCCAGGTCGACCGGGTAGTCCGTGAGCAGCACGGGCGTCTTGTCGAAGAGCTCGCCCTTGTAGCTGCGCCACTTGCCGGCGGGCAGGTAGACGTCGCGCTCCTGCTTGCCCGGCTCCAGCACGGGCGCCACGAGCAGCGTGTCGCCGATGAGGAACTGCGAGTCCACGCGGTGCGCCGTCTCGTCGCCGGGCGCGATCCACCACAGCGGGCGCACGATGGGGTCGCCGGTGTCCGTGATCTCGCCCGCGAGCTCCAGCAGCAGCGGCGCCACCAGCGAGGCGCGCAGCGCGGCGAACTTGTGCGCGATGGCCACCACCTCGGCGCCGTACTGCCAGGGCGGGATGGAGAACTGCATGGCCGGCATGAAGGCCGCCACCTCCAGCCAGCGCACGTACAGCTCGCGCTCCGGGCCGTCGGGGCCGCCGGCCGTGCGCTCGGGCACCGCGTTGCCGCCCACCATGTCGGGCAGGATGAAGGCGTAGCCCAGCATGCTGACGGTGAGCACGGCGGGGATGAGCGAGCGCAGCCCCAGGTCGTAGCCCCACACCGAGTCGCGGTCCACCAGGCGGAAGAAGCAGGAGATGTTCTGCGACTGGTAGCCCACGCGCACCTCGGCGCGCGCGAAGAAGGGCAGCGCCATCTCGGTGTAGCGCCGGCTCCAGACGCTGGGGTCGGGCAGCGGCCGGAAGGTGCTGAAGTCGCGCGGCAGGTAGCTGACCTCGCCCGCGTCGAACTTGAAGGAGGCCACGCCGTAGCGCGCGCGCAGCCGCTGCAGCTGGCTGAGGAACCAGTCGCGCGCGGCCGGCCGCGTGAAGTCCAGCACGGCGCCGATGCCGTTCCACCAGCGCACGAGCGCGGGCAGCCGGCCGGTGGGCTCGCGCACGAACAGCTCGCGCTCCACGCCCTCGCCGAAGCGCGAGGAGTTGTAGTTGACGAACGGGTGCACCCACAGCGTGACGGCGAAGCCCGCCTCGCGCAGGCGCTCGAACATGTGGCTGGCGTTCGGGAACTTGGCCGGGTCGAAGTCGAAGTCGCCGTAGGCGGGCGTGTACATGTCGTCGATCTCCAGGTGGCTGCTGTTGAAGCCGTGCTGGCGGATCTGCTGGGCGAAGCGCAGCACCTTGGCCTGGTCCACCGCGCGCCCGTACAGCGCCCACGTGGACCAGATGGGGTGCCGGAAGGCCTCGGGCGCGGGCACCCTGGACGGCTTGTTGAAGTAGCGCCGCACCATGTACTTGTGGATGGAGGTGACGTCCGAGCCCACGCACACGCGGTAGCTGAGCTCGGGCGCCGCGGCGCGGCCGGCGGGCGGCTTGTAGGGCGTGGCGTGGTAGCGCGCCTGCAGCCGCAGGGAGCGCTCCGTGCCGTTCCAGCCCAGGTGGAAGGGCACGGAGTCGTTGACCTTGATGGCGGCCGCGCGCGACGACAGCCAGTAGCGCTCCAGGATGCCCCCGAAGGCGGCGTCGGAGGAGTACACGTCGCTGGTGACGAACGGCTGCGGCTCCTGCTGGCCGTCCAGGCGGATGGGCCAGTGCTGCGTGCGCATCTCGGCGCCGCCGTACCAGTGCGCCGCGGCGTCGCCCAGGAACATGGCGTGCTCCACGGCGCGGCCGGCCGCCGTCTCCTCCCAGCGCACGCGGTAGCACATCACCGTGTCCTTGGGCCGCACCGTCTGGATGAAGAAGTGCAGCGGGCGCCCGTCGGCCGCGCGCGAGCAGCCCAGCATGGCGCCGTCGCGGCTGCAGGAGTCCAGGTCCAGCGCGCCCGAGCGGAAGGCCAGGCGGAAGACCTGCTCGCCCTGCTGGTTGCGGATGGAGAAGCCGCCGCGGTTGAGGTCCAGCAGCTCGGCGCGCAGGCGCTCGGCTTTGCGAAGGGAGGCGCTGTAGTAGCACCAGGCCACGACGGCGGCCAGCACCAGCAGCAGCCCCAGCGCCGCGGAGCCCAGCAGCGGCCTCAGCTCTTTGGCCGGCTTGGGCTTGGCGGGCGAGAAGTTGTCGGGCAGGAAGGTGTACATGGCTGCGGCTGCCGCGGCCTCGGGGCTCTTGTGGCCTGCGCGGCGGCGGCGGGGGCGGCGGCGGGGCTGGGCCGGGTTCGTGTCGTCAGGGTTCTGGGGCATCGATCTCTCCCCAGCTAAGGAAGGAGCGGGCGCTGGGGCCACCCGACCAAGTCCATCTGAACCTGGCTGGAGTCTGAAAGGGAGAGAGGGGAACTGAGCCTTCTTGTTCCCTAGCACTGTGTCTCCCCCAGGCTGTCGGCCACGAAGTCTGTTTCCCTGCGCCCTGCTTTCTCTGCTTACCAGGACAGCCTCTGTGGTGCGGGTCGCCTCCCTCCTCCTGCCACCTAATACTGTCCCGCTGCCCCTTCCCGTTTGGGCACTGTGCCTTCTCCCCCGGGTTATCGCAGCACTTTGCCGGTGGCCTCCCTGTCCCCAGCTTTACTCCCTTCGGTGCTGTTCATTCACAGCAACCACAGGGCGCTGGCCGCAACTACGCTGTCCCCAGCCTGGAGGACTGCGCAGCGAGCCCCAGGACGAAATTCAGAAAGGTACACTTTTTTTAGCGTGTAAACTTTGCAATCAAAGCCTAAGACATGATGTGGTCTCAGCCACCTCTCTGATTCTCTTCCAGCTAGGCCTCGCCTGTCCCTACCCAGCAGAACCCTTCAGGCCACCTGCTCAGGGAGAGCGCGTCCACCCAGCCCAGGAGCCTGTCCTCCACCTACCGTCGCCGTAGGGATCAGATGCCCACATTTCACACATAGCTTCTCACAAACTGTGTGCTAAACACCCAGATGTGGCTGCAGGGAAACACAGGCTTGGGGGAAGGTATGTGTCTTAACCTGCTCTCCAAGGCTGTCGCCACCGTCAGGGCAGAGTCCAGCAAAGAAACAGCCCCAGTCAGGTGCACACACAGGCAGACACCTCATTGGCTGACCGGCTACCTAACTGTTCCAGCTGGCGGTGGGAAGAGGGGCAGAGGGGCAGACAGTAATTAGGCTGCTCCCAGATGCCAGTGTGTGTCTCCCTCTCCAGTGACTTCAGGGAGGTTCTGGAACCTTTCAGGTTTCTAACCCCTGCAGCTACCCAGCGCAGACATATCAAACTATGCAGATCAGAATTTTAACCTACAGGACAGATGCACGGAGTCTCTCACACCTCCTTCCCCAGGTTGCTCGCTCCCCCTAACTACCTAAGCTTTCAGTCCCTCCTGGTCTGGAGCAGCCTCTCCACCCCTTCTCAGCCCACACAACAGCCCTCCTCCCTTTCTTGCAGGTACAGGTTGTGAGAACCCTCCTGGAGATGCAGGTTCTGTAGTGCCTTTTAGCTGACGCCCCCAAAGCTAAGCAGAGCCCAAAGAAGGCCTTAGGAGCCCAGACCAGATTTGCTGAATACTCCTATTCATTCATTCAAGACAGCCTCGGTTCCATTCGGGGCGGCACCCAGGTAATAAGGGAAGGAGGCTCCTGTCTAAACAGGACAGACACACCCGTCCTCACATCAAGTCAGACCCTTCTTGACCCCGGAGTGTGAAGAGGCTGCCTTGGTGACCTTAAGCCTTTCCTACCCTTTGAGTTCTGAGAATCTTAAGTTGTAGGATTCTAAGTTTTTTTCTTCTTCTTGGTACTGGGTATTGAAGCCAGGGACACTCTTAACTCTAAACCTCATTCCTAGTCCTTTTTATTTTTTGAATTTTAGGGAGACAGTATCTCCCTAAGTTGCCCAGGTGGGACTCAAATTTGCACCCTCCTGCCTCAGCCTCCCTCAGTGCTAGGGTTACAGACATGCACTATCATGCCCGACTTGCTTGCATTCTTTACATTTTATTTCCAGCCTCTCCAGCATGTTTTGGGAGAGACACTCGCCTGACCAGGGTGCCTGAGAACCATGGCAGAAATAAGCTGTGTGGCTGATATGAAGAGACAAGCTTCCATCGGGTGGGCCAGAGAGTGGTGAGGCCTGTCTTTTCAAGAGACCGACCAAGGACCTCTCAGGAGCTTGAAAAGAGCTTTTTTGTTTTGTTTTGTTTTGTTTTTTGAGACGGAGTCTGGCCTGAAACTCATGGTGATCCTCCTGCCTCAGCCTCCTGAGTGCTGGGACTACAGGTGTGTGCCACCATGCCCGGCTGCAAGGAGCAATTTTAATGGCATCTGGCACCAGGACTGTGGAGGAGAACTCTGTAGTTAAAGTGTTAGCAGTGGTTAGAGACCTCTGTAATCTGCCGCCTCCGCCATGTGGCCAGCCACAGGCTAATGCTAGCAGGTAGGGCCGTGCAGGCGGGCTTCCTTGAGCTCTGCTCCCGCGAGCCTCTCCCACTTGATATCAACCTGTCTCGTTTGCCAACCCCTAGTTTGGTCTGAGGGAGAGGGCCTCGCTCGGCTCCACTAAGGGAGGTAATTCCAAGCAGAGCCATTTGCTGGATACGCTTCCTGGGCGGCAGGGAAGGGTGGTGGAAATGTCAAAGGTAACTCGATCTGGCCATCTCCCTCCCCTGTCCAGAGACTGGATCCTCGAGGATCGAGTGACTGCGCCTACACAGTCCGGAATACTTCCACACCCACCCTCGGCGCCCCACTCGACGGCTACACTGTCCAAAGGGGCAGGTGAAGGTCAAGGGACCTGTGGCCCGCTCGGAACCGGCCTGTGCAGGGGCCCAGGTATCCAGGGTCGCTCCACCTACCGGACTGTAGGAGCCAAAGTTCAGGAATCAGGCACCTTCAGCAGCACACCCCCACCCGCCCCAAGGTCCTCCCGCGGGGCTCACTCACGCAGTGACAGCTGGGCAGAAGTGGGGATGCAGGGATCCTGCCGCGGACCCCGTCCACGCAGCCTGCTGCGACCTGCCACCGCGCTGCACCGGGCGCTGCCCGGCCGGCCCCGGCTGAGCCCTCCCCGACCCCG
>NW_004955472.1:1721851-1735050 GCF_000276665.1 Chinchilla lanigera | reverse complement strand
GCCGCGCGACCTGAAGCCCCGCCCCTGCCCGCCTGAGGCCCCGCCCCGCTGGGCCGCGCTTGCCCTCGAGCGGGCGGGGTGGAGCCGGGCCTGTTGGGAAATGTAGTTTTGGGGGAGAAGCGTGGCAGAAGGTTGGGGTTCTCGCACCCGCGGGTTTGGGAAGCGTGTGACAGCCGCAGCCAGCACTGTTTGCGCACACGGGCAAGCAGCAGGCGACCCGGAAGGCCGGCAGCCCCTGCCAATCGAGCGCCCCCGAGGGAGCTCGTCCTCCAGCCAGCCGTGGCCCACTGTCCCTGCCCTGGGACGGGCCAGCCGTCCGAGGCCGGGGCCTGAGAAGCCGGGTTTCTGCTCGGTTTTCCAACGACCCGCCCCGGCCTGGTTCCTCGCGGGCCCCACCCCGTCCTCCTAGCGAGGGCTCTGGTCAGCCGAGAGCCGGGCAGAGGCGGGCGAGCCGTCAAACCCCTCCCCGCGGCCTGAGGGTGGTGGAGGACTCAGACTTCACATCTCCAACGGAGAAAGGAAAATACCGAGGAGCTGGAGATAGCAGCGCATCCCCGAGGGCCAAGACAGCGGCTTGCACAATCCGCAAGTGTTCGGTCACGAGCGCCTGCAGACTCGTCTCAGATCCCCTAGGCTTGGGCTGGGGGAGGGCAGCGAGGCCTCGACACAGCCCTTCGGGAGGCCCAATCGGAGACTGCGAGCAGGGAGCGGGGGCCTGAGAACGCAGCCTACCGCGGGAGGGAGGGACATGTGTCCTCCGCGGCACCCTGGGGAAATGTCCACTAAAGGGGTGTTCGTGGGGCGGGAAACAGGTGGGTCCTCGCTGCCCGGGGAGGGGGACTCGTCCACTTGTGCCCGGGGGGCGTGACGGGGCGCCCTAGCTGCACACAGTCGCTGCTGTCAGGGAAGCGCTGAGGCGCGCAGAGGGGTCGGGCGCGTGCAGGGTGGTACGGCCTGGACAACTCGGGGACACAGAGCATCTTGGGGTCTGCAGGCTTCCAGGCCGGGTGACTTCGAGAAACCGGTCTCTCACTTGCAGACCTTGCTGGGAAAGGACACAGGAGGCAGCCCCTGGGGAGAAGAATTTATTGCTCTGCCCGCTTAGCCTGGCCCGCCCAGGCTCTACCAGCAGTGGTAGCTGGGGTAGGTCTCGGACACAAACTCTGGGTGGACGACGTAGTTGTTTCTCTGGGGCCCACCGGTCTTCTTGAAGTGACTTGTGTCCCATCTGCAGGGAGCGACCGGTCAGCCCCGTGGGCCGCTGGCCATCGAAGCGGACATCTGACTCTCCTCCTCAGGGCCAAACTCATCTCAGCATTTTGTCACTGAGGCGGACCCCAGGCTGGGACACTGGCCAACCCTGACCTCCCGACCTCAGGCGTCCTGTCAAGCTGCTGGCACACCCTGCACACTCCCCAGCTTGAGTACTTATCCTTGGGCTCAAGCCCTGAACCCAGCCCCTTGAGTCTCGGTGCACTGCTGCCTGTAACCCCTCGGACTGACCTCCTGGCCTCCCTGGGGGCCTCCCTGCCTTTGCCCGTTTTGACTTCCCCATGGCGCTCGCGCCCCCTGGTGGCATTTTCCTGTCTGTGCCTCACAGGGGACGCTTCCCCGCAAACCAGTCCCACCCACGTCACCGCCACGCTAAGCGCACAGCTTGCAGCGTGCGTGTGCAGCTAGAAGTGCGCGCACCAGACTTACCTAAGGTTGGGACATGGGTAGTATGACGGCGGGGGAGTTGTAACAGCACAGCGCATTCCGGGCCGGTGCTCGCAGGGGGACACACTCCTGGGGAAGCAAGCGGTGGGCGGGAGGAGATGGGCCTTCCCGTACTTACCTTGCACCCCACAGTTCAGCCAGGCACGGGGGCGCAACCTTACTCTCCAGGAGCCCCTCCTCCTTCCCTTCAAGACCCCGCTGTGGCACCGCCTCCGGGAAGGTGCCCTAGGTGTCCCCTCCCCGCGAGGCCTAATTTCTGCAGCCCAGGGCGGGCTGTGCAGCTCGCACGGCTCCGGGGCGGCTGGACGGCAGTAGTCGAGGACCTGGGGTCCCCAGGTTCCCACTCGGGGCAGCAGTTTCTCCAGCCCCACGGAGGAGGCAGCGTTTCCGAGCGTTTCGATGCCCTGTGCCCTTGCGAGGGGTAGGCCCGGTCTCGCGCAGTGATCGGGCTCTCTCCGTTGCCGTCGATTTACGTTTCTCCCGAGCTCGGCCTGCCTCCTCTGCGGCCAAGTTCAGGCAAACGCGGCGCTGCCGCAGGGCGAGCTCGGCCTCAGTGTCCACAGCAGTGAGCACAAGAGCGTCGGTCCGCTGAGGGCGCGGGGCCCCGCGAAGCCAAGCCGCTCCGGTGGAGCGGTCACCATTTTCCTGGCTGATTCTCCCAGCAGTGATCTGGGTTTCTTTGAGCGCACAAGACATTTGGCAGGCCAGCACCTGCGTCTCCAGGGGCAGGTGTCCAGGTGGTGGTCAGGGCTGGTGGGTAGGAGAGAGCGGGGCTGATGTGGGGGTTCGCGTCCTCAAAATCCCTGTGCGGCAGGCCCTCCAGAGCACACACAAGGGCCAGGTTGCTCTTGAGCCAGAACAGGGCTGGGTTCTCCGTTCAGGTGTTCCTTGTGTCCCGAGGCCAGAGGGCGGGACCCAGCGGGGCTGTGGCCCGTGCAGGGGCTGGCATTGGAGAAGGGGCAGGGATAGAAGGGGGCGTGGAAAGCAGGCCATGAAGGCGCACTCCTGTCATCCCAGCGCTCGGGAGGCTGAGGCAGGAGGATTGCCACAAGTTCGAGGCCAGCCTGGGCTACATAGCAAGTTCCAGGCCAACGTGAACTATATAGCGAGACTCTGTCCCAAAAAACAAACAGTCAAAAGAATAAACCAAACAAAACCCCAACCAAACAACAACAGCAAACTGGGCGTGAAGGTGCGCGTGCGGTCCAGGGCTGGGAGGCGCGGCGGCGCCCGCACAGGCAGGCGGACCCGGGCGAACCTTACAGTCGGCTGCTCCGAGCACAGGGTCCGCAGGTGGCGGCGCTCGCACGGCGCCCCGGACACGCAGTAGTCCATCCCGCGCAGGCAGTAGTGGCGCCCGGAGCAGGCGCTCTCGTAGCCCTGGAACGGCAGGCGGCCGGGCAGCGGGTCCACGCACCCGCAGCGGGGCGCGATCTGCGGCAGCGCCTGGTTCCGGGACAGCGAGTTCAGCATGTTCACCACCACGTCGCGCTCTGCGCCCGCGCGTCCGGAGCCCAGGAGCCCCGCGGACGGCACGGGGGAGAGAGGGGCACAGGCGGTGAGGGCCCGGCCGCGCCCTGCGCGCCCGGCGCGAGCTGCCCCGGCCCCTGCCCGCCCCTTTACCGTAGGCGTTGAGGCGCTCCGGCTTAGGAGGGCACTCCAGGGGCACCCCGCGCGCTGCCGTCTCCATCCCGGCCTCCTGGAGGTGGCACACGTGCTGGCTCAGGCTCTGACCCGAAGTGGCTCCCAGAACGCCCAGACCGAGGCCTCGGCGGCGCGGGGAGCCGTGCCGAGCGTCGGGCTGTCGCTGAGCAGCGCTTGCCTCGGCCTCGGGGCGGGGCGGGGCGGGGCAGCGGGTGTGGGTTTGGTCTGGGCTTCTGATAACGCCCCTTGGGCCTTTTGCCTTTGATTTTACCCCTTCGTCTAGCTGTGCCTGGGTGTCTCTTAATAGGAGGCTCGCAGCGTTGCTTGCCCACCAAAATCACCAGGGCAGCTGGTGAAAACTTCTGATCTTTGAGGACGTTCTAGTTCAGAAGTGTTCCATCAACCCTCAGGCTCCAGGTGGCCGCCTCTGGCCTTAGGGCCTGTGGCTTCCCTGCAGTGGGCCGGCAGGGGCAGGACTCCCGCTCACCTCCTTGGCGGTCTTTCTACTGAGCAGCCTTGCTCCCCTGCTGCCTGCCCTGCTCACCTCACAAAGGACAGCAGGGTGGGGCAGGGGCAACTCATTATCGTCTCCTTGGCCAGCCTGGGTGTCGCTGCCAGACCAGCTAGAGAGGGGCCGGTGGGCAAGCTTCCAGAGGGCAGCGTGTCAGGAGTGCATGCCAGCTGTGTCCCTGAGAGCCCGGGGTGTCACATTTCTGGACTCTGCTTCCAGCCGAGAAATGCGAGCCCTAGTTCCACAGATGGGAAGAGCCCTGGAGCGTTGTCCAGGGGAAGGACTGGGAGATGGGGTGTGCGCGTGCGTGCGTGTGTCCAGGCATCTGTGGGGGGCAGAGTGGGTACCTTAGGCAGTCGAGGAAGGCAGGTGGTGTACTTGTTCCAGCAGGTGCTGCTGTAAGGTCCTGTCCTCCAGGTGCAGTACGGGTCGCTGCCCAGGTAACTTGGGCAGCATTTGTTTTCTTCATAGGGGCAGAGGTCAGATCATGTTACTCCTTATTCTGCCCAGGGTCTGGGACCCTAGATGTTCCTGCTCGGAACCCCAGCACAAAGCAGACTCTCACTGGCCTCCTCAGGCCCTTCCCCAAGCCCAGCCTGGCCCTACACGGTCTCCTGACACCGAGACGCAGCCCACACGGAGCCCACCCACAGCAGGTGCTGGAGGGAGGTGCAGATCTACGGCCGGTCACTTCTCATCCTGGCTCTGCCTGCTCTGAGGTGGCCGGCCTGGGGCCTCCCCCAGCTCGTTCTCTCGCTCCTCTGTCTCTCTCATCTCCCACATGCAGAATCTAAAGTGTGCTTATCCCACCTCCTAACAATCACTTCGTCTCTCCCATCTTTCGTCCCCCCCCCCTGATCTCACTGTCTATTTCTGTACCATCTTAACCACAGAGACAATATATTGCCTTATATTATAAGACAGCTGTTATATTGTATTATCCAAGTGTCAATATAATGTCCTGGTTAACAAAACGGACTCTGCGGATAGATTGCCTGGGTTTAATTCTCAGTTCTGCCAAGTAATAGCTATGTGTGATCTTGACCAAGTTAATCAAATTTCCTGTCTTAGTCTCCTCAACTTAAAAATATGGATAATAGTATTATCGTAGGGTTTTTGTGAGGTTTAAACAACAAAACGTTTAAAACAGTACTTGACACATACAACACTATTACGATTAATCTACTGGTCTCCTTGCCTCATCTTTGAAATTGTACAGTCCATCCTCACATACAAGCTGTGGTGCTTTTTCACAAGTGAAAATTTGACCAAGACTTCTCCGTAGTTAAAAAGCTGTAACAGAACCCCTGTCATCTAAGCTGTCCTTCAGGGCCCTTCACGCTCTTCTCCCCAATATATTCTGAGGAACCCCTCTGACACACAGGATGAAAGAAGCCCTAGAGAAGAGCAGGTGGGTAAGGGGAGGGGGCAGAACGTTAGGGTTTGCTTTGAATTGGTGCGTTATACACACTGAGTTTGATGTGCTTGGGTACTGGGTAGAGATGACTGTAATCAGATGAAAGAGAATGGAATTTTTTTTTTTTTAGACAGGGTCTTGCCATGCAGTTCAGGCTTGTCTTGAACTCACTATGTAGCTCATGCAGCCTGAAACTCACGGTAATCCTCCTGCCTCAGTCTCCCAAGTGCTGGGATCATAGGTGTGCGCCACTATGTCTGGCTAGAATGAAATTCTGGTGTGAAATCAAGGGTGCAAATAAAGACTTGGGGTTGTGAGTAATTAAAGTCATGAGTAAGTTAGATAAAATGGCCTTGGAGGAGGAGCAAGGAGAGAAGAGGGCCCGGGATAGTACCCCAGGAACCTCTTTCCGAGGTGCATGGATGCATCAGACACCCGGCAAAGTGAGAGACTGGAAGAGCCGAGGAAGGAAGTAGTGCTAAGGACTAGAGGGGTCAGAAGAGGGAAACGTGTGAGGTAGCACTCAGAGGGTAAAGGATGGTGAGTCCTATGAATATGGTCATCACAACCACAGGAGTGCAATTTTAGTGTTTGTAGGAAATGCAAACTCCTGACCTCAAGTGGGAATTTTCAATTCGTTCACCAAATACTTAGGAAGACTGGTACTTAAATGGCTCTTCAGTGGAGGAGACACAACTACAAATAAGATGATATTCTGTTCTCTTGAATGGACGGGGAGACAGTACAAGGAGCCAACAAGCCGGGCGTGGTGGCGCACACCTATAATCCCAGCACTCAGGAGGCTGAGGCAGGAAGATCAGTGAGCAGAAGGCCAGCCTGGGCTACTGTGAGACCTTTCTAAACAAACAAACAAACAAGCAAACCCAAATCTGAACAATAAAAGAGCCAAGGAGAAAGACCGTTTTCATAAAGCCTGTGAAGGGAAGTAGAGATGATGGGTACAGGCTATATTTCAGGAATCTTGGCTGTGAAGGAGAGAAGCGAGATAGAAGTTTAGGTCGGAAGAAATCAGAAAATGCTCCAGGTTGAAGATGAGATGTTCAGCGGGGCGAGGGATACAGGAGAGGTGGAGATGGTGACGAAAAGGATTGCTTAGAGGGCGGGAAGGGACGGCATCTAAAGTGCGCCCGGAGGGGCTTGTGTGGGGGGTTAACATTCTCTCCTTCTCTCTCAGGACGCAACCCAGGGCTCTTCCAGTCCTTTTTTCAGAGGGACTTCTCTTTTTTTTTTTTTTTTTTTTGGTTTTTCTCCGGTACCAGGAATCGAACTCACGACCTTGCACTTGCCAGGCAGGCGCTTTGCTGCTGAGCTAAATCCCCAGCCCCCAGAGGGACTTCTCAAAGGCCAGGGACCTGGTCCTCCAAGGTCATCAAGACAGGTGGTTGGAAGCTGGATTGGAATGGGTGTTGGCTGGGGAAAGGCCTAGATTGTGGGTGGAGATAAAGCATGTGGAGGATCGGGGTGGATAAATTGGGTTCAGATTAGGGGTCCTTGTGGGGGCCACTGCTGGCTCAGAGTTGGGGGAAGGCTGAGGCCTACCTTCCTCTTGGGAAAGCCAGTACTTCTCCGGCAAGTAGGGGTGGCCTGGTATAGAACTCTTATAGCTGTAGTCCTGTGCGGCGCATCTGGCCATCTTCTGCAGGGCTTCAGGATCTGTGTGGCGCTTCATGGTTTGAGTCAGACCCTGGGCAAAGGGAGAGAAGTGGCTGCACGCACAGGGACTCCGGAGCTGGGGCCCTGCTGTGCCCAGATCCAGTCCCTTTTGAGGTCAGCCTGGTCCAAACCCCTTCTGTACACCAGAGGGATTCTCAGGCCAACTTTGGTTCCTCTTCAGTTGTTTTTTTTTTTTTTTTTTCTTTTTTTTGAGACAGCATATAGCTTTGCAGTTCAGGCTGGCCTTGAGCTTACTTTGTAGTCCAGGCTGGCCTCAAACTCATGGCGATCCTCCTGCCTCAGCCTCCCAAGGGCTGGGATTACAGGTGGGTGCCACCTGGGGAAAGTTCATATTCTCTCTCTCTTAGGATGGAACCTGCAGTCTTCTTGTTTGGATCTCTCTCTCTCTCTCACACACACACACACACCCTTTTCCCATCTAAGCCTGGTGCCAAGCTCCTGCCCTCAGTCAGAGTGGTGTTCTAATCTTCTCATTTCTGTCCTTTCCTGACGTGGGAGGTGGGGAGCTCTTGAATCAGAGCTGAGTGGTCCTGTCCTCTTTCTTCTGGATGGCAAGCTGCCTGGGAGTCTCCTCCAGGAAGGCCCTGGCACAGTCTGGAGCCTTGGGAAAGGCCATCTTCCCAGGAGCTGGCTGCCTTCTGCAGGTTTCCCGGACAGTGAGGGCTCTGGGGATCTGGGACCTCAAAGGAGATGAGGATGGGCCTGGTGTATGTACGTTCACATTTGACTCTGTGTCTCTGACCTGACCCTGATTCTGCTGCAGCTCTGGCCTGCCCAAGGCTACCCTTGGCCCTGACCTTCATTTTGCTCTGGTCACTTGACCTTGACTTTTTTCCTATTCTTGGTCCAGGGCCTGTGCCCCCCTGCTTCTCGGGGCTCACCTCACGTCAGTCCATCACTGAGATCAAGGCTTCCCTTGGGGCCCCCTTGTCCTGGGCTGAAGGCAGAATGCCCAGGCGCTGCAGGCCACAGGTATCTGCAGGCAGCGGTCTGCAAAGGCAGTGGATCGCCCACACCTCCCCTCTGCCCTTAAGCGGGGAGGCTTCTGGGCCCAGGGGTGAAGCCTCTCGGCACCTGGAAAATTCTTCAGTTCAGGGCCCTCTAGAACCATCTGTGCCCAGCTAATATTCTTTTTTGGACAGATCCAGTGCACTCACATTCCCATGTGGGTAGGGGACAGAATACGGAATATGTAGGTGCAAGTCCTGTGACTTGACACTTCCCTTCACACACCCACACGCACACACACACACCTGTGTACCCAGCTACACACTTACGTAGATGCATATCCATACAGACACATTCCAGACTCCCTGCCTGTACACTAAGCACTCAGAGGCACACACACACTCGTAATTATAGAAATGGTCACTTAGGGTCACCCGGGGGCATCATCACTTTTTCTGTTAGAGGCTTCCCTCAGATGCCTGCAGTGTGCTCACGTTCATGAGTAGGACGCTAAAAAAGTAGGGTTCCTTTTCTTATTTCCTTTCCCTTTTAGATGGATCTCACTATGTAATTCAGGCTGGCCTCGAACTTCCTATGTAGCCTGGATTGGCTTTGAACTGGTGGTGATCCCGAGTGCTGGGATTACAAGTGTGCGCCACCACACCTGGCTAAAAGAGCTTCTTGAAGGCCTCAAATTACGGGTGAGTTTTTGTCAACTGTGAACATTACTGTGGGATGATGTAGTTAGACTATTTTCTTACAAATTTTAAGGTCAGTATCCACATATCTTTCCTCCCAAGGTCCAGGTTCTTTGTCAAAGCCTCTTGACTAGGTCCTTTACCAAAGACTGTCTTCAGCCTTTGGCTTGAGGGTGTGACCTAACTGCTCACATGTGAGAGCCTGTGTAAAGAGAGCTGCCGGGGGCCTCAGCATTGAGCATGCGGAGCTTCGCCTGTTTTCAGAGTGGCAGCCGCCCTCCCCTTGTATCCCCGTCCTGAGGGCCTCTCCAGAAAACAGGCCTTGTGGATTTTTCAGAGACAGAGGCAGGCAGTCACCGCTGGCAGGGGATAGGAGAGAGAATTAGTGGGCTTAACTGCTTCTTAAATGGCTTTCAAATAATCCTTACTTTAGCCTTGGTCCTGCCCCATCTTCAATTCCAGAGAGCCCTAGGATTACCAATTCCGGAGCCATTTGGACATTCTGCAGGTTTTAAATTGAATTATGTCTGGGGTTTCCTATTCCAGGCTTTGAATTCAGCTTTCTCAGATCGACCGAGTCAGTTACTGCGCAGCTGCCGTACTTCCCGCTTCCACGGTCCTCTCCCCACCGTCAGGCCTTCTCTCCGCCTCCTGAGCTTCTGCCGCAAGTGCCCACTCGCTGTAGTTTCGGAGGGGCTTCCGACGGGGTCAGAACACAGATGTGTTCGATTTTAGCCCCGAGAATTGTAGTTCTTTATGCATTCTACGCACTAATCCGTTACATGCTGCAAATCTCTGAGCTTGTGCCTTTCATCTTTAATTTTCTTTATGGAGTCTTTGATGAACAGAAGTTCTTAATTTAAACATAGTTGAATTTATTAATCTCTTCTTTTATGGCTGGTGCTTTCTGTGACTTAAGAAACCCATCCGCTCTCTCAGATAATGGAGATAATGTTTTCTATTTTCTTCTAAAAGCTGTACTTTTTTACTTTCTGTATTTAACTTGTCAGGACCTGATTCTTTGGGTTTGGTGTGAGTTAGGGATTCATTTTATTTCTATCAATATATGGATAACCAGTTTTCCATTGAGAGCACAGACTTGTAATGCTATCCCAAAGCCAATATATCTTTTCCAGTAGCTTTATTTCAATCATCTTGGTTGTATTGTTTTCATATATGTGTGGGTCTCTTTCTGATTTTCAATTTCATTAATTTATCTCTGTATTAATACAATGTTCCATGAATTTCTGTAGGTTTGCAATAAATCTTAATATCTCCTTAGGCAAAATCCCCTCCTTCTGCTGGGTCTGGCAGCCCACATCTGCACCCCCAGCACTTGGGAAGCTGAGGCAGGAGGAGCATCACAAATTCAAGGGCAGGCTTTGATACACAGTGAGTTCAAGACCAGTTCTGGACTACACAGTGAGATCGTGTCTCAAAAAAAAAAAAAAAAAAAAAAAATCCCCTTTTTAAAAAAGTGTATTTTGACTATTTCTTGGACTTTTGCTCTTTTTTTTTTCTTTTTCTTTTCTTTCTTTTCTTTTCTTTCCTTTTTTTGAGGCAGAATCTCACTATATAGTTAAGGATGGTCTTGAACTCACTATCTAGCCCAGGCTGGCCTCAAACTGATGGCGATCCTCCTGCCTCAGCCTCCCGAGTGCTGGGATTACAGGTGTGTGTCACCATACCAGGCTTGTGCTCTTCTTCATAAAGTTTAGAAACACTTTGCTAAATTCCTCAAAAAATCCTGTTGAAAATACAGTCAATTGACTGTATTGAATCTTTATGATAGTAAGGTATAAGCAGGTGATGTCTCTCTATTTATTTAATATTTAATAAAGTTCTATAATATTATCCATTCAATTTTGCACACATTGATTTATTTTTACTTTAAACTTTTTTGTTGTTAGAATCAAGTATATTTTAAACATTATACTCCCTAAATATTGTCATCTGTATAAGAAAATGTGATTGGCTTTTCATCCTATACTCATCCAACTTTTAAATTCTGATACTCTAAGAATTTATATATTCTACACGCAAAGTTGTATCATCTATAAATAATGACAGTTTTCTTTCTTTCTTTCTTTCTTTCAGCTCCACTCTAATGTTAAATAGAAGTCATGATAGTAAAAATCCTTGCTTTGATACCAATTTAAAAAAAAAATTCGGGGGCTGGGGATTTAGCTCAGCGGCAAAGCGCCTGCCTGGCAAGCGCAAGGTCGTGAGTTCGGTTCCCGGTACCGGAGAAAAAAAAAAAAACCAAAAAAAAAAAAAATCACTTAAAAAAAAAATTCTCCTTATATACTCCAGGCCAGCCTGACTAGTCATTGGAATAATGTTGGCTGTATACTTTCGGTATATATCCTTTATCAAGTTAGGCAAGTTTACTTCTTATGTTTTCTGAATTGTTTTTCTTCTCAATCATGAATGGGTATTGAATTTTAACAACTATTTCTGTGTCTCTTTTCAAATAGCTTTACTGAGATATAGTTTACATACCATTAAATTCACTGTTTAACCATCTAATTCAAGGATTTTTAGTAAGTATATAGAGTTGTTCAACTACCACCACAAACTAGTTTTAGAATATTTCTCTCACCCTCAAAAGATTTCTCCTGCACATTTAATTTCTATCTATTTTGAAATGATTTTCTATCTATTTTGAAATGGATTTCTCCTTGGATCTGTTAATGTGATAAATGACATTTATTTTTCTAATATTAAACCATCCTTACACTTATGGAATAAATACACCCTAACCACCATCAATTATTCATAGTGAATATTTTTATTCACTGCTGGCTGCAGTTGCTAATATTTTGTTAGAATTTTGATTGTTATTTATGCATAATTTTCTTTTCTTACAACTGTTCTTGATTAGTTTTACACCGAAGCTGTGCTGGCTTCATAGCATGAATTGGGACTCACCCTCTCTTCTCCTCTTCTTTGGGACTTTGTGTACAATTGAAATAAACTGTTCTTGAGCATTTGAATGAATATAATTTAATTATCTCTACTGGAAAGTTAGATACTTTCTTTGTGGAAAGTTGTAAAATTATTGGCTTAATTCTTTAACTTTTACAGGCGCATTCCAGCTGTTCCAGCTCTTCTTGCTCAGTGCAAAGACCGTGATTCAATCCCCACTACCGCAAACCAGACCAGACCAGACCAGACCCCAAAAGCTAAAAACAGACAAAAAAGCCAAGAGACTCCGCAAGGCTGCTGTCTTTGCATCTCTCGTTGAGCCTAAAGTCATAGCTGGCAGGCAGGAGGGTGAGTTAGACTTGAAGTGGGGAAAAGCAGGATGACCCGGAGCCCAAGAGGACAGCTAGGGCCTGCATGCGCCCGCTGCCGCTAATGTGATGACGGGGATGCCCTTCAGGGATGCAGGTGCCCTTTGCGCTGGGCTGTGACACACCTGGCCCAGGACCCGAAGAACTTGGAGCAGGACACGCAGTCGAAACTGAAGGAGCTGTGGCTGCAGGTTCCCCTCCACCAACACAGGGAGCAAAATCCGCAACCCTGTGAGCGAACCTCTGTGTCACGTGCCCACGTCAGCAGGGTAAGAGTGGTCACTCCCGCATTCGTGCCTGCCGAGTACCAGGCAGATTTCTCTTGTGGACGATCGGGAACAACTTGTGGAGGGAAATTCTGGGAAGTGTGGTTTCCGCTGGTCGGCAGTGCGAGGCACACCCAGCATCCCCCTTCACAGCGACGCGAGGGTCTCCGGACCCCTTGACTCCGTCCGGTCCCAGCTTACATGGTGCTGTTTTCTAGTGTTTCAGCTCTTCCTTTAAATATTACAAATTAAAAACCACTACAGTTATTTTCTAAAGATAATATTTGCTGAGATCACAGGCATGTGCCACCATGCCTGGTGAGACTTGGGGTTTTTAAATACTTTTATTTTTAACATTTCTACTCAGTTCCTTTTTACATTTGTCTGCTCATTTTAAAAAATACGATCTTGATCCTTGCTTATTTGATCATTGTACATTTTAAACATTCATAGTCATTTTGTGTTAAGTCCAGTATTTGCAGTCCTTGCTGGTTTAAGTCTGCTGTTTGTTGTTTCTTTTGATTCTGTAACATGGTGGTTTTCTTTCTTTTCCTTTCTTAGCATGTGTGTGTGTGTGTGTGCGTACACTTGTGTGTGTGTTCGAGATCTAATCCAGGGTTTAGTGCATGTTAGGCAAGTTACTTACTTCTGAGTTACACGACCAGCCCTGGTTGTTTTCTTACCTCTCTTGCTATGAGCTCATGTTTGATTAGCCTTACTTTGAAAAATGCCCTGACGCCTACATGGAGGATATTTTCCACGACAGAAGATATTACTCTGTGTGTGAGGGTGGAGTGTGTGTGTGTGTAAGTGTGGAATGTGTGTGTGGGTGGGATGTGTGTGTGGAATAAGTGTGTGTGTGAGGGTGGAATGGGTGGGTGTGGGTGGAATAGATGTGTACAAGTGGAACGGGTGTGTGCGTGTGTGTGTATAATTGTGTGGAGTGTGTGTGAGGGTGGGATGTGTGTGTGTGGAATAAGTGTGTGTGTGTATAATTGTGTGGAG
>NW_004955472.1:1660178-1721621 GCF_000276665.1 Chinchilla lanigera | reverse complement strand
TAATTGTGTGGAGGGTGTGTGAGGGTGGGATGTGTGTGGAATAAGTGTGTGTGTGTATAATCGTGTGGAGTGTGTGTGAGGGTGGGATGGGTGTGCGTGTGTGGAATGTGTGTGCAGTTTGCCCTCAGAGCCATCCTGTCCTAGATGTATCTACCACTCACCTCTGTGAGAGTCCCAGACACAGCAGCGGCCGGAAGTAGCAGGAAGCAGACGGCTTCCCTCCCCGCGCCCCCTCCCCCGTGTGACCCTTGCTGCCCTCCGCATCGTCCGCACCGGTCACTCATGTGACTTCCAAGAGGTCCCTTGTGCGTCGACAGCGTCTGACACTGACCGTCTTCTAGCAAGGCCGTGGCTCCCGGTTCCCTCTGATTTTCCTCCTGTCTCTCCGGCCATAACTCTGTGTCCCTTTCGTGCTGCTGCTTTTTACCTCCTCCTGGAGTGCTGCTGATCTTCCCAGTTCTGTCCCGGGCGGTTTTCTCACGCTTCTTTGGCAAGCTCCTCCACTCTTACGATTTTGGCTACCACTTAGGCAATAGTAGCTTCAAAATCTGTATCTCCAAGCAAATCTCTTTCCTTTGCTTCATATAAAGTACTGGGCAGTATATCCAGTTGTTGGCCAGATAACTTTTCTGGATTTTCTCAAGAATTTCTGCCTCAAAATGAACTGCAAGGCTCTAATCTGTTATTTCAAATCTCCATTATAGCTGCACTGTAATTCCAGTTGGTAGGGCCAAAACCCAGGGGTCATCCTAATCCTCTCCCCTCTCCACGTCCAAGTGGTTACTAAGATCGCTGATTCTGGTTTTTCTGGCTTTGGAGACAGGGTCTCGTTAGGTTGTCGTGGCTGGCCTCGAACTCATGGCACTCCTGCCTCAGCCTCTTGAGTACTGAGATTACAGGTGTGCGCCCCCACACCTGGATGTGATCTACCTCTTAAAATTCCCTCCTACTGAGTCTTGAAATGTAGGCAAGCACTCTCATATTTTGCCTGTGGGAGTGTAAATTATTACACCTCTTAATACAGCAATTTAAGGAATATATTGAAAGTTTGAAAAATGCTTATATCCTTTAACAATTTCATGTCTATAAATTTATCCAAGGAAATAAAATTGTGTACAGAGATATAACTACAAGAATTATTATACTAGCAAAATTGTGTAAATAATTTAAATTTTGGATAATATAAAATTCTTTAAAGACATTATGTACATTCATAAAATAGAATACTATGCAGTTAGATTTTATTAGATTTTTTTATGAGGTTTTGGGAATTCAACCCAGGACTTTTGCACTAAACTATATTCCTAGCAAAAAATTTTTATTTGAAGTCAGGCATGGTGGTAAATGCCAGTAATCCCAGCACTCAGGAGGCTGAGGCGGGAGGATTGCAGTGAGTTTGAGGCCAGCCTGGGCAACAGAGTGAGTTCAAGTCCAGTCTGGACTAAATAGCTAGATCCTGTCTCAAAAAACCAAAAAAAATTATTTTAAATTTGAGATGGGGTCTCGTCAAATTGGGGCTGGGCTCAAACTTATGATGTTCCTGCCTCAGCCTCCCAAAGTGCTAGGATTATAGCTATGTGCCACCATGCCCAGCTGGAGACTATTTCTGATACAGGAAAATATACCTGATGTGTGGCTATATAAAAAATGCAAGATTCAAAATACCAGTACAATATGATGTCATTTTTGTGAAAATGTTTTCGCTTCCTATTAGTAGGCCGTATTAGAATATATGAAGGGCCGAGGGCGTGGCTCAGTGGTACACGAGCATGTTTGATCCCCCTCCACACACACACACACACACACACACACACGCTTTCAGGTCCTGGGAGAGCCCAGGCTGCCTTTGCAACCCTCTCGCCTCGTCTCTCCGCAGCCTGGCCCCCAGGTTCTGGATGTGCTCTTGTGCCCGTCATCACATGCCCTTGTGGCACAGGACCCACATTTGGGGAACTGACTTTGTTCACCTTTTTTGCTGGGAGCTCCTCAAGGCCGGGGCTGACCTGTCCTTTTTGTGCACTGGGTGCCTACACACAAAGATACCCCGCAGCATTTCGTTGGACAGTTCACACTCATGACTTCTTTTAGGCAGAGTCCCAGGGAGACTCCTAGAGTGCCTCTCCCTTTGGTGGCAGTTGCGCTGACACCCTTGGCTACTCCTCTTCAAGCACAGACAGACACAGGAGATTGTGGTGTGCGGTATATGTAAACACAAAGACAAACCTGCAGGATATGTCCTGGCCTATTCAACAGGCAGCCTCAGGGCCTTTGCACTTTCTGATGACGCTGTTCGAAACTTTCAGCTCTTCTATTCTTTGAGCTGTTCGAATGGATAGTTCTCGCTCGTCCTTCCAGTCTCAGTCTCTTTCCGTGTCGCCTCAGAAGGGGTCTGCCCTGACCTAACTAATTACGCTGTTTCTTTTCATTTCCATTGCCTTGTTTATTTCCTTTACAACACTTTGGACAGTTTGTGAAATTCGTTTCTTATCTGTCTTCTCCCACCAGCTACCCTGGTACAGTTCCACAAGGACAAGGTCCTATGCTATTTTACATACCTTTGTGAATGAGTTTTTTTTTTTTTTTGTACCGGGAATCTAACTCAGGACCTTGCACTTGCTGGGCAGGCGCTTGTACTGCTGAGCTATCTCCCGGGCCCTCATTGTGAATTCTGTATCCAGGAAAATGAATACATGCATACCCAAGCTACAGATCATTACAGATGCCGTGATAACCACACACGCCAGCCGTCTAGACACACACAGCCGCATGCTCTGCTCACCGGGGTCAGGAACTTGTTGGCTTCCCAGGCCCACAGAGGCGGGTCCTTGTAGACCTCCTTGATGGAGGTGGGGGCCCGGTAGGAGTCAGTGTAGGTGCTGATGGGGGTCTTGGTCTTGTGAGAGAAGAGGAACATGGTGGGACCTCCGGGATGCTGCGGTGAGCTCTACCTCTCAAGACTCCTGCTGGACATCAGTGACCACCCCTAACTCCGGCAGGTGCTCCTCGCTGCTGTGGCCCCCGTGGAGGGTCTCTCAGCTGCCCTCCCCTGCGACCTGCGCGCTCTCACCCTACCCTGCCTCCTGCTCCAGGGCCAGCACTGCCCATTGTGAGATCACCTGGCTCAGCCCCATCCCCGGGGGAGCTGAGGAGGCCTCATTTCCTCCCTACTCCCAGCCCCTTCCTGCCTGAGACCCTCCAGAGGCCGGTTTCAAAGAGTCCAGAGGGCTCTTGGAGACCTCCCAGGCGGGGCGTCTCACTTTTTGGAGGACAGAAGTCCTGAGGGCCGAGACTCACCCAGAGGCACGCAGCCGCTCAGTGGCACCGGAAGTCCACGAGCGGAGGTGAGGTGTCACGTGCGTCCAGATGGGTCCGCCCCCTTCCCGCTTCACGGCCCTTGCGCCCACCCCAGGGAGGGAGCTGAGGCTGGCTTGTTTGATGCTTTTAATATCATTATTTGTGTTACACGATACACAACCAAGGATGATGGTCAATACTGCGATGGAAATGTTAAAAAAAATATTATACACGGCTCATGTCTTCCACACACCTTCCTGAAAATAAGTTAGTGAGCACGGAGAAACCTGGCTGGGCAGCAGCCGCAGCTGGGGAGAGGGGAGTTAAGGCAGTACCTAACGCGGGCGGGGCAGGGGGCCTGGGGCCTTCCCCTTCAGCCTCCTAGGATGGGAAGGAGGGAACCATGAAGTCTGGACGCAGAAGCTGCCGGCTTGCCCTCTCCCCGCCACTGATGTACTGCCTGAGCTGAGTCCTTGCCTGCCGGGAACTTTTACATCCTGCGGGCAGGGAGCTCTTCCCTGCTTCCTCAGGGCCACAGAGACTGGCCGGTGGGCCAGTGTCACACAGTAAAGGCAGAAGTCTCAAAAAGGGGAGGTACCCATATTGTAGAGAGGGAACCCAGGAGCCCAGGGCGGTAATGGTGGTAGAGGGAGGCCTGGTTCCGGGGCCAGGTGACAGTGGTGGGATGCTGACCAGGGTGGGAGAGGGGCTCAGGTGGGGCCCACTGTGGGGCTTGTGGGTCCGGAAGATACTTCAGTCCTTGCCTCCCTTGGGCATTTTTTCATCATCTAACTAGAGTCCCGCATTAGAAGAGACCAAGGTGGGTTGGAAGCGTGGGGAACGGAGTTGCGCCCCAGTACTTTGGCAGATCCTGGGTGCGGGGGGGGGGGGAATGGTGCTGCCCTCTGCCCGCTCCCTACCCCTTCCCGCTCCTGCCTCCCAGGACTAGTGTCTGGGAGGCCCGTGGGGCTGCTGCGGCAGGGGAACCGTGTGTGGGGGCTGGCAGCTCGGGTCCGGGGCAGCACCGCCTCGCTCTGTGGAGGCGGCCTGTGGGCGCGGGAAGGTCTGAGGCTACATGTGCTTTCGCTTTCCTTCACACGGAGGCGGGCTCCAGATCGCCCAGCCCAGGGAGGGCCCTATTCATCTTCCCTTTTGATCTGTGTCCTCAGCTGTTTTGGCTTCTGGCCCGAGACCAGCAGTAGTGGCGGAAGCAACAGAACGAATTCCTCACCTACAGATACTTCACACAGTCGCATCCACAAAGTAGACACCGCTGCACACTCACACTCACAGACACACAGATCGCACACACTTCCCCTTTCCACACAAACACCCCTCCGGGAGCCCCCCTACACTCAGAGACACGCGAGGTCTCACACCCCTCTGCAGAAATCGCTGTGAAGAAATTCCCCTGGGTGTGAAAGGACCTTAACAAGAATTTCAGCTGCTGGTATTTTCCAGTTGAGGAAACTGCAGCCCAGAGACGGCGCGCAGCTCGCTGGAGGTCAGATGGAGCTCGGAGCTGGGCGCAGAACGCGGCTCTGGGCTCCCAGGCCAGGCTCTGCCCGCTGCCCTGCAGAGCAGCCTCTCCAGCGGCAAACATCACACAGTCACGCTGACACATCTGTGACAGGAGGGGACACCGGGGAGACAGGCCCAGCAGACACACACACACACTCTGGCGAGCACTCACTGCCGCGTGTGGACCGCCACCAATCCCTTGCATCTTCCCAAGCCTGCTCTTTGAAGAGATTTAATAGGAGGCAGCCTGCCAGCCTGCGGGCTGGAGCGGGACAGGAACGGGGGGTACCGGCCGGTGCGCTGCGTCCAGCCTGGGCAGTGGGCAGAAGGGCTGGGGGCGGGGCACCGGGGAGGCAGGGACAAGTGCGGTTTCAGGAACCAGTGAGGACAGGTCTTACCACCCCCGCCACCCCGGGGGCCTCTCTCTTTCCTTCTCCCACGGCCAGAGGGCGTGGAAGGGGCCGAGCGGGACAAAGCAGAGGAAGGCAGTGATCCGATGGGGGCCATACCCACGGGCCTCCTTGACAGGCTTCCCCTCGGGGTGCGGAGGTGCGGGGAGAAACACAAAGCGGTCCAGGGCTGCGGGGCACGGCGCGGCGCTGCTCCCACTGCCCGGGCCTTCCCTCCCCTCCCTTCCCCACCAGGCCGGGGTCCATGGCTTTGCTGGGGTGGAGCCGAGCCCCTGACTGTGTGATCGCCTCCTCCCTGCGTATCGGTGTTGACTTCCCGCGTCCAGAGACTGCAGCCCTGGGGAGGAGGCCAGTGCGCTGGGCGGGGTCCCCCAAATAGCTGAACAAAGAGCCCCACCCCTCCTCAGCCCCCCGCGGGGCGAGAGACCCGGTTCTGGTTTCTCCGGCTCCAGGAACACACAGAGGTACACGTCCTACCATAGGAGGAAGCAATGACTGTTACAGGTTGGCGGCTGCGGGGGCACAGCCCGGGGCGGGCGGGAGCGAGGGGTCGGCCCGCCCGAGCAGCCGCCCGGCCGTCGTGCCTCCCGGGAGGCCGCAACAGCCCCGCCCGCTACTGGATGTGGCAGGCGGTGGAGGACGTTGCCTGGCAGCACATGCAGGTGGGGTTCACAGACTTGGGGGGGATGAGGTCGAGGTCCTCGTCGTCGGGGATCTCGTCTAACCGGTAGCCGTCCTTCAGCAGCTGGATGTTCAAATCTTGGTTGATCTGCTGTAGACAAAGGGGAGGGAGGTCAGGCTTGGGGCTTCCTTCCTCCGCAAGGCAACCCCCCCCCCCCCCCGGAGCTGCCAGGACCAAGGCCATCCCTGCCACAGGCCTCCCCTATCCCAGCCACCGGGTCTCTCCACAGGCCCAGGCCCGCCCTCCTCCTCCCGCCCTGCCCTTGCCTGCCACTCCCTGTGTAGCCCGGCTTCCTGAGGCCGGCCAGATGCGGCCTCCCCACTGCGAGGCCGGCCTCCCCTCTAGTCCTGCTCCTGTCCGCCCGCTCCTTAACTGCCGCCTGCATTTCACAGCCCGTTCCATTCAAGAACCCCGTTCTAATAACTCTGGGCTCTAACCCTGGGGTCCCCAAATTGAGCTCAGTGATTACGTCCAGGCCACCCCAGGCCTGGTCCCGCATGGAGCTCTGCCCAGCTGAGCCCATCCCTCGCTCTCTGGGGATGGCTTGGCATCACCCCGCTCCTGCTCCTTGGTGGAGGTGGTCCTTGCTCAGGCAGGCCTAGGGTGGCGAGGGGTGGGGCCTCACCTCAGCAGAGGAGTAGCCAGAAGAGGAGTATCTGGACATGTCGAAGTCGTCATCGCTGGCCGTGGAGAAGAGGGCAGAGAGGAGGCGATTCAGGAAAATTAATGGAAAACTCTCTCACTCCTGGCCGCCCCCATCAGCCCGCACCGTGCCCTGCCCCCAAGAAGCTAAACACACACCACCCCTAAGCAAACCCACGCTTGTGCAGATGCAGAGGGTCAAAGACAGAGGCCTGGCTGCGCCCTTCCAAATGGATTGCCACTGTTGATTTTTTTCTAAAAAGAGCTGTTACCCTTTTCAACTCCTTCTCTCCTTATTTGCTAGGCCCAAATCACACTGACTTGTTGGGTTTTCCCGCAGTCCAGGGCTAGCCAGGTGTTTCCCCAGGACTCTTTGTTGGGGGCGGAGGGCAGGACAGTAAGCACGCCCTGCTGTTCGGGGACATCAGCGCCCCGAGGGCAGTCGCTGGGTCAGTTGTTCCAGGATGGCGGTAGACTGGGCTGGTCCTTGTCCCTCTGCCCGCTCTCCTCCTTCCGGACAAAATCCTGTGCCCTGGGGAATTCACCCTGGAGAGCCTCTGGCTAAGGAATACCGCACTCCTGGCGCTGTAGCTCACACAGGCTCCAGCGGCTTGCCCAGCTGCCCCCCGCACATACCTGTCCGTGTCAAGGGCTACCAGCGGCTTCTCATCTGGGCTCTGGTCAAGCGAGGAGTAGCCTTTATTGGGGACAACCAGCCTGGGTGAAGAGTGTTTGGAGTTGAGACGGGAACGGGAGCACACAAAGCTGGGAAGGACTGGGCTGCATCCCACCCCACCTCCTCCTCGTTTTCCCCGTCCTCAGCCCCTCCCCGTCTTAGCTCCCACCTGCGGACGCAGGGGAGAGGGGAGGCTCAGGACCAGCTGCCATGGGAGCTGGCCAGAGCTGGCCGGCAGGCTCCAGGCGGGCTGGGGAGGGCCTCTACCTTGTCCGGGCCATGACGTTGTTCTTCTTGGGTTGTTGGTTCACGGGGCTGCCCATGCTGCCGTTCTTCAGGGAGCCCTTCCGGGCCAGCTCCCGCTGCTTTTCTGCAGGGAACACGGGAAGGAGGCTGCCCCCAAGGCCACACTGCCTTCCTGCTGGGGGCAGCCTCCGCTGTGAGCCCCTTGCTCCTCCACAGACTGCTCAGCTGTGGTGGTCTGAGGCAGGCAGTGTGTGTCACGGGGAGGTGAGCCTGCCTTGGAGAAGCCGCAGCTCCCCTGTGGGGCTCAGCTGATCCCGGGAAGGCGGGGCGGGCTTCCCTGGTGAGCTGGGGAGAGGCTGCATTCTGGGGGTGACAGTGTGCACTGGAGCACACTCGGGGCTGGAGGTGTGGCTCGGGGTTCGCCTGGCACGCACAGAGCCCTGGGTTTGCTACAAAACCCAAACCCAAACCCAAACCAGACCAAACCACTGAAGTATTCAGAAATGAGCATCCATGTGGGTCAGAAGTGAGGCTGGTCAAGGAGCCATTTAGCCCTCCACGCAGCAAACACTGGCCTCACAAGTCACGGGTCAAGTCCTGTGCTGAGGTTAGAGACCTCTCTGGCTACAACTCAGAGCAGGAAGGCCTGGAGGTCAGAATGAAGAGTCAGGGGCCAGCACAGACGGAAAAAGGGACCTTCGAAAGCTGTGGGGGAGGGGCAGAAAGGGCCGGAAGAGCAGACGGAAGTGGCGGGGGCCGCTTGGCCGTGCTGCCTCAGCGAGGCTCGGGTTCGTCCTAGGCTGAGGGTCCAGTCTCCCAGCGCGGGGCGGGCCGCCACTGACCCGCTGCTCGGTGTAAGGCGACGGTTGCGCCGGTAACTGCCTGGTCCTGGAGGAGGCCCGTCTATTCCTTCCTACGCTTATCAAGTAAAGCCCAGATCCAGGAAAAGGATCTTTTGTGTGAAAGGGCTACTAGAAGTTGTCTCAAAACAACAATAGTGCACTGCAGAGCAGAAGCATGGGAACTGATTTATTTTAAAATGTCCCCAGCCCTTCAGGCCTCTGAATCTTTCATCTTCTTTTTTTTTTTTTTTTTTTTTTGGTTTTTCTCCGGTACCGGGAACCGAACTCACGACCTTGCGCTTGCCAGGCAGGTGCTTTTGCCGCTGAGCTAAATCCCCAGCCCCTATCTCTTTCTTTTTGCCTTTTTTTTTTTCTTTTCCTTTTTATACTGGGCATTGAACCCAGGGCCTTTGCACTGAGCTACCTCTCCAGCCCTTTTTTGTTTGTTTGTTTTTATTCTAACGCAGGGTCTCGTTAAGTTGCTAAATTTCCCAGGCTGGACTTGGAGCTGCAACCAGCCTCTCCGAGCGCCGGGATTGCAGGGGTCCCACCACCAGCAAAGCCCTGACTGTGTATCAGCACGACCTCACTCCAGCTTTGCCGCTCTTTCCAGCAGGCGGTAGCGGCCATTACCACTACCAACCTCCAGGGGGTGCAATTTGCCTTACAGTTCCTAATGGTAGCTGTGGATTTCGGTGAGCTTCGGGAGTGTGACGGGGAGGGGAAAGGTTGTTTGAAGGCATGCTAACATTGTTTAGCACAGTAAAAAATGCAAACCAACTGGCAAAAACCAAACTCTGGACTACTATACAACCATTTAAAGGAACGAAGTCAGTCTCCACACTGAGACGGAAAGGGCAGCAAGTGAGGGGAGGGACAGGTTTCAGAAAGTGTGCGCAGTGTGACACCACCGACGCTGAAGTGACACAGAGCGGCGCAAACTGCAGACGCTCGGACCGACGCCTGGGGAGGAGAACGTGCTCGGGAGCGTGGAGGAGAATTGATGTTCAGTGAAATACCCGTACTGTTAAGCAACAGCTAACAAGCAAAGCTGGCTGCAGTTAGAATTCGATGTCCAGGGAAGACGGGCAGCGCCACCTCGGGAACGTGTTTCTCAGCTAGAAAACCAGCTGAGCGGGCTCCCTGAGCCTGGTCTCAAGGGAGAAAGGCAGGGGACCGGAGCCGACCGGAAGATCGGGGCTCTTGCGCTGGGACTGTGGCTCCGTGCTACAGCACTTGTCTCGTGGCCCTGGATTTGACCCTCACCAACACAAAAATAAAAATAAATAAAATTTACAAGCAAAACAAGAAAGTCAAGAACCCTGTGGAAGGAGCCCTAGCGGCTGCGGAGGGAAGGTTTTTGAAGAGAGGGGACAGGTTCTCAGGGCTGAGGGAGGCCCAGCTGTGTGCTGGGCAGCGGGACCTGAGGAGGGGGACGGCTGGAGCGGCGGGATGGCAGAGCAGGTCTGAGGGTGGCGGGGCCTGCACGGATCACACTCTTTCCTGTGTGCTTTGTGTTGTGGGTTCTCCTCATGAGCCACATCTTCGGTGACAGTCTGAACGTACAGCAGCCTTGGGTCAGCGGGACTTTGCCCTACAGGGAAAGGGGCAGCGCTCAGACGCAGCAGTTGTGGGCAGTGCTTGGGAGCCAGCTGCACAGTCAGCGCATGTGCGATAACCCCGGGAAAGGCGCTGAGGCTCTGGAGAGGTGTGGGATGTTTGAGGTGAACAGTAAGGGTCCGCCTTCCCTAACAGGAGCCAGCTGGGCTGTGGGACTTCCGAGTGGTAGGAGGCCGGAGAGCAGAGAGCGGCTCAGCGTCTGGGCTTTGGAGCCCTCATTCCTTTCTACCCCTCAGACACAGTAACTGACACCCACCTACAAGGCAGCTTACTATCAGCCTAATTTATTCATTCTTGCTTGCTTGCTTGCTTGCTTTGAGACAGGGTCTCCCTGTGTATTTCAGGCTGGGCTTGAATTCACTATGTAGCCCAGGTTGGCCGTAAACTCACAGCGATCCTCCTGCCTCCGCCTTCCAAGTGCCGGGATTACAGGCGTGTAGGTGTGTGCCACCATGCCTGGCTCTGATCGAGTGTTTGATGGGATTTCCAAGTCCTCCCCCTGGGGTTCCATGCTTTTATCCCTACAACTACCCCTTGGCATACCTGCAGTCCTCTTAGCCTCAGAGATGCCTCCTTAGAATTTTGGGACTTGAAGAGAGATATAATTACGTTCTTTGCTTTCTAGGAAATACGGTGTCTGGCGGTGCCAGTGACTTGGGGGTTGAGTCTTGGCATCATCTATCCCGAGCTGCTTTGTTTGTGACCTCTCACCTCAGACCCAGCCCAGAGCACCTTGTCCACTCCCCACATCCTCCTTACTCCCCGGACACACTCACCCAGCTTCACCTGGAGCGGGGATGGTTTGTAATTCATGGCTACTGACTCACCCTCCCGGGCGTCACAGTCTCCGTCTGAGATGGAGGCGGTGGCTGGGTCCTGAGGGGAGAAGGCCAAGAGACAGAGTCATGAGCAAGCGAAGCAAGCCTTCGCCCCGCCCTCGGGGCTTGTGGGCGCATTTGCCCCGGCAGCAGGCTGCACATTCAGAGTGGGAGGGCACAGCCGTTCACCAGGGGACAAAGACGCCGAGCTGGGCAGAAAGGTCGAGGATCTCGGCCCCACTTACACCCAAATGGATGTCTGCCTTCTAAGTCCCACATGACCCAGGCTCCTCCAGAAATCCCACAGTTGCCTTAAACACATACAACTTCCTCTGCCTTCTCTCATACTAGCTGCCCTGCTCTCTAGGCCCTTCCTGTACACCTGTTAGGAAAGGTCTTTCTGGGTCCTGGATTAAGCTTAGGGTAGGTGCTCCTGGAGATGGGCCTTCTCGTTCCTTTTCCCTCGGGCCAGACAGTCCCATCACCACAAAATGCAGAGAACCAACTGGCCAAAGCAAGGGAGACTTTAAGGCAAAAAAAGCATTTTCATGAGGCCTTCTTCAGACGCACACGAACCCTAAGGAATGTCTCCTGGGAGACCCTGAAAGGTTGGCTGGGTGTGGCAGAAGACCAGTAATGACAAATCAGCAGGCAGCCAGTTAGTTTTGCATTGCCCAGTGTGCAAAACTCTTGCTGCTACAGATGACAAGGAAGGTGGGAGAATACACATTCTCTGTGTGGTCCAGAACGTGCATCCTTTTCAGTCCCCCTTGCCACCCTCCTCGCTATTCCTACCCCTGGGCTGGGTCCTGGGCTGTCCAGAGCCCTTATGTAGCCTTGCTGCCCCTCTAAAATACCCTCCTGGCCTACAGGACCTAGGGTACTGGTCTACCTGCCTCAGTCAGTTGGAAGGGGCTGCAATCAGTATTCCCCCTGAGAAGCGGATGATCAGTCCTTACTATGGGCACTGTATGCTGGGCATCTTTGAATTGTAACCAGCGGTTATAGTGGCAAGCCTAAGGTACAGAGGGGACCCAAGGTTTACCAGGGGGTCAGAAAGTGGGCGGATAGGCAGTAGAATGCTCCAGGGCTGGCCCCTCAGTGTCAGATCCAAGGGTCTGTGTGGCCACGGGTAACTCAGGAACGGAAGGCCGTATACCCATGTTGTGGCTCTGTTCTTTGTAAAATCTGGCAGTGGGCCTGAGTTTGTGCTTGTCACCAAGGGAAAAAGTCTAGGAAGTTTGGAAGGGAAACTTTGGCCTTGTCTGTGTTCCTCCAAGCCCGCAAGGCCACCAGACTCTGAGTTTCACAAATACGTTACAAATTCCTGAGGGAGGAGCCCGGCTTCTCTCCTCTCCTCCGATCCACTCCAGCCAAAGCTGAGCAGGAGGGGACAGGAAGCTCCGCTCGGAGAGGCGGGTACCGCAGTGCCTGTATCTCAGGCAGCTTCCCAGGGCTGCACGCTGGCCAGGTCCTCCAGCCTCCTTGGAAGACAGCACTCGTCCCCCTGCCATGGAGGAGCAGGCCTCAGGTGGCTGTTCCGTGCCTCCCTTCTCCCAAGATGCCTCTCAAATGCCATCTGGAGGGCTGGGATGTTGGGCTTTCCCCTTGGGTCACAGCAGAAGCTCACCCCCACAGCAGCCAGAAGGAGAGCGCTTTTTTTGAGACAGGGTCTCACTATGTGGTTCAGCCTGGCCTTGAATTCACTGTGGAGCTCAGGCTGGCCTCGAACTCTCAGCTTTTCAAATCCCTAAATGTGTGGGTGAGATCCTGCCCGAGAAGCTCCGCTACATTTCCAAGTCACCATCCACTGTTTCCGTGGCATTTGTCGCATGTCACATCCACCACATCCATGTGCAAATGGCTTCCTTCCCTGCCCTCCGGGACTCTGCTCCTTTGGTTCATCTCTTGCCCCTTCACTACCATTCCTGTGTTTTCCCACGGCCTGCTGTTTCCCTGGCCCTCTTCTCTCTCCTCGAGGTGCCATGATGGCTCCTATAGTTCAGGTTGAGATTTCTTTTTTTTCAAATACTTGGGATTGAACTCGGGGTTTCACACAGCCTCTACTTTTTCTTTTAATTTTGAGACAGTCTCCCTAAGTTGCCCAAGCTGGCTTCAAACTTATGATCCTCCTGCTTGAGTAGCTGGGATTCAAGGCATGTGCCTCCATACTTGACTGGATCGTTATCTTTTTTTTTGTTTGTTTTTCTGGTACCGGGAATCGAACTCATGACCTTGCGCTTGCCGGGCAGGCACTGTGCCACTGAGCTAAATCCCCAGCCCCTGGATCTTTATCTTTACCCTGGTGACTTCTGAATCTGTGGCCTTCCAGTCTTGCATCTCCTCTCTAACTCCATCTATCACATGAGAGTGTTAGATCTCACTGCATTTTCCCTGGGGCAGATATGTAGATATAGATATAGATTTATTTTATATTATTATTATTATGTACTGGGGATTAAACCCAGATTCTTTGCACTGGGCTACAACCACCAGCCATTTAAAATTTTTTACTTGGAGACAGGGTTTTGCTAAGTTACTAAGTTGGCCGGGCTGGGCTCAAGCTTATGATTCTGATCCGCAGTGAAACTACCAGCTCTTTTGGGCCAGAAGCTAGGATGCGAGGCTGTGGGCGGAGCCCACCTCTCAGCATCTCCTCCAGCGCTGTGCATGGCGGAAGGCCGCCTAAGTGGCGAGCACAAAGATCTCCGGCACTGTGTCTACAAGTCCAAGCTTTTACTGTGGGCCTCCGGTATGTCTTCCCTGAGAAGTGCAGCCAGTGCACCACGACCATTGTGTGCAGAGATAATCAGGGAGATCAAATGTAAAATATTCATGAATGGAAGTATCAGAGAGGACTCCAGGCAGAAGGGAGCGTCTGGCTCCAAGAAATCAGGGAGAATTTAAAATGCCCCCTCAGGACATCCAAGAGGCATTAGCTAGATCCAGGAACTACAGTGGGGATTAACAGGATTATTAATAAACACTCAGCAGAGACAGACACTGAAATGCATCTCCATCAGCAGCCCACGTTTCCGCAACCATTCCAACAAATTCTCCAAAGACTGCAGAGATCACTAATAACCTAGGCTCACATGGGATGGGATGTATTAGCTAATAGTCAAAGAGAAGCCAGTATAGCTAGAGGAAAATAAAAGTACTGTTCTAAAAACTCCTTAGATTAACCAGGTTCAGTGATTTTCATTCAGCTGTATTTATTCCGTGCTTTGGGTAGGGGGAGAAATAGGGAGGGGGTCTGCTTCCCTCCAACCAGAGCCTACCTTTACCTCACTTACCAGGCTTTCTTTTTTTAAAAATGTCTATCAGGCTTTCTGTAAGATTTTGGTTAGAGAAAAGGTTACAATCCATTAATTTGATCGAATTTGACCTTTAAAATGTTTTTATTATGCGAATTATTATAAAAAGTACAGAAAACAATATAGCGAGACCCTAGACATCTATCACCAGCTTTAACAGATATCAATTTATCAACCCACTCTTTTTGAAAATAAGGAAACTTGGGCCCCCAGGGGAAGTCTAGCCCAAGGTCCCTGACGGAGCAAGGACCTCTCAAAGCATGGAAGCAGGGCCATAGGAGAGAGGGCATGGCTGGGACTTTGACCGAGAGACAGGCCCCCCGAGAGGCTGCTCTGATCCCGCATGCCTGCGCACCAGTCTGCGTGCCCATCCTTGCCTGCCTGCCCTCTGGCTGTACTAGCTCATGAATGGTCTCCCGCCGACGGGCCTCGCTGGTTGCAGCTGAGGGTAGTGCGGTAGGTACCAAGGTAGGTTGGAATACAAGAGATGCAATGACAGATGACCAGGGTGGAATTGAGTAGACAAATGGTAAACAAAGGAAAAACATCAGAACAGGCTAGGGGCCTTACGAGGCATGGGCCTGGAAGTGACAGAAGGAAACGCTTTCTTGAGTAACCAGGGGAGCCGAACAACCCTTTCTGGTAGGCTCTGTGGCAAAAAAAGAAAAATGAGACTTGTAGCGTTTCATAGTTCCTAATGCACATCTTCAGATCCGAGAGCTAGTCTGATTCTCACAAGCACCCAGGAGCCGCTGTGAGTCCTCTCCCCTCTCCTTGGGCAGAGCCCAATGGCCTGAGCAGGTTGGCTGCACCTGAGTAGGCTGACCTTCAGTAGGTGCTCAGGGGAGGCCGACGAAGGGAAGACAGCCCACACAATCCCACCCTCCTTGCCACGCAGGCCGAAGGGAAGGAGGTAATGGTTAAACACGACTCTGGGGCCGGTGCTTTTAGGTTTGTACCCCAGCTTCTCCGGCACTGGCTGTGTTCTGGGCTTCAGTTTTCTCATCTATAAGTGGAAGTAACATTAATATTGATGTCAAAGTTTCCCTTAAGGGTAAAATGAGTTCATATATTAAAATGAGTTACGTACTTGGTGCTTGGTATTGTACATAATGAGCACTACATCTGCATTAGCTTTAACATTGTTATTAATGTAGGTTGAGTGAGATAAAATGTAAAAGGAAGCATAAAAACACTTTGGTTTTCTGCCTGGAGTCACTGGAAAAGGAGTATTAACTACTAAGACAGAAAGTGCAGAAAAAGACAATCAGATTAGTTCACTTTGAAGTGTCCTTTGCACACCCAGATGACACGATTGGTGAATGATATTTGAGGTTTGGGAACTCAGGAGAGGTGCGGACTGGTCATGATGCAAAGCTCAAAGGAGAATGCGCTCTCCCACAGAGAATGAGCGGAGTGGGAGGGACAGACACCCAGGATGGAGTGTGGGGAGCACCCACCCTTAGGGATGAGGAGAAGAGTGGGTAGGAGCAGAGAGTGCACTGTAGGACTAGAACGAGAAAGCGGTAGTTCCAGTGTGGAAGAATCAAGTGTCAAATAGGACAGATTGGTCCATCAGGCACAGACACAGTTTAGAAATAAACAAGTCACATAAGGTATGATAGAAAAATACGGTGAATATTTAAATAAGAACTTTTACAGTACAAGCACATTTCCATTAACACCCCCTCAAAACGTTCCCTTTTGCTTCAAACACACATCCCAGCACTCTAGCTACTCTCTGAAGCAGTTCTGCAAGTCCTCTTTCATGAATGTCTTTAGTTGTGCTATCATGACTGCCTTGATGTCCCGAAACAATTTTAAATGATTGCTTTTCATGGTTAATTTGACTCTGGGCAAGAATCAGAAGTTGCATGGGGTAAGATCTGGTGAACAAGTTAAGGATACACCACAATATTTTTACAAGCTTGTCTTTCAGTGGTAGCAGCATTCACCATATTTTTGATCATACTTTGTAAAGACACTTATGAAAGAGGGCATCCAGAACTGCGTCAGTGACAGGAATGATGGGATAAGTGCATTCAAAGCAAAGGGAAATTTTTTGAGGGGAGTTGATGGCCATGTATCCTTGACTGTAATAAAATTTTTTGTCCTTTTGAGACAGGGTCTTGCTATGCAATTCAGGCTGGCCTTGAGCTCACTTTGTAAACCAGGCTGGTCTCAAACTCACAACAATCTTCCTGCCTCAGCCTCCCAAGTGCTGGGATTATAGGCATGGGCCAACACACCTGGCAACTGTAATACATTTTTTTTTTTTTTTTTGGTTTTTCTCCGGTACCAGGAACCGAACTCACGACCTTGCACTTGCCAGGCAGGCGCTTTGCCGCTGAGCTAAATCCCCAGCCCTTGTAATACATTTTTAAAATTTAACATTTGCCGTATATTTTTATCACACCTTGTAGGTAGCCTCAGAAAGCACAGTTTTACTTGAATAGTAGGAATAGAACTCTGATTGTAAGGGATTTTGGACAGAACATGATATGAAGAAGTAGAGACAATGACACAGGCTATTCCTTCAGGAACTACACTGTAAAAGGAAGAGGTGGTAGTGAATGACAGCCAAAGTAAGTGTTAGAGTTGTAGGAATTCTTTAGAATTAGGGAGCACATGACCACTGTTCAACATCAAGGGAAAGGAAGCCGGGTATAGAAGATGTTTGATGGGACAGAATTGTTTCAGTACTTGGGGGCTGGACCCCAGGCCTTGTGCATGCTAGGCAAGCTACATCCCCAGCCCTTTTTATTTTATTTTGAGATAGGGTCTTGCTAAGCTGTCCAGGCTGGCCTTAACTTGCAATTCTCCTGCCTCAGCCTCCCTGAGATTAGAGGCATGCACCACTGGGTCGTGGTCTTTGAGGAGTCAAAGACAGATAGAACCAGAACCTTGGGCCAGAGGAGTGAAAGTCTACTGAAATGGAGCAGAAGCGAGGATGTGTGGGGTACAAATAACACGGAGGAAAAAGGTGGACAGACAGTAGGAAAGTAAGAGGGTTTGTGCCTTTTTAAATAAGGAAGGAGGCGAGCACCAGCGTTGGGAAGGAGAAGAGGGGCACTGGGTGGCTAGCCAGAGTGAGGGGAGCACATTGGCCAGCTTCCGGCTACAGCCCTCGTCTTCCACCCGCCCCCTAGCTGAAGGACAGCGCTCTCCGTGGTGCTGAATAATCCCGTCGGTGTTTTGTGGGCTGAACATGGATGATTCAGGGTAGAGACATGGTTCAATTTTAGCTTCTCCACAGGGGGAGTTAACCTTTCCTCACTTCCAAGTGCTAATTCTCAGGAAATTGAAATGGATTTAGAGTGAGGTGTGAAGAGACAGACTGCTTATACAAACATTACCTAAAGCTCTTCCCAGAGTGTATACGCATTTTCTCTAGTGTTAGGGGAAGTTGGGAAAGAAAGTTTTGACGTGGAGAATGCTAAATGGATGCCTCTGAAGTAGAGTCATGTCTATACCTTGCTTAGTCTCCTTGAGTGACATCAGAAAGCAGGACAGACAGAGAAGCAGAAAGAAGGAAGCGGGGTCAGGAAGGACAGTGCTGATAAGGAAATAGAAAACCAGGGGAGATCTAGGGCTCAGGCTACTTTCTGATAGGTGAGTGCAGCAAGATAGGGCCTCAGAGGCCAGCTCTGCTCTTGTTGAAATTTGTCCAAATATTAGCTCAAAAACTACTTGGGCAGTGATTTTCTTGTTCAGCGTTATGCCACTCTCCCAAAATATCTCTTGGGAGTGGATGAAATAATTGTGCTTAGATACTTTGCTTGCAAGGGAAATCCAGCAGACCTGGGAACATAGCTCAGTAGCAGAGCACTTGCCTAGCATGCATGAGACCCAGGGTTCAACCCTCAGTCAGAGAGGAGAGGAGGAGGGAAGGGGGGAGAGAGGGAGAAGGAAGAGAGGGAGAAAGAGCCCCACCTCAGCTTCATTGTGAGCAGCAAGGTAGACATCAGTGATACCACTCTTCCATGGAAACGGCCGTTCATTCAGCCTCCGATGCATTCCCCTCTGTCTCTGCCTTACACATCAGCATGAGAACAGTCTGGCCAGGGGCAGCTGTTGTTCTGTGGTATGACCTGAAGTCACACCTCAAAACACTGGCCTTGGGCTGAGTCTCATTGTCGGGCAGTGAGACATTGTTCCCATTTTCCCTTCTCCATGACTTCTCTGGGAGCTGTGCTCAGAGTCAGGCAGTTGACCAGGACTTCTAGCCTTTAGGATATATTAAGATCCCTAGGAGCCCCACCTGTAGACCTCTCATAGGGTAAGGTCTTTGGGAGAGAAGGAGGGGAATCAGGGAAACACAAAGGAAAAATAGAAAACCTGGAGAGAAAATTTGTGAAGCCTGAACTTGGAGGTGAGGGCAGGGTCCTGGCTTGCTCAGGGAGGTTTTTTATACCAGTCTGAATCTCCCAGTCTTTTGGGTTTTTCTCTAAGACTCAAGCCAAGTAAAGTCAACACACTGAATGTCCACTCTTTCCAGCTCTGGACTACATGCTGGTGGCACAATACAGAGGAAAGCATTCTCTATGCATACCACACTTCTGAAGAACACTTTTGGGTAAAGCAACACACACACACACACACACACACACACACACACACACACACACACAGAAGGTTTCTCATGCTAGAGCTTGAGTCTGGGAACTCAAGCTGGTCCTGAGAAGAGCTGAAGATTTTCTGTCCCCTTAAACAACTAGGATGGAATTAGTCACCCAACACAAGCAGACCAAGCCTAGGGATCTTTATGGCGTGTTACTGGTAGAACCCAAATGGAGGAGTGTACTGCTAATCCCAGCTCTAGAAATAACTGTAGATATGACTAGTTTAATACATTTTTCTATTATAAAGTAATTCATGCTAAAAAATTAAGCTTTTGGTTTCACAATCTTGGAAAACTTCTGTGAGCATTCCATCGTATGCAAGTCTTTTGTGTACACTACAGTTGGCAACACTCAGATTTCTCTTCTCTGGTAGCTGGTGCAGCTCCCCTCCTTGTGGTCACAGGGACGGGCCTCCAAGAACCTTGCTGGTTCCGGGTGCCATCCCCTTGGATATCCGCTGGCCCAGGCAGCACATACTCCCCGCAAACTGGGAAGTGTAACTAAGAGTAGATGTCAAGGTGAAGACTGGAACTCTGGCCACAGGGAGAGAAGAAAGCTGATATTCAGAAGACAGGGGGAGTCTCTCTAGTTTTCAAGCTCTGGTTCTAGAGCCTGTCCTGCCTTTCCAAGGCAGGATTCCATGCTGCCCTCTGTAAGACACTATAAGTGACCTTAAGCCAGATGTGGTGGTATATACCTGTAAGCCCAGCATTCTGGGAGGCTGAGGCAGGAGGACTTCAAGTTCAACTCCAGTCTAAGCAAATTAGCAAGACCCTATCTCAAAAAGTTTTAAAAAGGGTTGGGGATGTAGCTCAATGGAAGGTTCAATTATCAGCACCACCAAAACAGACAAACAGCAAAAGAGAATAAAAAAAGAAGTGTCCTTATAGTCTATTCTATTTAGCTTAAACTAGCTTCAGTTAGGTTTTGTTACTGTAACCAGAGAGCAACACCTAATACATATGCACAGGACATTTAGAGAAAAACGTACTGTATCATCTATATTTTTTTAAAAAATTAGTATCAGGACAGAATCAGCTCTGTACATTCTAGAGTTTTTGTAATCATGTTTAATGGCTGCAAAATATCCATAGAGAGAATATACAATAACTTTGTATATTTATGTTGACATTCAGGTTGTTTGCAATTTTTCACCTTCATAAAAAAATGACACACTGAAATCCATATACATTTGCATTTAGGGTCATGTCAGAAATAAAGTAGAATTACTAAGTCCAAAAGCCTGAGTGTTTTTAAGATTTTTTTGTTTTGTTTTTTGTTTTTTTGAGACAGGGTCTCGCTACGTAGTTCAGACTGGCCTTGAACTCACTATGTAGCCCAGGCTGGCCTCGAGCTCAGTGATCTCCTGCCTCAGCCTCCCGAGTGCTCGGATTACAGGTGTGTGCCGCCACTCTTGATACATATGGCAAGCTGCTTTCCCAAAGGATTTTTCCAATTGATGATGCCCTCAGTCATGACTGAGAGTATAGCAGGTTTTTAATATTTTATTTTCCACCATGTGCCGGGGAATTTCAGGCCATCACATCTCTCTATCATCTTCCAAGAGAGCTCTGCTCCAGTCCTCATTTACTTGGTTCCCTCTGGAGAATCTATCAAAGAACAAAATTTCCCTTGGGCATCACCTGCCAGACAGAGTCCTCCTGACTTGAGGCCAATGGTGAAAAAGAAAAAGGGAGGCTGTGTCACACTGCAGCCGGGGAGGGGCTCTAAGCGGAGCACAAGTACTGCCTGGGGGGTGGCCACCAGGTTTCAGCCAGTCCTCGCCTGTGCCAAGGGATCAGTTGTTGGAACTGTGACTCAAATTCCAGAGCCAGGAGGAGAGCTCACAGGGGTCTCCCTGGTTTTCAGGCTAGAGCTGAGAGAACCAACCAAAACAGCTCTGAGTTATCCAAACTGGGGTGGCAGCTCCTGCTCTTTTACTTACCATTCAGTTTTCAGAAATTGTGGGAGACCACCATGCTGCTCCCTCCTGAAAAACAAAGCCCTTGCCACAACCTGGCCCTGACCCTATTTTACTGAGATAGTAGAGCTGGCTGTATTGAAACAAATGCTCCTGGCGGTAAAGGTGTCAGCCTTACGTACATCAGAACGATCTGTGCAGTGCTAGTCAGAGGCCTCTGTGCCTGGTGCAGCTAGTAAAAGCCATAAGCTTTTGGAGACAAAGCCTTTTGTTCCATTGAACATTGGGCCATCCCAGAGATCCTCAGCTCCTGAACTTTTTCTCTTTGTCTTTCTTGTGCATCTGTGTGCCGTATTGCCTGGTGGGTTAGACTGATACCCTCAGCAGGGGTTTTGGTAAGAAACAGCTATTCAGAAAATGACGACATATAACTTTTAATTGCTGCTGCTACCATTTCTCCCCTGCATTTCTGGGGAGTCAGGTACAGCAGGTCTTTTTCCTTTTCCACTGGGATGCATAATCATCCCATGAAGGGCAGAGAGGCTCGAGTCTAGGTGGTTGGCTGGGAAGGGTTTTTGCTAAGAGAGGGATTCAGAGTCCTACAGATGCATAAGAGAGAGGGTGGCTCTGCTGAAACAGTCTTGTGCCTGGGTATGTGGCCACACCCAGGGCCTGAGGTCCCTCTCACCAGCCTGCTTAGAACCCATGGAGGCTTAGGGCCAACTGTGGATGAAGGAGGCCAGAGAAGAGGAGAGATGAACTCCACAATGGCTTATGAACCTCTCTGTTAGCTTTCCATCACTGTGACATGAAAGGTCGGGCAGGGAGCAGCAAGAAAGAAAAAGCACTAGGGCTGGAGGGTGCTCACCTCAGAGAGGAAAGTGGAGGGCAGTTAAGAGAAGGAAATAAAAGGGGCTCAGCCACCACGTTCGGTTTTGGCCCCACGTTAGGGATCTACATTCTACGCGCGGGGCTGAGTGTGGAGCATGTAAGGACAATACGCTCCCATCCACGAAGAGCCCATAGGTCAGTGAGCGAGGCAATAATAATAAGCAGATGATTTGCATAATATGCTAAATGCTATGACCGAGGTTTGCACAGGGTGTTGTCAGTATATAGGACACACACATCTGTCTCGCCCCAGGGAATTAGGCATGACTTCTCCAAAGAAAGCTCAAGGACAAAGCATAAAGGTGGGTGTGGTAGTGCACACTGTAATCCAATACTCAGGAGGCTGAGGCAGGAGGATCATTGTGAGTTTGAGGCCAGCCTACGCTAAACTGAACTATATATCGTGAGAAAAACAAACATAATATTATTTTTTAAAAAAATAAAGCATAAGCAGGATGTAGATAGGTGTGAACCAGATGGAGAGAGGAGTGGAGAATGAAAGGAAAAGAAAGATGTGGGGAGGCAGATGCACAGACCGCAGAGCAGGCGGAAGTTTCCAGCACGTTCGGTGCTGGGAGATGACGTGGCCAGGGTGGGGCTGGGTGAGCAGGAAGACCTAGAGTCATGAAAGGCTTTGAGAATCATGCTCTGGGCTCCACACGGTAACTGGAAGCAGCGGGGAGCCCCTGCAGGATTTGTAGCCCACTGTCAGTGTGCGTGAGCAGGTCAGCCTGAGAGCAGGGTCCGGAGAGTGGGTGGGAAGGATGAAGCTGGAGGCAGAGACCAGAGAATCCTCATTGCAAGAGGTCACCAGAGCTTGAAAAGGCAGAGTCTGTGGGGTCGAGAAAAGGGGGAGTGGAGAGAAACCCATGTCCGGATCAAGCTGCTGGGGCTTAGTGGCGGAGTGGGTCTGGGTTTGCGGAGAAAGGGTGACTCCAGAACCCTCCTGACTCAGCTGATGGTGATAGCAAGCGCACAAGACAAAAACAAAACAAAACAAAATAAAAAACAGGAACAAGGTAAATTTTAATGACTTCGTTTTGTTCAAGGATGTATATAACTACAAAGGACGGGAGAAAAAGCTTGAGGATCACCAACATAGACAGGCGTATGGAAGAAGCCTGGTAGCCGTGGTTAGAGGGACGTGGGACGAGGGAAAGACTGACATGAAGGATATTTGGGAGGGGCGGGATTTTGGAAGAATAATGTAAGATGGAGGAAACAGATCCAGAGTCCTGAAGAGCCCTTGCTACCTGACCAGAGAGAACAGCGGAGGTCGAAGCCAAGGAGAAAACGCTAGCGGAGAAGGGCCAGCTGTCTGAAGAGATCAAGAAAGAGAACTTAAGTTTGTTTGTTACTGTTCGTTCTCAGATTTGCCAACATTTCAGCAAAAACTTTATTTTTTCTCCCCAACAATTCTGGATCTGATCCTTGCAAGGCTCGAAATGTCGCACAGAGGGAAGCCCTCTAGCAGAGAAGTCCAGGCATGGTCCAGAGGTCACGGGAGAGCTGCTGCTCCTTAGGAAGTGCAGGCCGAGGGCAAGGGCAGCTGAGCGGGGTGTGGCCAACCTAGAAGTGACAGCAAGCATCGGGCTGGGTATTTGTCCCAATTTCTGGCTGCACTAGAATGCCCTGCCTTAGCCTTGGGCCATTCTCCCCATGGTAAAGCAGGAACTTTAGACTTCTAGTCTCTGGAAGACCAGCACAGACTTAACAGGCATGGCCTGGAAATCCAGGACAGAAGGGAGAGTAACCTGCTTTGAGATTCTTCCAGAACCCGCAACACCTGCTCCACCAAATGTGAATATCCCAATGCAGGACTGACCTCAGAACCTCTTGTATGCAGTGACTGTGGTTTCTCACGTTTATCAATAATATCTTTCTGTAAAAACAAGCAACATGCAAATACAGAATCATTTTCATCATTGATTTGCCTTCAGGTACATAACAGAGTCAGTAAGCAGCCCGACTCCCCTGTGCTCACCGAAGTCAAAAATGTGCAGCCAGAGTTAGGGGTAGAGCTTTGCTCTGTTTCCTGCATCCACACCCTGAAACCTGTGACTCAGCTGGCAGGGTGTCAGGGTGCAGGAAAGCCAGGCTTGTGCTAGGAAAGGAGCCTGGCAACGTCAGTGAGGTTGGGTTGACTTCCTCCAGAACCTTGACCTTGGGGAGCAATTATACTTTGAGAAAACAATGTTTTGTACATGAACAGCTTGTGTTTGGCTACTTATAAAAATAGGTCTGTAAATGATGCCAGAGTGGGATGGATGTATTACGATATTTGATGCTTTTGAAATAACCCAGTAAACTGAAAATATTTTGCTACAAGAGGAATGCTTGTTCTGTAGAATTAAATCTTGGCTATCACTAGAAAGGAAACTCCAAAAGTAACTGTTCCTTGGAAGGGCAACGATACTTTCTCTTCAGCTACTCCGTAAGACCTTTGCATCTGGGCTTACAGAAAACACAAAGTAGCTATTTCTATCTTGGCTTTTAAAAAGACACCTAATTTCACAGGCAGTAAGAACCTGCCCTTTTCACTTTATGACTGCCACTTTTCCCCCACCTCTGTCTATCTTGCACTCTAATGAAAACCTCCTGAGTGTTGGATTACTGGTGATTTTATCCTACTTCCATGTTTAGGAGAGTAATTTTCAGCTCCTTGTTACAAAGACAAGTTCTCTCTTCATAAAACTGAGACATGAGGGTGTATGGGAAGCATCCCCGAATCTCGGGTTTCAGTCTACAGTAGACCCCATGTGGCTCCGGATCCTGAGAGAATTTTGCATCTCACCCGCTACCTCTGGCCCAGCTCCAGCCAGCCGCAAATTGACTGGATCGAGCTGCTTCGACACGCTGATGTTATCGGCCTTACGGTGCCTGGAGCACACCGATAGGAACAGGCAATGGCGCCGTCTCACCGGACGCGGTAATGTAATGTAGTTTAGGAAATCCAAGCACAAAACTTGAAAGCTGATGTTTTTTAATCTACCTCAGGAGGGGGTGGTGGTGGTGTGGAATTCCCAGCAGAACCACCTAAATAGGGAAATGGCTTCTGTCATGTATTAATAAGCAGTTCAAAGCAATGGGAAAACATACAGAGGTTCGTGGGGAAAGTGAGCGCTCGGTCTTCCTCTCCCCTCCCTTCTTCCTCTGAGCTGGGCTGCTCGGGAAGGCTACTCGGTTCGTGTGATTCCCCACGCTGGAACTAGAAGCGCTCTTCTCGCACATGCCTGAGAGTCCCGCGTGTGACAGAGACGGCACAGGCACCAGCCTGGCCCCCACGTCGTGCCATGACAGTGGGGTGGGTTGCAACCAGCACTTCGGGGGGATACTCAGATGGGGCTGCGCAGTGTGGCGGAGGGGGTCGCTCTCCTTCCCTTCCGTCTCCCCAGCCTGCTCCGTGCCATTCTGCTCCGGGCCTCTACACTCGGCCTCACTGATCACTTCTGTTTCTGGTGGAGCAGCAAGATTCTTCCTGCCTCACGTTCCTCTTGTCCAGTCTTACTTTCCCTTCAGGGTCACCTGACAATCGCCTCTTAGAGAAGCTTCCCGTGAATGCCAGCTGGGTTAGATCCTGTTCTAACATCCCTTCCCATACATATTTTTCATGCACTTATCAAAATTTACTTGAGTGATTATTTGTATAACTTGTTTGTTTATTAAATGTTCATAAATGTAGAGATTGTGTCTTTTTACACAGGGTCATTTGAGGCTCTACACAGAACATTCAGAGCTGAAACTGATGCTAGACAATGCTTTCTACTTGGTTTGAAGGCAAAGCAAGGGTCTTTTTATAGCAGAGAGGTGGCGAAAGTCTGGTAACCTACCAGGATGTGCTAGAACCTTGTTGAATGGTGTCCCAAACAGACATTTCATTATGAGTCTTTTTGGGACCTTTCCATCTATGCCGCTGATAAGGGGCAGAAAGATCACCTTCCAGGAAGTTATTTTGGTGAATAGCCACAGTGGGATTCTCTAAGCCCTCGCTCATTCACCTGAAAAGTAGGGTTCCCGGAACCCTCACTCACAGATCTGCACACTTGGAGAGGTTAAACCCTGCTTAAAGCTAGGCATGTGCCACATGCCTAAAATCCCAGCATCTGAGAGGCCGAGGCAGCAGAATCCCAAGTTTGAGCACAGCCTGGGCAACTGACTTAGACTCTGTTTCAAAATAAAAAATAACAAAGGGGTTGGGGATAGAGTTCAGGCCAAAGGCTCTGGATTTGATCCCCAGTACCATCACCACTAAGGCAAAAAAAGACAAAAATACCCGCCCACCCACCCACCCACCCAACAAACAAACCCTGATCCGCTTAAGGTTCACGGCCAAAATAGCGAACAGCTCTCAACCTCAGGTCAGCTCATGGAGACTGACCGCCAATGAGCAGACGGAAACTTGGTGATTCAAGGGCCAGGCTCAGCTGTTTGCTTGCAAGACACTCCTCCAGTCCAATGGCTAAGGCCCACCTCACTGCGCTGCAGGAGTGGGCAACCAGCTTGGAATCAAAAACTTCAGAAGACCTTTTGGAGGGGAGAGGGGCAGGGCTGCTCCCACGCTGCATCTGTTCAGAGTGACTTCTGATAAGCTGAGGCTTCCCACCATGTTTACCAGGCAGTGAACTCACCCAGGCAGGGGAACTCTGGAGGGGTCAGACACTAGGGGAAGGAAACTGAAGAAAGACGCACGAAACCTTCCAGAACAGTAAACACACCCTCTAGCTGGAGAGCACACCTTCCAGCTTGCCTGTGAACTGCACTGGCTTTGAGAGTCTAAACAGGCTGTTTCAGTCTCAGAGAGCCCAGGCCTGCTTTTATTCAAGCTCTGAGAGCTCAGAAAGCCTCCAGGGCACACAGTAAATGAGATCTCCCAGGTCAAGGCCGGACAGCATCCCTGGGATTAGAGTTCGTGGGCCTTCCTTCCAGCCAGCTGCTCCCTCCTGAGTCCGGCACTGTCTCTTCTTCTCAATGCTCAGGGTTGTATTGAGTTACTAAGGTTTGTGGTCACACAGTCATGCTCCTAAAGGAGACAGTGAGGACGGAGCAGCCGCTGTGAGGAAGGCAGACCGGGGAGCCTCTGCCCCCTGAGAGCAGCCTCTGGAGAGCGAGTGCTGACTGAAGTGAGGCCTAGTCTACCGCAGCGGTTTACCAACGACCAACACAAACAGGCCTCATGGAGTCTGGCAAAGTCCTTATCTGTTCTTGTTTCTTCTCTAAATGCCACTGTGGGCTGGAAGAGCCTGTGCTTAGCCCCACAGTGAGGCCTCTCCTGGAAGCTGCAATGTGCTGTTTGCAGGAGAGAGAGAAGAGCTAGGCCGAGAGAGCCTGGGTCCAGACCCTCTGAGCATCTTTCTGCCCATAAACTGGTTACTGCATCGCCAATGGCCGATCTCCAGGAGCATTGCTTGGCAATACATCTTCAGGTGAGGTGGGGGCAGCCATATCATTCCAGCTTACATTCGGCCAGGCCTCAGGGAATACCAAACGTTCTTCTCTTCTTGTTCTTCCTGGTCCCCTTGTGACCCACCGCTGCTAGGAGGTGGCCTGCACCTGTTTTCCGGGGGTTTTCTACTTCACTAACTGGGTTGAACAGGGATGTGTGCAGTGGTCTTTGGGTTGCACCCAGGAGCCTGTGGAAGTAGGAAAAAAGTCTAGAAGGACAGGGGCTTGACTAAGGTCAGAGCTTGGCTGACTGTGAGTCATGAGATCCCGAGTGTGTCTGCTAAGCCTCAGTGCAAGCGGCTTTGCCCTCCTTCCTCACGCACCAGCCCAAGGAGTCTCACAGTGATCCAGTCACCTCGTTTGCTGGCTCTGATTCCTGCAGCCACGGGAGAGACCTGGATACACAGGAAGAACCTCTCACCAGAAAATCTGGTCCTTAGTGACACGTTACGATTCCTCTGTCCTTTCAGAGTCCCTTATACTCTACATGACACGGAATGGAGGGGGAAACCCCGTACAGGGCTATTTTCACTCCTGCCTGTGGGCTCTGGGGGTGGTGCGTGGCTAGAATGGGGGTGCCGGTCCGGGAGCTCCCAGACTTACTAGTTAGACCTCTGCTTCTACTTGCTACATATGCCCCTCTCGTCTCATGTCACTGTCCTTCTCCTAAAAACAGTTGTCTTTAACTTGGGCTGAAGGTACAGGGACGGCCATGGGAGGCTGCTGTTGCAGGCCTTGAAATACGCTCAGTATCTCTCCTTAGTGTCTCTTCCTCACGCCCTAATGGGACAGCAGCGTGCAGGGTGTTACGACAAAGGCCTTTTAACACTCCCTTGTTCCATGGGACTCCCTGTCCTGCAGCCCGACAGCCCTGAGCGTCACGGCGTCAGACGCTGCCCGGGGACAGCTCAGGAAGTGATGTGGCTGTCTTGCGAGCCTACTTCACCTTCACAGTGATGGCGGCCTCAACAGGCTTGTCAGGCTGGATGGGGGGTAGGAAAAGGGTGGAGGAGATGAGGGGGAGCCCTTGGACCCACGAGGTTGGTCTTGGAAAGAGAACCGGTCAGGCCTGTCACAGCTAGAGATGTGTACAGAAAGGCTGCTAACAATTCAATAAGCGCAGGGCCTTCAGAGTGTGGCGGCCATCCAGCCCTTCAGACCTGGCAGGAGCAGGAAGGGCTCCTCTAGGAGCTATCCAGGGTTCTGAACGGTCTACCCTGAAGACCTCGGAGGATCTAGACAAGAGCCCCGCCTGCTGGTTAATCCTGACCTTAAACGCCACTGACTCATCTCTGCTCAGTGCTGGTCGACTGCCTACTTGGATCCATGGCCTGCACGGTCTGGAGTAGCTCCAAAATGACGCCAATCACTCTCTATGGCTGCAGCCTGGGCTTCACGCCAGCGGCCTGGCTCCCCAGCCGTATTTTCAACAAAGGGCGAGGTTCAGGATCTTCGTGTGTATGTAAAAGTATCTCCCAGCCCCTCTGGACCCTCAGGACAGGACGGGGTTGGCTCAGGACAAGGTGGCCATGGGAGAGGGAGCAAGTTCTCCATGCGCCACATCCCCAGGCACTTCATCGGCTCCACCCCTCGCATCGGCAGCCACTGCACAGACTTGAGCACACGCGGACATGCACGCATGTCTTGTTGCTGCAGTCTCCTCTGTACTTGAGCAGAGGACACCTTCTTTGCTCTTATCACATATTACAGAAATTTTGCAGCGAGTGCCGAAGCATGAAGTCCTGCTTTTTCTAAATTTGACAGGAACATACTCACTTTAGGAAGTCAGATACACAGAAAAAAGGAAAAAATCATCATCTGTAATGCTACATCTAGAGCTATGCAGAGTTCAAGTCCTGGCACACAGCCTGGATTGTCGTGTTTACACACATACACACAAGAATCACTAATGAGCAATGCAGTGCAGAGTTTAAGGTCACTGGTTTTGAGTCAGGGGTAGGTGATGCACACCTGTAATCCCAGCTACTTGGAAGGCTGAGGCAGGAATGTTGCAGGTTTGAGCTCAGACTGGGCAACTTAATGGGACATCATCTAGAAAAATGAAAAGGGCTAGGGAGCTGGGTGTGGTGGTGCACGCCTGTAATGCCAGCACTTGGGAGGCTGAGGCAGGAGGAGCACCATGAGTTTGAGGCCAGAACCTGGGCTACATAATGAATTCAAGGACAGCCTGAATAATATCACTAGACCTTGTCTCACAGAACAAAAAACAAAAAAGCCTGGGGATATAAAACTTACAGCACTTGCTTAGTATGTGCAGGGCCTTGGGTTCAACTCCTGGTATCACCTAAAGGAAAAAAATCATTTTGCAATAGATCCTACTTCCGTCATTTTTTAAAAAAGTTATTATGCCATGGAATACTTTGGGGTTTTTATTTTATTTTTTACTTTTGTTAATACATGTTTGTCACACATAATGATTACATCCATTGCAGGGAATTGGTACATGTAAATAATACATTTCAATTCTTCTTTTCCCCTTTCTCTCCACCCATGTTTTAAATTTTTTTCTTTTTGTCAGTATCAGACTCATTTGTTTATCCTATGTCTTTATCAAGTTAATGATAATAAACACAGATTAACAACCAGACTCACAGACCAAAAAACATACAAAACACATAAGACAATTATACCAAATCAAGGCACACTTTTAGTTGTATTGGCCATGCTGAATTACAGTAACGTTTTTCTTTTTTTCCTACTGTCTCTCTTATTTTGTGCTTCATTTATATATTGGGTTTCTCTCTCTCTCTCTCTCTCTCTGTCTGTCTGTCTCTCTCTCTCTTTCTCTCTCAGGACAGTTTCACTATGCAGTTCAGGCTGGCCTTGTACTCACAGCAATCCTCCTGTCTCAGCCTCCTGAGTGCTGAGATTACAGGAGTGTGTCACCACGCCCAGCTGCGTTTCTCATATAAGAGAAACTATGTGATATTTAAGCTTGTGTGTCTGACTTCACTTAATATTATGGTCTCAAGGTGCAACCATTTTCCTACAAATGACTCAAGTTTATCTTTCTTTATGGCAGAGTAGTACTCCATTGTGTATAAATGCCACATTTTCTTTATCCATTCATCTGTTGTTGGATGTACAGGCTGCTTCCAAGATTTAGCTGCAATGAATTGCCATTTATTTACCTGTGTGATCCTGAAATCACACAAAGTTTCTAACCTCTCTGGGTCTGGCTTTTCATCTTTAATATGAAGAAAATGAAAAGTTACTATTAGAAAGAACATCATAGTAATAATAGCTGCTGGTGAGATCCACTGATTGTTAAAATTGTAAAACTTTAAGGAGAAATAAGATATTTGCAGCCTATAAGTATGTATTAATTACTGTGGTAGTTTCAACATGTATTCACAAATTCTTTGATAGTCCTCCCTCTAGGAGGTGGAACCTAATTCCCTTACCTTGAGTGTGGGCTGGGTTTAGTGACTTGCTTCTGATAAGTAGAATATGGTAAGAGAAATAGCAATATCTTTACGATTCATTACTAATAGTAGCGGGAGAGCTGGCAGACACCCTAGGTGATTAAGGGGAACGCTACCGGGAAGAAGATGGGCATCCCCTTGCTATGCCATGATGAGAAGGACACGCCATCTTCGTGGTATTCTCCCAAATCCATAACTTCAGTCCCGTCACAAGGAGACATTCGACAAATGCAAACTTGTGAGACACTCAAGAAAATACCTGATCAGTACTTTTCAAAAGTCAAGGTCATGCAAGTCAAAAAGAGACAGAAATGAAACGTTAATTAAGTGCAGTATGGATCCTGGAAGAGAAAAAGGTTATTAGTAACAAAACAAAACAAAACAGAACTGGAGAAATTTGCATAAAGCTTATCATTAATAGTGCTGTGCTAGTGGTAGCTTCTTAGGTTTAAGAATTGTACCATGTTATATAAGACGTAATATTAGAGGAAGCTGGATGAAGGGTATATAAGACCCTTTGGACTATCTTTTCAAGTAAATATAAAATTATTTCAAAATGAAACATTTAAAAATACTCCCCCCAGTGTATTTGACTGGGAAAGTGGTTTTCTATTAACATGGAAGGGTGGTTAAAAGAACTGTACCGGGGAATAGAAGCAGCAGGGAGTCACACAGGTAGGTCTGGAGCTTTAGAGAGAGGTCAGAGGTAGAGACATAGGGGTGTGAATAAAATCCAGTGAGATATGAATTGAAATAGTAAGTTTATACGAGATGCAAGGAGAGGACATGCAGAAAAAAGAGAAGAGCAGAGCACCTGGGAAGAGCACGTCTGTCTAACGTACAAGTCAGCGAGGAGATGGTCAGAATGGGGAGAGACAGAATGTTTCCTCTGTTTCCATAAAACAGAGTTTCCACAAATACCTGGTCAGTACTGGCCAATGATCCTGAAAGACGACGACAGGTTGCCTGGGAAAAGGCGGTTAGGATTTAATTAGGAGCTGTTGCTGACCTCATCCTTTCTAAAAATAAATGTAAAATTTTATAAGTTATATATATATATATTCTTCTAAAAGGGATATTATTTCTTCTCTGTTTATTTCAATCACCATGTACAGGACTATAGATTAGCATGGCTTAATGCGTATTTATGTTATGTGGGAGGTTATAATCTAATTCTATTACGTTGCTCAGCTTGTTCCAACTTTCTCTTCTGGGAGCTCTTTGGAGTGGGCTCCTGTTTCCCTGTCCTGCCTGCGGGCTCATTGTGACCCACCTTCTTCCTCCATATACCTCTGCTGAACCAGCTGTGAGCACAGGGTAACACCTTCAGAAACACCTCCTCCTCTTCCTCCTCCCCTTCTCTTCCTCTTCCTCTTCTTCCTCCTCTTCTTTCTTCTTCTTCCTTCTTTCTTCTTCTTTCTCCCTTCTTCTTCCTCCTCCTCCTCCTCTCTTCTTTTCTTCTTCTCTTCTCCTCTTCAGTTTCCTCCTCCTCCTCCTCCTCTTCTTCTTCTTCTTCTCTCCTTCTCTGTCTCCTCCTCCTCTTCTTCTTCTTCCTTCTTTCTTCTTTCTTCTTCTTTCTCCCTTCTCCTTCCTTCTCCTCTTCTTCCTCCTTCTCCTCCTCTTCCTCTTCCTTCTTCTTCTCTCCTTCTCCTCTTCCTCCACTTCTTCCTTCTTCTTCCTTCTTTCTCTTCTCCTTCTCTCTTTCTCCTCCTCCTCTTCTTCTTCCTTCTTCTTCCTCTCCTCTCCTCCTCCTCCTCCTCCTCCTCTTCCTCCTTCTCTTCCTCTCCTTCTTCTTTTTTTTTTTTTTGAGATGGGTCTCCCTATGTTGCCTAGCTTGGTCCCAAACTCCAGATCTCAAATGATTCTCCTGCCTCAGCCTCTTGTGTGACAGAACTACAGGTATGCACCACAGTGCCATTCTGTTTTGTTTTGTCTTTAACATTTCCTCAGCCAAAATCCTGCTTTAGGTCTTTACCAACTTGTCGCTGGATCCCTGTGGTGGGGACCCTCTCCCCTTCTGCTTTGTCTCGTCCCCCAGCTCATCTCAGGTGTTCTGCTCTGATTACAGCACTCTTTTGCTGAAGGTCCTTCAATCACTCCCAGCACTTAAAAACTCAATGCCCTAATGTGTGTCCTTTTAAAAACATGGTCCTAATTTACCAGTGAGGCTGTTTCCCCAATTTATCCCTTTTCAAATCCTTGTCTCTTTGCCCCACCTGTCAGCCCTCTATGAAAATGACTTCCAGTGTCTATACCTGCTCTGACTAGATCATTACAAGCCACCTTTAAATGATCTTTATTGTTTTTCTTAACTTACAAAAGTCGTGCATATTCAAAGGGAAAACAGAGCAACACAGCAGTGGCTGAAGTAGAAAACAAATATGACTCTGTCTGTCCTCCCTCCTCGGGCTGGCTTCAGAAGAGAGAGGCCTTTCAAGAGATCTCAGTCTCTCTCCTGTCTTTCTGTTAGATTGCTGTCCCGTAATGAACAGATTCAGAGGCGTGCTTGTTAACATTGTATGATATGTCTGAAAAGGTTAAATTCAGAAAAATATAGATTTTTATGCTTGTATTGCAATTAGCCTTTCACAGCTTTCCCCTTACTATTATCTTATTTAACCTGACAACCCTAAGAGATAGAAACAGCATCTATTATTTACCCTAATTTTGCAGAGAAAATCTGAAATTGTATAAAGCCGAGCAGTTCCCCACAAAGTCTCGCAGCCAGGACGAGGCTCCAGCTTCCCGACTCCTCTCCTACTTTGTCGCATAAGAAGGCCACACAATGAGAGAGATGCCAGGAGCCAGACAACAACCCAGAAGACTGACACGCGAGTGATCATGGCTCTACCCGGGTGCATGAGAGAATAAATTTCTTCCCTTGCTTCTCTTTTATGGTGAAGGCGAAACTGCAGAAAATCTCTCAGCAAGGAGTAATGCACAGGAATATATTTTCAATGTCGATCACTGTGTCCAAAGAAGTGCCTTGCCTCCTGAAAACCTCAGGGCTCTGCAGAGCTTAAGAAGGAAGTGAGAAGATGTGAATCACATGTGTCAGATGTAAGCGAGGGGTGCACAGCAGGGACAAGATAAGTCAATAAGTAGCACAGAGACACCTGGCAGTGTTTCCGTGCTCACGCATCTTACCAACCTGTTGGTATGCATGTCCCATCCGAAACATGGGAGCTATGAGGCAAAAGTTCCATTGCTCGGGTGGGTATGATCCAGGGGAAAGAGCATGATTTTTGACCATTTGTTTCCCAATGTGTGTGTGTGTACGCGGGTGTATAGATAGATATATACCTATTTATATATCTCTATCTATCTCAAAGAAGGTAATACTGACTTGGCATAACAAACTCAAGCACAAACGTGCATAAAGAAGAAAGTGAAAGTTCCCCTGTAATTTGACTGTTGCCATTTTATTTTATACTTCCAGACTTTTAAAATATGTGGTCAATATGCAAATTTAAATATAGCTTGAATCAGATGATCCATTTTCCATATTTTTTTATGATAGTAACTTATGTTGTGTGCATTTTATTCCCATGAAACATATTCCACGAACAACTTTTCATTTTGATCCATAGTAGATCTTACCTTCCCCTTTTTAAAAGCCCCCTACAAGAGCAGGGTGTAGTGGTGCACACCTGCAATCCCAGAGCTTGGGAGGCTGAGGCAGGAGGATTGTTGGGAGTCTGAGGCTGCCATGGGCTCCACAGTCAGCTCAAGGCCAATCTAAACTACGTAGTGAGACCCTGTCTCAAAAAGCAAAACACAACAATAAACAAAAAGCTTGCTATATGTATGCTATGGTGTGAGATGGAGGTTTAGGTTCTTTACTTTTTTGTTTCTTTTGTATTATAAGGTTGTAGTGCGGTAACTATTATACTCTCTATTTAATATATTATAAAATTATATGTATATCTGTATTTATTTAGAACTATTATAATGTCTAGTCTTTTTGCATTCACCTATGTTTTTCTTTTTAGCTCAATAAATTCCTAGAAGTAGAATTTGATGAGGGGCCCCTGGCATGCAGGCATTACGTTTGGAGGCACACTGCCGACTGTCTTTCCAGAGAGGCTGTGGCAGGGTACACTCCCACCAGCTGGGTGTGGGGAGTCCTCCAGTTTTGAAGTCAGAGTGATTAGTTCTTTTTTTGGTTTTTCTCTGGTACCGGGAACTGAACTCACGACCTTGCGCTTGCTAGGCAGGTGCTTTTGCCGCTGAGCTAAATCCCCAGCCCCTAGAGTGATTAGTTCTAAGGCCAGCTAACTGTATGACCTTTGGCAAGATACCTTTCTTGTTACTCCCTTCCTTCCGTGGGTATAATATTATCTACTTTGTAAGCTGTGTTAGGGTGAAGTAAAATAATGCATGTAAAATGCTCTCTAGCAAGCCTGGCGTATACAACAAATGATAGCGGGGCTTTTGTTTCTGTGCTTCCTGCTCCTCGTTTTGTTTCCCTCTAGTCTAAAGCGTTTATGAGCACTTACTATGTCTCTTCCCCTTACACACACCATCTCACTTAATCCTTGCAAGGACAAATGCATTAGTCCCAATTCCCCACCACCAAAAACAAAGACAGAAACCCTTGGGATGCCAGCTAACCTGAGCCTTACTAATCAATAGCAAGCCATTGCTGTCTTAGTGGGCCTGAGCTTCCCAAGGAAACCTGGAAGCTCATTTCCAGGGCTCTGCCTTTAGTGACTAAATCACAGAGACATGCTCTTCTCTCCCTCTCAGCTCTTTCTACTGGGGTCTTAGTCAGAACATGGTCTACCCTCAGGATACTGTAGATCAGGCCATCCGAATAGTGGAGCCTTCTTTACAACAAGACACTATATTACAACCTGGAGGATACAAAGGGTCCGTGAAAACAAGACTGGGAGGCCCCAGTGCACCCTGGAACACTCAGGAGTCCAGATTGAGTTCAGCTCCCTGTGTCCTTCCACAGCCTGGCCCAAAAGCAGGAACTAGATTATGGCTTCTTGGCCCTTTACCCAAAATACCGATTTACAGTTGAAATTAACCAGGACCTAGCGACAACTCTCTGAAATGCCGAAAGGGGGCAGTGTAGTGTTATGATTAAAAGAAAGGGCTGTGCTAACACACAGGGGCTTGAAACGGCTTCGCCACTTACCAGCTGTGCCACCTGGGGCCTAGCTGTCCCTCTCTTTAGACTGAGGGTCTACTTTACAGAGCTGCAAGAATTAAACGAGGCGCTGTGCGTCGGTGGCGGACAGCACACACCCAGCAGGGTGCACGGCTGAACATGACAGCGAAATGGGGCTGCCAAGTAAAGAAGGTGCGAAAAGGGAATTTGTTCAGGTCAGTAACTATTAATTAACTTGACAGGTATCTAATGAATGTCTTCTAGGTGACACTACCTCGCAAAGCACCCGACATTCAACAGGAAGTAAAAACGGATGTGGTCTCTGCTTCATGGAACAGCATTCGGAAGGACTCATGTTTTAACTTTTTAAAACATTCTGTGGTGCTGGGACTCAAACCTAGGGCCTCACGCATGCTAGGCAGCACTCTTCCCCCGAACCACACCCACAGCCCAAGGACCACTTAATAGAACAGCTGCTCCCACACACGTGCAGCTGGAAAGTGGGCTAAGGAGAAGCCCACTGACCAAGGCCGGGGACTGAGGGAATGACTGGCAAATGAAGGAATGAAAGATGAGTAGATGCCAACCTAAACAAGGCAGCAGGCACCCAGAAAGCATCCCGGGCAGCAAGAACCTCACATGCAAAGGCCCCAAAGCAGAAGGAGGGGGGACACCGGAGAAGTGGAGGAAAGCAGTATGGTTAATTATGAGGTCAGCCGGAGGACCGGGCAGGGGGCAGACTACACAAGCCTTGCAGGTCATCTGAGCTTTTATAGTAAGACTCAATGGAAGCTGTTGACGTATAGGGCTATTCTGGGCATTCTGGCTGCTTGGCAACACTTTCCTCTTACACCTCTTGTCACTGGATGAATAGAATAAGGCTTCATATAATTCCTGTAGTGACCATGCAGGAGAGGGAAGACCAGCCAAGAGAACGAAGCAAAAAGGTAATCTGCAACAGGTCCCTTCCTGAAACCGAATGAGGCCCTCTGGAGGCCACTGCCCCAGAAAGAGCTAGACACAGGGAGGAATGTTAGTGGAGCAGCCAAGATTGAGGGGTTCATCCTACACAATCGGGCCTCTGAATCTATGGGTTCCACACCCATGGACTCAACTAACCTCGGATTGAAAATGTCCAGGAAAAAATTGCATCTGTACTGAACACCGTACAGGTTTTTTCCCTTGTCATTATTCTCTAAACAGTAACCACAACTATTTACATGGCATTTACATTGTAAATGTAGAAATGATTTAAAGTATATAGGAAGATGTGTATATATTATATGCAAGTACTAAGCTATTTTATCTAAAGGACTTGAATATCCACAGATTTTTACACTGGCAGGGCTCCTGAAGCCCATCCCCCACGGTTCTGAGGGATGACTGCAGGGGTCATGACGAGTGATCAGCTGTCACTACAGAGCCCCTAATTTTTTTTTTTTTTTTGGTTTTTTTTCCGGTACCAGGGATCGAACTCACGACCTTGCGCTTGCTGGGCAGGCGCTGTGCCACTGAGCTAAATCCCCAGCCCCTGCCCCTAATGTTTTGGTTGCTGATAGCCAACCCCAAGCTAGCCTTCGCCCCTCTGACTTCCTGCCCCGTCAGAGGCTCTGCTGTGTTGGACGTAGTGACCTAGGGACTAATACCTCTCAGGCTTGATGGTGGAGCTGCAGGTCTCACGTGGGCAGGGGCAAGGTCTGGGGGTGGATACAAGTTTGTGAGACGCAGCTCCCTCTTCTGTGGGCTTCTGCTTAACTGCCTTGCAGCACCTGTGCTTCGGGCGCTGTGCTCGTCTGAGACACACAAACGCAGCGCTCATGGTCTCTACAGCCTGGCCTCAGAGAAGAGGAACCGGCAGCACAGGGGTGTCAAGTACCAGAAGGGGTGTCTATATTCCAGCCCTCATAGATTTTGTTTTTAACTTGGCAAGGGAAGAGAAAAGGACCTAAAGTGCTAGAGCCGCCCATCCCACTCTTCCCCAGCCTCTCCCAGCCTGCAACCCGGCTAAACAGGAAACCAGGCTTGGGTCTCTGCCAGAGAACTGGCTGAGGCAGGAAGCTCAGGAAACAAGTAGGAAAGAGCCTCCTCAGCACAGAAGAAAGCTGCTCAGAAATCCCTGCGCAGGCAAAACAAACTCGCCCCCTGCTGGGCGCTCTCCCAGAGGAGGAAAAGGGTGTCTCCACCCGCTAGTGGGGGTCCAGCAAGGCCCTAGCAGGACCCACAGACAGGGGCCCCAGAACATGTGAGGGAAGATACTGCATCTCAGGGAGAGCAGACTCCAGGCTGGCCCTCCCCGGAAGGAAGTGCAGGTCACCAGTGAAGCATGGTGGCGTGCACAGGTCAGCAGACACTATCAGGCCATTTTGGGTTGATAAGGAAGAAGATGATGGTACAGGGTAGAAGCAGTGGTTAAAAAAAAAAGTATGGGCCAGGGACACAGCTCAGTGGCACAGCGGCTGCCTGGCAAGTGCGAGGTCGTGAGTTCAATTCTTGGTACCACACACACACACACACACACACACACACGTAGACCTAAAGGAGAGGGGGCCAATGAAAGCAAAAATTAGCAGGGGTTTTTTGCTATACAAATATGAAGGATGCTCAATGAAACAATGGGCCAGGATGATGACCATCAAAGACTGTCTAAATCATTAGGTAAACGTTGAAGGGGAGCCTCTATAATGGGGTCCATAATCAGGCTTACTACACCAGGTATGGTGGTGCACACTTATTTACCAGCACTTGGGAGCCTGAAGCAGGAGGATCACTGCAAATCTTCGAGTTCGAGGCCAGCCTGGACAACACATTGAGTTCCAGACCACCCTGAGCTACATAATGAGACCCTGCCTAAAAAAAACCCAAACCCTCTCCCCAAAAATCTGAACATCACAAAAAGTAGAAAATATATGTCATGTGCCTCTTCATGTAAATGAAGTACATATCACACCCCAGAAGCTTGCTGGGAAGTACAGAGCATTGTCCACAACCATTCTTCATAAAAAGTTGAATCCAGCCGGGCATGGTGGCGCACGCCTGTAATCCCAGCACTTGGGAGGTGGAGGCAGGAGGATCGTCTTGAGTTTGAGACCAGCCTGAGCTACAAAGTGAGCTCAAGGCCAGCATGAACTACATAGCGAGACCCTGTCTCAAAAAGACCAAAACAAAACAAACAACAACAACAACAACAACAAAACCCTCAGACGTAACTATTAATTTGCAGAAGTGTAGGAGAAAGGATAGGATTAAAACCATCACAGGTATGCATACAACAAAATCCAGAATGTAGAATACCCTATAGGACAAGCAAATGGGTTTTTGTAGACAAATAAATTGCAAGAATAGTAGTATTATAGGCAGATAAATTAGATAGAAAGTTATTTACAGACTGAACTGTTGAAGAATCAGCAGAAAAAATAGACATCAGAATTGTGGCTGGAGCATGTAGGGCATGGTGGTGCACACCTGTATTCCCAGCACTTGGGAAGCTGAGGCAGAAGGATTGCTGTGAGTTTGAGACCAGCCTGAGGTAAGTTCAAGGCCAACTTATACTACATAGTAAAACCCTGTCTTAAAAAAAAAACAAAATGAAAAAAAAAAGTGTGGCTGGAGGTGCATCTGAAGACCAGGCCTCAAGATAAAAATGCAATGATCAGTCAGTCCTACATGCTACCCCTAAGGGATAAGCAATAACTTGAAGATTGTACTATAATTGATATCAACTGGTTGAATAAAGTCTAGACAGACATCAGTCACCCTGGTGGGTGACCAGAACCTCCTGACTCATCCCTTCATAAAAATGTCTGTTCTTTCCATGTGCCCATGCTATGTGACCGGCTTCCCCACTGCATCAATATTACCTAAGTGGCTGTCCTTGCGGTCTTATCAGTTGACCATAGTTTTGACCCACATAGTACCCACCTCATGATTTTGCTCTGTAAAATGCTCTGAGAAGTGCCTTTCAGGAGCTTTCGCTCAATAGATGTTTCCTACTCTTAACTTCCATTGTTTCTTAGAATTCTTCCATTTTGGGGAACACGAACTCAGCGTATCTGACGTCTAGCAGGTTAGGGGTTACATTTTCTCCGTCTATATCAGTAGTAGGAACTACAGATTAAACAGAACATCTCAACCAAAGGCAACGTGAGGGCCAACTCAAACAAACCAAGTAAAACTCTTATGATGTTAAGAAACTGTTGGTTTTAGGTATGATATTGGTGTTGTGATTGTGTGAAATATGACCATTTTTAGAGAAACATTTTATGATGTTATAGAAATAATAATTCAGAATAACTCAATGGAGAAGATATGGATGAAACAAGATAGTCTTGTGTTGGTAACCATTGAAGTTGGGTAATGATTACTAGTGGGTTCATTTCAGCTTTTTCTCTACTTTGTACATGTTTGTAAATGTCCAGGAAAAAAATGTAGAAAAAAATGGAAAAAAGTCAACAGTTAGAGAAGGAACTACTTCCTTCTCTAACTTCCTTGAGTCTTGAAAGTCGGCCTTTGGGAACTGAAACAGCGGCGGGACACCTCCCTTATCATTAGTAGTGGGCTTTCCAGCAAGGCCCCGCTGTGCCTCCAGGGCTCTGACACGGGCATGGCAGGGGTGCTCTGCAGCTCCCCCTGCTCCGGTCTGCTCGGTGGGAAGCCCTCCGGCACTCAGCTGGAACCCAGGGCACCTCTGTTTCTAGCCTGGCCTCACCTCAGCCCTGTCAAGGAGACTAAAGACTCTTTCATTTGATAAATAAAACATCTCCTCACCTTCTCCCACAAAAGTTCCCTTGGGAACCACGGATGGAAAAAACTGAAATCACCAGCCCCGCATCACTGTCAACACTAGAGCAGAAGTGATACAGTAACTTGCAGTTCATTTGCACATGCACGATCTTATTTATTTTATAAACAGTCTGGAAGAGGTTAAGAGGCTGGCTAAGAGTCATACAGAAGTGGCAGCTAGGGTACCCAGTTGATCCCCTACCACTGCTGGGCCCCGCTCCTGCCCGAGGCCTGTGTCTCTCACTGACTCATCCAGGTCTTCCCAACCTTCAAGGGTCCTCAGTCCAGTTCCTCTCAGGGCGCTTCCTGAAACTACTGCATCAGCCTCCAGCAAATGAAGGCTGTAAACCACGAGATTCCATCTAGTGACAGAGAAGCTGATGATGGTCAGACCTTGGTTCCCGACTGGTTATCTCTGGTGCCCCAGTTACTACTTTAAATACCATCCTCCAACTTGGTCTCCCTACCTGTCTTCACATAATTCTCTTCCTCTTCTCCAACCCCTAGCCACTACCATTTCCCCACATTATCTTCCTGCTTGGCCTTTCCTAAGTCTACAATCTCCTCTAAGCCAGGGCTGGAAGCAGCAGTCCAGCTGAGAGCAGAGAGAACTTTCTGAAAGCTAAAATCTTCAGAGAATGAATAGCATTGGAATTTACGGAGACCTCTCTCACTAACTGCTGCAACCTGAACGTCAGTGTGGGTTTCCCACCAGAGGCAAGGCTGCCCTCAGGCAAAGTGGCCCCTTGCATTTGGTTTTTGTATTAAGGAGAAAGTGAACCTCCCCTATCTGATATGCCTGACTACACTAGACTAGACTGGCCTGGACTAGTGAAAAGGGCTTTCCAACTGGCTCTCTTCCCGACCTTCTTCAAGAGCTTACGGTACTCTTTCCATTTCTAGGAGGATGTGTGCAACTGATACAGCATTGGAAGACCCAGGTAAGAGCTCTTCATCGGCATAGCTGTTTTTTGCTTATTAAATATTAATGATCACAACTCTATTAATAGCTTTTCCAGAACTATCGAAGCTGGCAGCACACATGTGAACTCTGCTACTGAAGAGAGAAGGGTTGTGTCCCTCACTTCTGAAAACTTACCTGTTACTGCAAAGAGAAGAACGGAGAAAGGCTAATTTGGAAGGGAGTCAGACTACCAGCTCGGGGGGGAGCCTGAGTGGAAAGCAAGCAGCTACTCACTGTTCGTCAGAGCACTCAAAGTCCTTCTCACCCTGTGGTCTGAGCTCAAACATCACTTTCTCCTAGGAGCTTTACCTGACACCCTCAGTCTAATGTGGGAGGGGAATGTATTACTCTCTCGCACATGCTACCTTGTTCTGATCTTTTCTATCCCTCTCCACAATTTGTAATTGCAATTTTGTGTGGGTTGTTTGTTTAGTGTCTGTCTCTCCTCTGGGATTGCCAGCTCATAAAAGTAGGGGATAATATTTGCTTTGTTCATTATTTTATTCCCGGTATCTCTCTGGTACAGTGTCTTTCATACAGCAGATATCAAAGATATTTTTTGAATAATGAATGAATTCCTCAATCCACTATCCCTCTGAGTCTCCCACATTTCTCAAACTTGTACTCTACTCGCTAACTCCCACCGACTCACTCCTCTCTGGGTCTCTACTGTCTCCTTCCTAGAATCACTCCCCAAGCCCTTTCCACCCTCACTCGTCCTTAAAGACTAAAGCCAGCCATGTCACTATTCCTGTTCTGTTACCATAAAGTCAGCTCGATTGTTCCGTTTCATGAAAGCAAGTTTCTTCTTCCCTGGGTGGTTAGTTCTGAGGAAAGAAGTTACCTGCCAAGATCAAACGAGAGTTGGGGGTAAGCCTCGCCACACAACACAGCGAAGTAGACACCCTGAGTCAGGAATCACATGTTTTGAGTCATGTGCTGTTTACGCAGGCTTTGCGACTGGTTGAGGGCTCACTAGAACAGCTGGAGAAGGCTTCCTGGAGAAGGTAAAGAAGGCGGTATTGGACAGATCTTTGCCTCTGCGACCAAATACCCGAGCAAACAACTTAGAGGATTTATTTATTTTTGGCTTACAGTTTCCAAGATTTTAGCTCATGATCTGATGGTTCCAAGGCTGAAAAGTCATGGCGGGGGGTTTGGCAGAGGGAAGATGCTCACCTCACAGCATCCAGGAGCACAGCGGGGGGTGGGGGAGAAGATGTTTCATTCTTACCCATCCTTCAGGCTGGGATGAACAATGCACTCCTCAAAGGCCAGCACCCCGTGCCCTACTTCCTATAACAGGGCCCCTCCTCTTCCCTCTTCTCCCCTCCCCTCCCCTCTCCTTCCCTCCTCCCTCCTATCCTGTCCTCTCCTCTCCTCTCCTCCCCTGCCCTCCCCTTCCCTCTAACCTCCTAACAGCCCACTCAGCTAAGCGCTCATCAAAGGATTAATCCATTAATGAGGTTAGTGTTCCCATGACCCAGCCACCGCTCTAGGCCTTACTTCTGAACACATGAAACTTTGGGGGTGCATCTTAGATCTAAGCCATAACAGGGATTATTAGTGATCTCTGAAGGATGGGTAAGAATGAAACAGTCAGAAAAGGAGCTGGGACAAAATTCTTAAGGGGAGAGGAGGACTCAAGATGCCAGTAGATGAGAGAAAGTGAAAGACTCGGCTTGACTTTCCAGAAAGTAACTTCAAGAAAGTTGAAATGAATGGTAGACATAAACAGCTTTGAAAGGCAAAAGGCTGGGGTAGATGCCTCACAGGCCAGAGGAAAACTTAAGCTTGATCAAGAACTGAACTAGGTCCCAAACTGTGCAAGAAATATCGTGGGCCTAGGAGTTAGGGTGTCTGGGGTCTAGTCTACCTCGTGCGACCTCCAGCTGGGGAATAAGCAAGCCTCTCTGCACTTCTGTCCCAGTCTTCTCGTAAGGCGGCTCAGGTGTTTTGGAAACATCTTTTCATTCCCCTTAAAAAGGAATTTAAGATAGGATTAAGACAGTTGCACTTTGCACAAAGACAACGCATGAGAGCCATAGGGCAGGTAAAATGGAGCAGCCCAGGACTCTGTCTCTCGCCGAAGGACAGAAAAGGGCACATGTAAAAGGTGGCATATTTGTGACAGACCATGAATACAGAATGACGGCAATCAGACATTACAGGAAATGAGAAAAGTGCTGCTTGTGCTAAGTGCCAGAGCAGATTTTCTAGAACATGCTTATATTGCCCAACCAGAGAGTCATGTTCACTGCTGGAATATTAGTCCTAGCTCCCGCTTCTTAAAGAGCAGGGCATGGTCAAAGAGCAATGAGTCTTCCAGGCGTCCTGGCCTCTGGCCTAGCAGCAAGAACTGCTACTCAGGGCACATGGGGTGGGGGCTCCTACTCGCACCCACTGGCCCTGGGACCTCCTGGGATGCTCTAGGCACCCTCCTCCTTCCTAGAGTGCTGGAAGTATTAGTATGTGCCACCACACACCCAGAAGAATTCTATTTTATGAATGTACCATAATTAATCTTATATTATCCAAAATTTAGATTTATAAAATTTTCTAATATAATAATTCTTGTACTTATACTTTTGTATACATATTTAGTTTCATATGATAAATTTCTAGACATAAAACTGTTGAAAGGATATGAACATTTTCATATCATATGTCCCAAGTCTATAACAATATCTATAGCTATTAAATGCGATCATGAAATCTCAACTGACAATATAAAAGTATGATATCAGTACTGTGGGTCGTAGCAGTCCCACAGTTGCCTCTGCTGGTCAGATCACGTGCAGAGGTCTGTGTCCAGCTTCCAGGGTAAACAATATTGAAAGGGCTCGCTAGGCTAGCTAGGATGACTGGGGAGTTGGAAACAAGTCTCCCGGGAAATGGCAGAAGGAAAAGACAAAGGCTCTGTAGCCTGGCGAGGGGAGTGGGGAGACTGCTGTGGCTGTCTGCTTAGGGCCTTGCACCTCTCGTACCTGCTGCCTTAAGGACTCTTTGGGTAGCCTACTCCATTTGGGTTTGGTCAAGGGCAAATAGTTTCATTTTAAGCACGGCCAACCATTCATATGACATTCATGAGATCTCTTCCTGAATCTGCCTCCTCCTCCCTCTTATCTACTCCGCAGAGTCAAGATTATTCCTCTCACCTGGCCCGTCTGTTACCAAAGCATTATTAACTTTATATGAATTCAGCCTGCAGCAACTAATGCTGAAGGTCAGGTTAGGAAGATCAAGTTAGGGAAGGTCAATTTTTTCCACTCATTTCTTGAAGAGCCATATCATAAGATTCCAGTCCCTCAGTGAGACACTGAGCTGGCTAACATCCTCCGGAGTCTCCCTCTCCTGTATTCTTTGCCCAGGATAACTATTACACTTCAGGGCTGCCAGAATGACAAGCAGAACACTAGAACTGTTATTTGCCCTGCTAAGGACTGACACACCTGGAAAATCAACCATGTTGCTTTCTCCTGAAACCAGGACTCTGTCTCAAAATCCGCCTTAGCACAATGTTCCAGGTAGCCACTACTACTAAATGGGTGTTAGCATAGGGAGGAAACCTGCCGATTATCCACCCTGTCTGTTGCCTGTGGAGTAGGAAAGTAAAATGATTATGTAGGAGTATCTTGGGCTATTATAAGTAGTAGCCATGCTTCATGATGCTTTGGATGAAGTACTAAGATGTCCTCTAAGCTGGGAGTCTGTTCCAATTCAGGTAGTAGTCTTCCTGAAAAAATTATTCGGACTATAATCTTTATTTTCTCTACTGCTTGGGAGAATACAACAGGAGAGGGTGCACCCCACAGGTAAAAAGAGAAGCAGGGAGCCACACCAGGATTAAGAGTAAAATAAAAAATGGTTAATGTATGAAATATAGGAACTATAACTCAAAAAAGCTGTCAAAAAAGAAAAAAGAAAGCGGGGATATGAGGAAGTAAAATTCCTTTACAAATATCACAGAAAAACAAGACATTTGCATTCACTTTGTTTCTGCACCTGACTAACGTTTACTAAGCATTTCATCTGGCCAGGCACGGCAGCCCACGCCTGTAATCCCAGAACTTGGGAGGCTGAGGCAGGAGGATTGCCATGTGTTTGAGGCCAGTCTGAACGACACAGGGAGACCCTATATAAAAAAAAAAAAATTCTAAGACAGCACCATCCCATTTAAAGACTAATATAGCCAAAATGGTGTGGGTTATAGAGGCCAAAAAGAATAGGGAAGAATGTAAATCTAGCCAGGGTCAGAACACGGAGTCACTTCTAAGGCGGAGTTTTGCAAAGGATATTCCATGTAGTGCATGGGTTCTGTAAGTTGGTAGATGTAACACAAAGAAGGAAGTTCTGTAGTTAAGCTTGGGAAGCCTTAAGTTAAACACAGCTGGAAAGTACACAGGACTTCTCAGGGACTTTAAAATGCTAGTGGACACTGTGGCAGGATAGAATATACAGAGCTCCCAAAGCAATTTGCCGACTAAGCCCCTCCCAGCCACAAGAAGGAACAATATTACTAACCATACATATGTTATAGGAATTGCAGATCCAAGCCGATGGGAGGCTAGGGAGCTTCAGCTCCTTTATAAGGATAAAATTAATGGACCGGGCATGCGGCTCAGCAGTGGAGCTCTTGGCTAGCACGTGCAATCCCTAGGTTCGAGTCCCAGCCCAGGGCGGGGGGGAAAGTAAAGTTAATATGGGAACTACCAGTCATTTAAAACTTACATAGAATTATATTTAAGTTAACTGCATAGTAAACTATATATGGTTCTCACTCTACAGTGTGGGGGTGGTTAATGCAGTAAATTTTAAAGTGCTCTTTTAAGTATTATTCTACATAGATAGAGTAGAATCTCTTTATCACAGTCAAGAGTCTAGTGGCCAAACCACTAGAGTCTAGACAAAACCAGGCAAGGGTTTTCTGCCTATGTGTGGCCTCCTGTCATTCTTACACTGCTCGGGCCTAGCGTGGTCATTCAGAGACCATCCTTCATGGCCATCAGCCCTCTTGTGCTTGTGCTCACACCTACATACATCACCTTACCAAACAAACTTAACATTGTCCCTCAACAATCATACCCATCTAATCTTCAGCTTGACATCACAAGAACATATTCGAGGAACTAACTCCCAAGAATGTAGCCCAGGAAGAAACTCCTCTGGGCTGTGTCTGTTCAGATTCTCTGGGCCTGTCCGAGAGAACCTTCCCATTCTAGAGTTCTTCCCGGCAGCCCAGAGTTAACTCAGCTGCGCCACAGTAAGGCCTTTGGGTCATGTGCCAGTTTCTTTCTTTTGTGTTTGTTTTATCATGTGCCAATTTCTGAACTCTAGAGAAAAGCGAGATTCAGAGCTGGTCCTGTCTCTGCTTCCTTCCTTCCTTCCTCCCAACCCAAAAGCCACATTCTCACCAGTCTCCTTAGGAAACAATGGCTTGGCACCCAGATGAGCCATTCCTCTTGGTTCCTTCAACTAGAACCTCTGGGTACCTGCCTTAGCCTACCCTCCTCTTCCCACAGCCTCTGGGGTCACCTATACCACTTTCCCATTGCCTACTGGAAGATATAAAGTGGCTAAGCCCAAGAAGCGGTTTCCATGTTCCCTTTCCAGACACAAAGCTCCATCTGCCCTTTCAAAGAGAAGGAAAGGTCCCAAAGGCCAGTCAGGTTCCAGAGCAGAAGTCTCTATTTTCCATTTCCGCTCACTCTGGGATACAGTCAGGAGCAGCAGAGCGACTCAGCCTGTGCCCAGCTAACCGGGAAGCACCCGCGGCGGCCAGAGATCTCAGCCCACGGGCCTGCGTGGCACCTCGGCGGGAAGAAGCAGCTCCTGGCCTTCCAGCTCAAGCACAGCTTTCAGGCAGTCTCAGAAAAGGAAAATATGTGTCCTTGTCCATTCTGACCTTTGCAAGTAATGCCAGAATACACACATCTATTCTACAAGAATCAGTGAAAAGGCCCAGAAATAAAACCATAGATTTGACTGAAAAGATGGCAAAAGGCCAGCCAGGCAGGCCAGGAACTGCGACATTAGAAGGATTTTATTTTTCCTTCACCGAAGTGTTGCTTAAAGAAAAAAACCAAGTCAACACTAACCCACTATGGCTCCTTGCTACCGCTACTTTTGCATTCTCTAGAGAAGGCAGCAGGGGGAAAGGATTCACTGACAGGTGAGCACATTTCTCAGCAGCCCTTTGGAGGCTGCGGCGCCAGTGCTGCTCTTACCTTTGGCTTTCTAGGACCTCTGGGTTCTTCATAACCCTAAGCATGTAGCGTTAGCAGTAGAGCAGAGAAAAAGATTGCTTCTCTGTTACAAGCAGTCTCTTCAGCCAAGAAGTACATGGGCCTCTAAATTTCCTGAGGTGGCGACAGTCCCTTCCTTCATCCCGCGGCCCTGCCAGCAATCTGGGAGTCGTCCCTTACTCCCTGTCCCTCCACCTCACCTCAAATGCAGGAGCCGCCTCCACACCTTGTTAGTGTCTGCGTCTCTGCGCTTTCTCTCTGCCTCTGCCTGAGTACAGGCTGCAGCATCCTTTGCCAGGATTATCACACCTCCCTCTGTATCACTCTTCCCATCTCCCATCTCACTTTTCCCAACCCCTCCTTCACCACGGGAGTGATAACTCGCACTCAGGTTTAATCGTGTTACTCCCTTAGTAACCTTTAATTCAGTCCAGATGCATGTTTTTGTTTCTTCCTCCGTGCCCTTGCTCTAGAATTCTTGCCCTCAACTCATCTTGCTGGTCTGCCAGGTCGCAGTCTTCTCCCAGGAGCCAGTTCAGCACTGCCTCCCTGTGAAGCCCTCCCTAAGCACTCGGTGAGAGACCCGGTTCTCACTTCTCTTGTAGTGCTTGCTGCACTCCCTCAGTGTGTCCTGGACTGTGTGCTCCAGGAGCAAGATTCTGCACTACTGAGCTCAGCGTCAATCTAGAGAGAGCTGGTTCTTACTGGATAAAGAGACAAGTGGTAAGGGGCTGAGAGCCCGAGCAAACCTGATCCTCTGTTCACAACAAAGGAAGATCTGCCAAGCAGTTCTTTCCCCAGGAGCCTGACAAATACTGCTGGGTCAGGAGCCACATGCAGCCACTAGGAGAACCCACCACTAGACTGAAAAGTCACCTGACTGTAAGGAACAACTTAACGGTGCCTAAATCATAGAACACAAGTGGGTCAGTTTTCACAGTGGCTATTTTCTGTCTCTATGATGCTTTCTCTGCCACTTTGAGGAGCCACCGTGGCTCACTCAATGGACTAACAACCTAACTATCCCTGTCCCTCAACAGCAGAAGGCAGTAGTGGTCTGAAACGCCTTTCCAGGCTCCCGTAGTCAAAGGGCAGGGCCTTAGTATTCCCCTTCTCCTCCCAAGGGAGGTCCCAGTCTTCCTCAAGAAAATGCTCCATGATCTCCACTATGTTCTGACACGTATCTAAAAACCTTCCTCTCACCATTTGAGCCCATTCTTCTCCTGACTACTGCAGAGATTTAACTTGTTTCTGTAACCTTGAAGCCCTGGGAACTGAGTAGATACACAGCAAGTACTCAGGAACTAAACAAGGAGTTAACAGATAATCTAGTTCAGTGAGGCTAGATTAGCATTTCTCTCCGGCATTCAGAGACCCTCTCTGTTGCCTTATGCCATTCTTCAAGTATCTTTGGCCTATGAGAACACAGGAGGCAGGGTGTTGCCCAACACAATTAAGTGCTTAAAATCTCCATTTGTTTTTCTTGTAGCAAATCTCTTTCTTCCCAACCACAGCCAAAGACACAGATTGTGCAGCTGCACCAGCCTGTTCAGCAGACTAGAGTGCCAGAGAGCCTCTGCCTGCTCCTCATGCAAACGGTCGCCCAAAGTCAACCCAACTGCTCAGCAGACAGCCTTGAGCAGCTGGGAGTTTCCCTCAGTCAGTAAGGTGAATGACATATAAAGCAGGCCACTGCAAAATTTCTCGGGGAGCATCTGTTCTCAGACACACTCAAGACTGCCTAAGAGTGGAGCCTAGGGAACAGGTTGCCAAGAGCTCTCATTTTTTTCCACAAGGAGACAGGAAGAGACCCAGGGGAACCCAGGGGTAGGCCCAGGCTTGGTTCAGCTGCTGAGACACCGCCAGGCCAATTAAATAACTGATGTGATGGGGAAGGACGGAAGCCACTCCTTAGAGGCAAACACGCAGCCCTGACAAGGCTCCATACAGCTGTATCAACAGCAGCAGCAACAACAGGGCTGGGATCTCCTCCTCTTCCTCCCACTAGCTGAGAGCTAATGCTTAAATTAGCACCTTGGAAACACCCAGTTGGGCTGGCTGTGCCTTCTCACTCAGCTCCTGCCACTCCCCCAGGCCTCCTTTCCAAGCTGAGTTTCTCTTTCAAGTAAGGGGGAGGAAAAATAAGTTTCTCCCTCCCCACTACAGCTCATCTTTCCAATAAAGAATGGTCTCTGGATTCCTTCCACCACTGTGTGGGGAGCGCTATTCCATGATTGAGCCCAGCTAACAGTCCTCTGTCCACTCAGCTGGGTACTGAGAGGGGTCATGGTCCTGCTTCTCTGGGGCTTGAGGAAGTAGCCTCCATTCTCCCCTCAGGGCAGCTCAGAAGCAGAGAAACTTTCACTAACGTGCTAACTCTGAGCTCCAGGAGGGTGGGCCACGTCCATGTGGCCATGTCCCTAATATCTGGTGTAGTATCTGGAAGAGAGGATGTTCAAGAATTCTTTGGTAAATCAATTTGTTGAGTCAGCGGTGTCAGACTATGTGATTCTTTATGGGGAGAAGGAGGAGCTAATGTTTAAATTTTAAAGGGATAATTTGTCTTCATTTCATAAGTGGAAAAACAGGTCAGGGAAGGAAAGAGATTTCCTAGAGGTCTCTAAAATAAAATAAAATAAAATAAATCATAGCATAGTTCAGGCCTGTTACTCTAGTTTTTATGGTCTGCCCAAATACCCCTAAAGATCCATTCTGCCCTTTGCCTCTACAGTATGTTTCTTGATTCCTTATGGCCCAAATGAATGCTCCTGGGGAAATGCCACTCAAGGTTCTGCTGATCTTAATAAAATACAGGGCATTTAAAAAGTTTGGAGATGTCTCTGGACTACAACCTGGGGACATAAGTCAAGAAGCAGAACAATGTCTATGGGCCTCAAATAGGGATTGACTATATTACTATTTCCACAAAACTTACTCAACCTCAACACAGTGTTGTCTTGCAGATAGAGGGGTACTTTAGCCTTTAAGAAAAGGGTCTAAGATAGATGCAGTGGCACACACCAGTAATCCCAGCAACTCTGGAGGCTGGAGCAGAAGGACTATAAATTTAAAGCCAGCAATTTAGCAATACTCTGTCTCAGAATGAAATAAACAGGGCTGGGATGTAGCTTAGTGATAGAGCCCTTTTCTAGCTCACAAGATACTTACAAATACCTCCTTGCTACAGATTATTTTGCTACTCCATGGCCACACAGACCAGAAGCAGCTCAGAAGTTTTCTACCCACACAAATTGCTATTAAGATTTTCAGGCAAGGCTGGGCGTGGCAGCACATGCCTGTAGTCCAGAGGCTGGGTCAGGAGGATCGCTGTGAGTTCGAGGCCAGCCTGGGCTACATAGTGAGACCGTCTCAAAAACAAAAAACCAAAACCAACCAACCAACCAAACAAACAAAACAACCAATAAACTTCAGGCAATATCAGAGGCAGCAAAGACAAGGGAGAGATCCTTCTGGCCCCAGTCCTCCTTCCCTTTCCTTGAATAGCCACTACCTCCCTTCTCAGCAACCCCAGGTAGGAGACCAGTATTAACTCACTGCTTCATTCTCCAGACTTCCTTGAACCCTTTTACTCACTCTGCTTTGGTTCTTGATTAGAAGCTTGGAATTGGGCAGTCTAGTTTGACAAGTAAAACTGGCTGGATAGATAGAAAACTCATTAAGAAAAGTTATCCTGCCCCAGCCCAAAGTCCTTCAAGTTCATGGGACAAACTTTTCTCAGGGGTTATCTGGCTCCCAAAGAATCCAGTGGTGATATCAGGCAAGGCGAAAGTCCTGCAACATCTCTGTCCTTAGTGTAATATTGTACACTTCCATTAATATTGTACATTTCTGATTTGGCTTCTGGAACTAAATAGTCACAAAAGGGGAAAAAAGCCACTCATCTCCAAATAGGTGGCCACTTATGATTTCACCATCCCCCAAAAGGTGTGGCGTACGGTCATGGTTCCCGGCCGAGGCCCATCTTGGCTACTACAGCGGGCAGGTTACTTGCTTTAAAAAGCCACAAAGCACTGTGTCAGCCAAGGCGCTGCCTGCCCAAGGGTACAACATGTTCCTGGCCACCCTACCTAACACAGAGGGAGGAGTCTTTATAAAAGCCCGGACTTCAGGACTTGGAGAGCTCAGCTCCAGCAGGAAAGGAAGAACACAGTACCCACACCTTCAGACTCGCGGCCTGCCTTGCCTCCTACCAGCTCCCGCTAGCTCGCTAGCTCAGACTACAAGAGGAGAGAGGGTGCGCTGCAGGAGCACAGCCGGAGCGCTCCCTTCCCAGCCCCTCTCTAGACCAGCGAGCGAGGCCTCTGCACTTCCTACCCGGTTGCCAGGCAGAGAAACTAGTCAGGTCGCCCCCACTCACCCACCCCCGGGCCTTAGCAGACCGTACCGTACGGTCTCCTTTAGGCCTGGCCTCCATAGACCCGCGTCACCCTCCCCCTTCCATCCCCTAGGCGCCGGCAGCGATGACATCATTCCTCCCTGACTCGGGGACCGCGGACAGGCGGCAGGATCGGCGCGGAGCAGACTCCGAGCATGTAGGCCTAGGATGACAGGGGCTCCTCTGAAACGGTGGGCACAGGCCGCCCGGCGCAGCCCCACCTCCCTCCAGTGCGTACCCGAGCGCTCCCATCTGCACAATCGCTGCCGCACACCTTCCTTCCCGTCCCCACGCCCTCATCCTGGACTGCCCGCACTCCCCTTCCGAGAGAAACGGAATTCCCGGGTCCTACCCTGACCTCTAGCTCCATCGGTCCCGGCCCCAGCTCGGCGTCCCTGTCCCCGTGCAGGGGACTGGCAGGCAGGCTCCTCCTCTCCCAGAAGCCTATTCCCACCCCTCTCAGCCCGAAGGCGCCCCCGCCCCTCCCCCGCCCCAAGCACCAGAGGCCTTCGGGGCTAACGCCTCCCCTCTCCCCATCCCAGCCCCCGGTGCCTGCGTGCCCGCGGCCCGAGGCGCCCCGCGGTTTCCTCGCCACTCTGTCCGCCTCCACCAGCGGTGCGCACCATTGTGCCGCCCTCCGATCCTTGCTAGGGCGTTCGGCCTCTGCCCACCGTGCCCTCCGCCCTCCTGGGTCCCTTTGGTTGCACCTTGCGCATTCTCCCACGCTTTTCTCGTCCTGCAAGTGCCCCTTCTCGGGTCATGCGTTTTCAGGGCTGATCCCCATGCGAAGGCGCACCTCCGGCACGATCCCCACGGCCTGATTCCCTCCGTCCCTCCCTCCCCTCGGGGGGCGCCCCCTCCCGGCCTCGGCCTGCCCGCCGCCCGCCCCCTCACCAGCGGCTGCATCTCCGAGTGCGCGGTGGGCACCTGGAACCGGTCGATCTCCTCCATCATGGTGCCGGCGAGCGAGCGGGCCAGGGGCCGGGCGCGGCCGGGGACGCCGACTGGACCGCGCGGGACCCCAAGAGCCCGGCGGGTGGTGCAGACTAGGCCGCCCCGGAAGAATCGGGCGGGCAGGCAGCGAGACGGAAGGACCGGTGGGCCGGGGGCGCGAGATTCGCAGTCTGGCCAAGGCCGGCGTGGCTCCGTGGGCTTGCCCTGCGCTATCGCGGCTGTGGCCTGGCGGAGCTGCAGATCTTGCCTCGCCTCCTCCTCCGCCGCCGCCTCCTGTCAGCAGCTCAGCCACTGCGGTGACTCGGCAACTCCACTTCCGGGTCCGGGACACCGCCCGGACACTGCATTATTCATAAGGAGGCGGGGCCCGAGCGCCTCAGCCCCGCCCACAGGCGGAGCGCTGAGAGCGCGCTGGAGCGGTCGGCTTGCCCGAGGGGCGGGGCTCGGCGGCGCAGGCGGGGCCTTCGCCCTCAGGCCCGCCCCTTCTCCGGGCCGCGGGGGCGGGCGGTCGCGGCGCCTGCGCCCTGGCTATCTGTCAGTTGCTGGGTAACCGCGTCCAGGAGGAGCTGATTCTATCCTACACGGGCGCGGGGACCCACAACGACAGCTGTCCCCAGAGCACCCCTGCGACTGGGAAGTGAGTCTGGATTTCCTGTGTGTGGGCCAGGAGAGGGACGAACTTCTCGTCCTCAGGCGAGAGAGCGTTTCACAGGCTTTCTGGGGGTCGAGGTGCTTCCTGCTTCTGCGGAGATGGCTCCGAAACCGCCTCGTAAGCAGGTAAAGCCTAGCCTGACCTCCTGCCTTCTGCTGACATCTCCCGCTGACCCCGGATCGTCCCTGCCTGTGTTTCGCTTTGTTTTTGCGGTACTGGGGACTGAACCGAGGCCTTCGCAGCGAGCTATAACCCCAGTTCTTCCTAAATTTTGAGAAAGGGTCCCTCCAAGTCATGAATTGCCCAGGCTAGGCTCGAACTTTGATCGCCTGCCCGTCTTACAGGTGTGTGCAGTGTCCGGCCTTTCCCTGCAGACCCCTGACTTCCACCCCGGCTCCTGGCCCGTGCGTCTCAAGCCTCTGGCTGCCTGCTCTGCTTTCCTCTCCGCATTTTCCTCTCCGCTGTACTCACTCTGCAGACCCAGCCCGACCAGGCCATGCCCCTTAACACTCCCGCTCCTCCTTCCACCAGTGCCTTCTTCGTTGCGTTCACATCCCATCTGGAAGGAATTACTTCTCCAACCCTCGCTGTCTGCGCAGCACCCGACGAAGTGAGGGTGCAGGCCTGGACCCTTCGGAGCCCTTGCAGTGGGCACAAGAGAACTGTGTAGGAGAGAGAGTAGGTCTGTGCAGGAGTTTGGTTTGGATTTTTTTCTAAGAGATGTGTGGAGAGGGAGAGGTCAGGTAGGGAGGAACAGAGAGGCCTCTTCCCAGCCCTACCCCTCCTCCTTCACATTCATCTTTCCCGTGAGCCTCTGGCTCACCCAGTGACTCATTCAGCTCTGTGAACATTATTATGTCCTTGTTGCCACCTGGCCAGACATCATCCCTTCTCAAGAAACCCAAGAGTCACCCCCTGCTGACCCGCTGAGTGCAGTTCTGCTTTCCTCCCAGCCTCACCCAGGAAAGCAAGGTAGCTGCAGCTGCTTGATGAGCCCTCTGTGGTAATACAGGGTTGACTTGCTCAGTCCTTTAGAAATCCTTTTTCCGAATCCTTTATTATTTGCTGGACATGGTGGCACATGCCTGTAATACTAGCAGGTGGGAGGCTAAGGCAGGAGGACTGCTGAGTGTTGGAGGCCAGCCGGAACTACATAGCAAGATCCTGTCTCAAAAAAACAAAACAAAACAAAAGAAATCCTTTATGATTTACCACTATGAGGCTAATGTACTGTTTCTAGTTCTGTAAAGCAGAACTTCTATTTATTAATTCTTTATTTATTCTAAAATTTCCACACTCATGCTTGGGTGTATTGAGCTTAGGAAATCGTGTCTGTATCCATGCTATTTTTATGGCTTCATGTATTTTGGGTTGGTCTCTTCCATATTAACTGGCTCCTCTGCTTTTACCTGGCCTTCAAGGGAGGAGACTTCCTATATGGCCAAGCCCTAGCTTTACGTTAGGATTGAACTGTTCTGAAGCTTTTGTACTGTTTGGACCTATTGAGCCTTAAAACATACACAAGTAGTCTGTTTGTTTTGCAGTACTGAGACTTTAACCCAGAGAGCACTGAGGTACATGCCTAGCCCTTTTAATTTTTCCAAACTCTGAGACAGGGTCTTACAGAGTTGCCCAGATTGGCCTTGAACTTGCAATCCTCCTGCCTCATCCTTCTAAATTGTTGGGATTACAGGCATGTATGACCGTGGACCACTAGGCAGTTCATTTTTTTAAATGGACATTACTGAGGTCTGGTTACATGCATTTTAGTTCCATGTTTCAAGTTTTTGACAAAGTTATACACTTGTGGACCACCACCACAATCAAGATATAGACGGCTGCTGCTCCAAGAAATTCCCTGGACCTCAACCCAGTCAGTTCTCCTTAGCCCGCAGCCGCAGGTAACCACCGATCTGCTTTCTCTTACCGTAGAGTAACATTTCCTGGCATCTTACAGTTTGAACAAGCTGCGGATGAGTTTCTCTCACCCGTTAGGGGAAGTGTTAGAGACTGCTCACACTGAGAGCGGAGAGGGTTGACGCTCAGAGGAGGGAGACAGACCTGGGTCAACGGGCCCTGCACATGTCAGCACCGTCCTCTAGAGGGAAGGGTTACTGCAGCACAATGTAAGTATTGGTGTGTAGGGTGTAAGAACGGCTCCCTTTCCCTGAGACCATCTTGTCTGTGAAAACCCCATGGATGTCAGCGTTAGGTGGGTGTGGTATGCTGTAGAGATGTTTAAAAAGTTGTGTGCCCCAGAACTCAGCGCAGTGGAGGAGAGAGATCACAGGCGTACAAAGAAAGGGAAATGGGGTCCCTGGGGCTGAAGAGCAGGAAGGGTTCATGGGGAGGCAAATAGGACTCAGATGCCTGTAGCAGTGAGGGAGAGTGGGGATTGGGTTTGTTAGGGGATAGAGAGGAATTAGACTTTTACTTGTTTATGTCATTTCACTGATCAGAACTTTCACAGGCTCCTGTTGCTCTCAGGATAAAGTTCCAACAGTCCGGTTTGCTTGGTATGGCCCACAAGGTCCTGCGTTATCTGGTCAGTGCTACTCATCCTACTTCAGGTCTCACCATTGCTCTGTGAAAATTCCACAATCCTTGTACATCAAAGCACACTTGCTTTCTGCAAAGTGATATCCATACCCTCTCCTTGAGGCTTTTGAAAATGCTGCTATCCTGCCACCTTGTAAAATAGTTTCAATCTGCTGATACCTGCTCTGCTCTACTCTACTGCAAATCTCCCCTTCAACTCTTGTTGATTCTTTGTTGTAGTTTTTTTTTTTTTTTTTTTTTTTTTTTGTCGGGATCTTGCTTGGTAGTTCAGGCTGGTCCTGAACTCACTATGTAGCCCAACCTGGCCTCAGACTCATGGAGATCTTTCTGCCTCAGCTTCCTGAGTGCTGGGATCATAGGTGTGCACCACCATGCCTGGCCTCTTGTTCATTCTCAAGGTCTCAATCTGGCTTTCATGTTCTCCTACAAGAGCTTAAGTCTATTTTCTAGAGGCAGTAGAGTGATAGCCCCACGATACTATCAAGTCTGTCATGGCAAGGATCAGATCTGTCTTGTTCACTCTTAATTCCCTTATACCTAGCACAGTGTCTGGGGTATATTAAGGTCTGAGAAAATGAGTTGAATATGAATTCTGAGTGCATAAGCTATTCTTCAGAAATTTTCATCTGCGTGTGTTTGAGGGAGAGGAAGGAGTGAGCCTGGGATGGGAAGTGATATAAAAGGGCACCTAGTGGGAAGAGATAACAAGAAAAATGCACTAAATTAGCATTTTGTGGGGGAGGCTCATGTTTATATCTGCTTTGGCCATAGGGCTATGAATGATTGAAATTTGAACCACATACATTTAATGGTGACTTAAGAGCTAGGTGTTGGAGACCAAGGGGTTAAAAAATACTCATGATGTACCTATCATTCTCATTCAGTAATTATTTGTGGGGTACCTACTGTGTGCCAGGTATTATTGGCGATATAGCAGGAAACAAAACAGAAATCCCTGCTCTTATGGAGCTTGTCTTTTAGCTGGAGGTGGATTGTCAGTAAATAATAATCAGATGATGAAAGGGGCCCAGGGAGAAAAGTAAATCAGATAAGTGTAGTAAGAAATTCAGGGAAACAGAAGATTATCATTTTAATAAGGTGATCAGAGACATCCTCACAGAGATGTCCTTTGAGCCAAGGCCTTCAGGAAGTGAGAGTGAGGTATGTGACCACCGGAGCGGGGCTGGGTAGCGTCGCAGGGAGATGGCACGGGGTGTGTAAGTTCCTAAGGTGGGAGCCTGCTACACATGTTCTGGATCAGCAGGGAAGGGAGCGGGGAAGTGGCAGGAAATAAGGTTAGAGAGGTGCATCCCTTATCCCGCTGAGTTAACCAAATCACCCATGGCATATTGAATTGGTCATGATGGAGTTCCATGAATTATAACTTGTAATTAAAATGCACGAATGCCAGGCACCATAAACCATGACCAGCTCAAAACATCACTGGTAATGCCCAGTAACAACGTGTCCTTCCTGAAAACTGTGAGAATGCCATCTGGCTGCATGTGTACATGTGCAGGAGGAGTTCTGCAGCACTGCCAAGCATTGCCTGGCAGCTAGACTTCTAAGCAGAAAACCGAATTAGAGTCTTCTGTGAACTCCAGTTAAAAGCTAATTTTAGTTTATGACTAACAAATTTTAGTACCCCTTTATAACTCAGTTGGTTACCATTTAAAAAAAAATCGTCTGGAATTTTGCATCATTTGCCCACAAAAGCTAAAGAAAAGACTGGCATTTGGGATAATTCTGTGGTCTCTCAAGAGGGACCTCTAGGACACTTTTAGAAATATTGATCTAGATCAGTGATGGCGAACATTTCAGAGCTTTCAATGACACAAACAGCCCACTCTGACATGTGTGCCATAGGTTCGCCATCCCTGACCTAGATGAAGGGTTACTAATGTAGGGGTGAGGGACAAGATTGGGTACGAGGCCAAAGAGAGTCTTGGATAATTCAGAAAATTTGAGTTGATTACAGGGCCTGGGATCCTTAGATGAAGGGACAGAAGGTGAGCAGAATCTCAGAGAAGTTGATATGTTTTTGTATGTCCAAAGTAAGACACCCTCACTTTTGTGAGTCTTTATCTCAGTGTCATCCTTACACTTATCTTCTTCAGGCCCCGGGTAGCGTCTTTCTCACATTTGGCTCCTAAATGTTTCTCACGTTGAACCTTTCCTGCTCTCTGACCCAGCCTACAGTCCCTCTCACCCCGAGTATAATAACACTGGCCTTCCCCTCGTCTATGCATGCTCTTTCCAGTCCATCTCTACCCCGCATCAAGGATGATCTTTTCTAACTGCCACTCTGATTATGCCGTCCCCCATTTACAATCCTGAGCGACTTCTCATTGCGCTTGCGATAGGGCCCAGTCTCCCAGGTAGCCCTGCGAGCGCCTGCCTGGACTGAGGGCTGCCTGGGTCTCTTCATTTGTGCCCCTTCGCTCACGATTCCTGTCCTTCAGTTGCATGTGCTGTCCCTGTGTCTGGACCCCCCTTCACACCCTTTCTCACACATGTATTCACCCCTGATTTCAGCCCAAACACCAAGCGCCACAACTGGTTTCAACGTCTCCGGTCCTGTGATTGAAAATAGGTTGAGGTTTCTCTGTTGTATAGTCTCATTGCTCCACGCTTCTTTCTTCCATGGTATGCATCATGGTTTGTAATTACTTACTGATTTGTGTAATTATTTGATTACTGTTTCATTAGATGATGAGCTTCATGAGAGCAGAGCCTATGGATGTTTGGCTTGTGCTGTATTCTCAGCTCCTAACACAGTAGCCGTTATGTCAGAAGCTCTCCAAAGATGACTGATTGTTGAGTGAACGATGGAATGTGGTGGGGGAAGTGGCATAGCGGCTGCTCTGGAAGCACGTGGTGGGATATCCTAGCGTGGATTCTGGGCGAATCAGGGAAGGCTTCTGGGAGGAATACCAGCACGCGTGATTTGGACATAAGAAGAAAAATCCAAAATAGACACTAGGAAGAAGTAAACAGAAGAGTAGGGAAGACAATAAAGAACAATCATGACCCAGAAACCAAAGCAAGAGTGGCCGGTCAGCCACGCTGCGTGCTGCTCAGGAGTCGGTGAAGATAAGCACCAAGACGCGCCGTTAGGTGTCCAAATCGGGAAGCCACTGGGGTCCTCGGAAAGAACCACTTCCGAGATGAAAGCCAGACTGAAGGAGCTGAGGAGGCAGTGAGAACCACATGGGCAAGGCTTGTTTTTGTTTTGTTTTGGTTTGGCTTGGTTTTAAGATGAAAGTAGGACTTGAATGTATTAAATGCTGAGGGGGAAGGATACGGATGAAGAGAGAAGTTGAGAATAAAGGAAAAATTAAATAATGACTAGAACTAAGACCCCAAGGAGGTGGGAATGGATCAGCTGTGGGCAAGAGGAACACTTTGAAACAGAAGAGGAGAGAAAATGGATGCAGATGATGATAATTTTGAGGTTTAGTGGCAGAAAGTTGAGAGAGTTTTCTCTTCTCTTCCCCTAGTAGTGTTATGGAATTCCTTCTGGAAGTGATAACTAGAAAACAAATTTTGCCAATGGCTGTTCATTTTGTTATGATTACAGTCATGCTATTTTCAGAGTTATGGTCTGAGGTTTGTCATGCACAATTATCAGATTACAAAACAGCTGTGAGCATTTGAGGCCAGAACTTGGTCTCCTCCCCCGTGCACTGTGGAGCCTAGCACACTGTTAGTACTGGTACCTGCTAAGTACTTGAATAATAGTGGTAGAGGGCTCTTGTGCCTTATCACCGGGCTTTGCAGCCTGCAAACTGATACTAAAGAGCAATGTTGATTCTCTGCCTCCAGCTGTGAGCAAGTCACATGGAACCGTTCTCTGCCAGCGAGGAATTTGTATGGCATGTTCGGTCCTACCGGTCACTGAGCGCTGACAAAGTTTCATAGCAGAAGCAGAGGACACAGTTGTTGATCGAACTTTAGTTTCATTGCTTTGAGTGTCACAACCTTTTGGAGTCACTGGATTCTAGTTTCTATGATGAGCTTGTGCTCTTCATTTATCATTCTCCTAGATTTGAGAATCCTGGGAGTGGGGACCAACTCCACTTTGTTTGTTTAGCTGTCATCCTAGGACTTGCTTAGTAAATACTGGATGGCTGATTAATGACTGGGTGGATTAGTTGTTAGTGACTAAATGAGTAGTGGGAAGGTATGTACTGCAAAACTCTGAATAACTTTTCTTTCTGGGCCTGCTGAAGAGGCAGTACCTGCCTCCATCTTGGTAAACGCAGCCTAATTCTGTTTATGGTGTAAGAGCCCTTGGTGTTAAGTTTATTTTCCTACATTTTACCCTCATCCATTTTGTCTTTTACTTATTATTTCAAAATGTCATGTATTCAGCCCCAAATTTTGTTTGGGGCAAATTGGAGTATAAAGGGATAAAACAATCTGTGGATCCTTGGATAGACACCTCTTTCTGTGTCTTCATTAATGATTTTGAAATGATTCTCTTTACCCAGAATGTCCAAATCTTCTCTACTCTTCCTGTCCCTAAGGCCCTTATATTCCTCGATTTGCAATAGGACTAAATTCAGATACACCCATTATAAGTTAAAGGAGAAGTAGAGAGGCCATGGGAGATACCGTATTTTATTAGTCCCTATGCCTGTTTCAGAATTAATAGCTTTCCAGGGCCTGGGGATTTAGCTCAGTGGCACAGCGCTTGCCTGGCAGGCGCAAGGTCGTGAGTTCAATTCCTGGTACCGGAAAAAAAGCAAAAAAAAACCCAACAGAAAATAGCTTTCCAAATCCAATTTTAATCCAGGTATCTGCATCCATTTTTTCTCCTCTTCTGTTCAGAGTGTTCCTCTTGCCCACGGCTGATCCATTCCCACCTCCTTGGGGTCTTAGTTCTAGTTATTATTTAATTTTCTCCTTTATTTTCAACTTCTCTCTTCATCCGGTGGTGCATGCCTGTAATCCCAGCATCTCTTGTAAGTCAGTTTAATACACATACCCTACCAACGTCGCACAGCGTGTTACGGAGTATCAGCCATTTACCTTCCAGACCCCATGGCTGCCTAGGTGGGAGCTGTGGCTCACTGCCACTTTCCCCCTTTGGAGAAAGTATCATACCACAAATTGCTAGCCTAGGAAAAGATAGAAATCCGTCTATGGTTTCTACTGAATGCATAACATTTTCACGCCATCAAAAAAGTAAAAAAAAATCATGCTAACACATCATATTTTAGATAAGCTCTTTAAATTGCAGAGAACAGAGGCTTTCTCAAGTTACTTCAACCAAAGTAGGGTGAGAAGAAGAAGTGTTTATGTGGAGGTTTGTAGGTAGGTATATATATATAGATAGCCTAAAGTTGGATTTGGTTTGTTTGGTTTGCTTTTTTTTTTTTT
>NW_004955472.1:1657172-1659119 GCF_000276665.1 Chinchilla lanigera | reverse complement strand
TAGCATGTTTCTGCAATGAATTTTAAAATACAACACACTTTATATATAACTCTTAAAGATATTGATATAGGAAACTTATATTCTGACTAAGATGAAGCATTTAGTATTGACCTTGTTCTTCCACTGTAAGTAGTGATGCAGGTGACAGAATGTCAGAGATAATTGCTTTTAGGCGTTGGACAACAGCAACATAGCAAGTGGTTCCTGATGGGAGAAAAAGATCCAACATTAGTCCCACAGTTACCCTTGCTCCCTGCCTAGGGGCAATTTCTTGATCATTCTGGGGAGATTGATCCAAAGGACAGCATGATAGTACCAGTAAGATAACCCCGATGTTAGAAAGAATAGCAAAGAGTTTAAAGCTGCTGTAAAAAAAATATGTTTATAGACTTACAGAAAGGATTGTCTTAGTGGACAGCTACATGGATGTTATGGTTTCTACCTAGATGTCCTCCTAAAGCCTCACGGTACTGTAGCTGGGACCGTTGGACTGTGGTGGGATCATAAGAGCGTTGTTGTGCTGACTGCTGTTAGGAGGCGGGGCCTCCTGGGAAGGAGAGGGTCACTTGGGTGTGACCCGGAAGGCTGTGTCTTCCTTCTTGGCTCCTCCCTTGCTCTCTGCTCCCTGTCTGTGCTATGAGCAGCTCTCCTCTGTCGTGCCATCCTGCCTTGGAGCCAGCCACTACAGACAGAAACTTCTACAAGTTGTGAGCCAAAACTTTTCCTCATTGTAGTTATGAGTGTGGGTGTCGGGCCTCACTAAAGTCACTAAAACAGTATGGCATCTAGGCAGACATAGAAACAACAGAAAATACAATATCAGAAATAAACAATTCCCTGGATGCTCTGAACAGGTGAATGTGAGTGTAGACCCATGGAAATTACCCAGTTTGAAGAACAGAAAAATGCAAGGTTTTCTTTAAGGAGCTATAGTGACCTGTGAGATATATTGGGTGTGTACTTGGAACATATGTGTAATTGGAATACGGAAAGGAAAAAGAGAAAAAGGAGAAATACTTGAAGAAAAAGTGGTCAAAAATTTTCTAAACTTGATAGAAAACGGAATCGTCAGTAGCTTGGTCAGCCTTAAGCAAGACAATTACAAATAAAATGCGTCTAGGATACTTACAGTCAAACTAGTGAGAAACAAACATAAAATAAAATCTTTAGAAGTAGTCAGAGAAAAATGACACCCTGCATACCGGGAACAGTAACATAAATTACAGCTGACTTGTCATAAGCAACAGAGGTCAGAAGAAATGAGGTTACAGATCTAGAGCATGGAAACATCTAGAGTGTGTCAACCCAGAATTCTATATCTAGCCCCTCGCCAACCTCAAAGATGAGGGTGAAGTAGACACATTTGCTGATAAGGCACAGCTGAGAGAATTTATCATCACTGTCCATCAGGACCAAGAAGTATTGATAGTGGTAAATATGTGGGTAAAGACAAAACAATATCTTTTTTCTTCTATTAATTTTCTTAAAAGACATATAACTTTAATGCAAAACATAATGTCATTGTTAAGTAGGTCTTATAATGTATGTAGAAATAAGATACATGAAAATAGTAGGGCAGATGAATACACACTTCTCTAATGAAGAAATATTAATGGTGAATAAATACATCAAAAAATGTTCAACATCATTAGTCATTCGAGAAATGCAAATTAAAACAACACTGAGATTCCATCTGTAGTGGTTGATTGATTATGTCAACTTGAGAAGTTTAGAAGCGTAACTAAACATGGCTCAACCATTGGGGAAAAAAAATAAATAAAATAAACATGGCTCAGCAATTGGTCCAGCAATTCTACACCTTAGGGTGTAGAGGAGCCACCCTAGGGTGGATCATCACCCAGATGATATAAAAGGGAAATGAAGAAGGACAGAGGTACTTCCATTCCTTTTGGAGGAGCTCCAGTCTTCACCTTCAGCTTGGACTTC
>NW_004955472.1:1655125-1656212 GCF_000276665.1 Chinchilla lanigera | reverse complement strand
AAAAAATATATATATATATACATGGATAGCTGGGATGACTGTACTGCTGATGTCTAATGGTATATTGAAAGGAACAGTTAATGCTTAAAGTTAGTTATGTTCTGACCAATTTTGCATGCTTGCGTCTGGTAATCTAAGCAACGATTTGAAGCTAACAATATGCAATGGAACAACAATGGTGAAGTCCTACCGTCCTGTCTAGTGCAACTCTGTATTATCTCTAATGTTTTATCTGATAATTCTTTTCTTATTCTCTTGAATGGTTTGAACAATCTTCCATTCTTACATCTGGTAATCTGAGCAACATAGTTGAAGATAACAATGTGTAATACAACAACCAGTGTATCATTTTGTCTTGAAACCCTGTATCACTTTCAATGTTCTTGCTTTGTTTTGTTTGTGTCTGCGATGTTGGTATGCTGCTATTTTGTTTTTCTCATTTACTACTCTCTTTAAAATAAAAAAAAAGAGAGGCAAAGGATGTGGTAGTGAAGGCAGATGGAATTATAATGCTGTAAGATGAAGGGTGAAGATATTTGCTATTTATTTTTTGGGTTTTTTTTTTTTTTATCTTACATAGTGCTTAGTCTGACTCCTTTTTTTTTTCCTAAGGAGGGACCGGGAATTGAACTCAGGACCTTGCATTTGCCAGGCAGGCGCTTGAGCCACTGAGCTATATCCCCAGTCCCCTATTCTTTGTTTTCTTTTTTTGTTGTTGTTGTTTTGTTTTGCCTTTTTTTTTAAACAAGGTCTTGCTACATAATGCAGGCTGGCCTTGGACTCACTTTTATAGCCCACGCTGGCCTCGAACTTGTGGTGAACCTCCTGCCTCCACATCTGGAGTGCTGAGATTACAGGCGTGCGCCACCACACCTGGATCTTGCTATTTGTTCTTAGTAGATAGTGGTAAATTTAGGATTCATGTTGTAAACTCTAGAGGAACCACACAAATGTATCCACACGCACAGACACATGAAATACAAAATGACTGATAGAGAAAATAAAATGGAATACTTTAAAAATTCAGTTAATACAAAAGAATATAGAAGTCGAACAAAAGCAGATGAAAAATAGAAAACAAAGAGCA
>NW_004955472.1:1623185-1649880 GCF_000276665.1 Chinchilla lanigera | reverse complement strand
ATTCATTACAGAGATATCACTACAGAGCTTACAGATATTAAAAAAGATAATAGAATAATGTCATCAACCATCTAGTGCCAATAAGTTCCTCAACTTAGATGGAATGGACAAATTTCTTGAAAAACACCATTTACCTCAATTGACACAAGAAGAAATGGAAAATACACAATACCTATTAAAGAAATTGAATTCATAATTAAAAACTCTTCCACAAAGGAACTCCAGGTGAAAATGGCTTCACTGATGAATTATATCAAATATGTAAGGACGAAAGAACACTGATCAGGTGCATTGGTGCGTGCCTGTAATACAGCTACTTGAAAGGCTGAGGCAGGAGGGTTGCAAGTTTGAGGCCAGTTTGGGCAATAGAACACCCTGTCTCTGGAAAAATCAACCAGACAAACAAAACGTCAAGGTTACACACGTCTGTAAAAATAGAGGACAAGGAAACAAAATCCCAACTCATTTTATGATGTCAGAATAACCCAGATACCAAAGTCAAAGCTATTACACAACAAGAAAATTACAGACTAATCTCCCTCATGAACATAAATACAGACAAATTTAACAAAATAGTAGTAAAGCTCCACAAGCAGTATAGAAAGAGAACAACATGTCAAACCAAGTGCAGCTCCTCCCAAGAACACAGCGTTATTTTAAGTTAAGAAAATCAAAATATTTCTTCACATTAGCAAAATAAAGGGAAAAAATCATATGGTGACATTTCAGTAAATTCAGAAAAAACGTTGATGACATTCGACACTCACCCACAAAAGATTGTTGTAAGAGTCAACATATAATATGGAGAATTTATTTTCAAAAATGTTCAGTGAGGACATTGAAAGAGGCTCTATAAGTGGGAAGCATTTCTCCTGTTACACCTCTGTTCCGCCACCCTGATCTACAGGCTCTTTCCTGACAAGGATTTCCTGGTACCGGGACAACATTATTCACTGTGTACCCTCAGAAAGGGCCAGTTGGCTTGCAGACAGAATATGATGGAAGAATTCCAAAAATGGCAACCACGAAAGCCTACGCTGCCACCAGTACTTGAGGGCTGTGCTCTGAGAAATGTGCGTTTTCTGTATTGATTTTACTTCATTCCCACAGTAATTCTGTGAGGGTGGTGTGAATCTTTCTTGTTTATAGGTGAGAGCGTGGGGTTCGAGAACACTTGGATCAGTCTCACATGGAGCGTGGCGGAGCCAGGAACCCAGCCGGGGCTGACACCACAGTCCTGCTTGCCCCTGCTCAGTATCGGGCTGGACTCAGGGAGGGCTGAGCTGCACCCTCAGGGATTTTTAAATTTTGTTCTGGGACAGGGTCTTCCTAAATTGACTGGGCTCAAACTTTTGACCCTCCTGAGTAGCTGCCATTGAGCCGTATCTTGTAAACTCTATCCTCCCTTGCTTCTGCAGCCTTATTTGGGAAGGGTCCATTTGAGTTGTCTTTCGTCGTCCTGTATTTTTATGGAGGCACAGGGTTGGGCATGTATCTCGTGTGCTAATGTTGAATTTTTTTTTTTTTTGGTATGGGGAATCGAACTCAGGACCTTGCGCTTGCCAGGCAGGCGCTTGTGCCACGGAGCTATATCCCCGGCCCTAATGCTGAATTAATAGGAAAGAAAACCTCTTCTACTGTACTTTGTGATTTTTAAATTTTCAGCATGTCAAATTATAAAATACTACACATCCCCATTAAAAATATTAAAACCAGAACAATGAGTACACAATCTCAGTCCTCCGCCCCACAATTCCCTAGTCATGTTACCTGTGCAAGACTATTGTCAACAGAATCTATATAATTTCCCAGCAATTTTCTTTCCGTCTCTCTCTCTTTTTTTTTTTTTTTGTGGTACTGGGAATTGAACTCAGGACCTTGTGCTTACCAGGCAGGTGCTAGTGCTGCTGAGCTGTATCCCTGGCCCCTCCAGTAATTCTCTATGTAAATGCAAGTATACGTATACACGTAGTCTTAAAGTAAGCAAATGTCTTTATTCTGTAACATTTCTTGTTTCAGTTGTGGTGGTGGAATCCAGGGCACCACACATGATAACTCTCTATCACTAAGCTACACCATTAGCCCCTGTAATTTGCTTTTTTATTTAACAATGTACGTTGGAGAACTTTGCAGAACAATACATGAATATTTACCTCCTTCTTTTATTTCTTGTAATACCATACTGTTTTTAAAATGTAATGGAAGTCGGGCGTGGTGGCACATGCCTGTAATCCCAGCACTCAGGAGGCTGAGGCAGGAAGATTATTGCAATTTGGAGATCAGCCTGGGCTACAAAGTGAGTTTAATGCCAGCCTGAACTGCATAGTGAGACCCTGCCTCAAAAAGATTAAATAAATAAATAAATAAATAAATAAAACGTAATAGATAAGCAACAAGTAGGTCTGTCTTTATATACCACATATTTTGAAATATATACATTGTGGAATGGTTACATGTAGCTAACATGCATTACCTCATGTGTTGTGTGTGTGTGGTTAGAACATTTACAACCCACTTACTCTTCCAGCAATTTTAAGTAATACAATATATTATTATTAACTATAGTCACTGTGTGCAATAGCCATTCTTTTAAAAACATGCATAATATCCTATGGAATTGCTACAATTTATTTTATTTTATTTACTTAATGAGACCCTATTAATGAATATTTAGTTTTTTGCCATGTAAAAATATTACAAACAATATTGCAAATTAATTTTTTAAAATATTCACTTTTGCAGCAAGCAAGCTATGTAAGATATATGTACAAAGTTCCTGTAAGAAAAATTCCAGAAAGGAGAGTCGCAGCTGGGTGCGGTGGTGTGTGCCTGTAACCCAGCCCTTGCAGAGGCTCAAGCAGGAGAATCACAAGCTGGAGCCCAGTCTGGGCAACTTAACCGATTGCTCAAAATAAAACATTAAAAAAAGGCTGGGGGTGGAGCTCAGAGCAAAGGCCGTGGGTTCAGTCCCCAGTACCACAAAAGGAAGGAAGGACGGGGAAAGGGAGGGGAGGGGAGAGGGGAGGAGGGAGGAGAGCGGGAGCGGGGGAGAGCGTGGAGGGAGAGAGGGAGGGAGACAGAAAGAAGGAGAACTCTGCTGTTCAGTTGAGGGTTATATACGTTTTAAATTCTGGTACATATTGCTGAAGTGCCGTACAAAAAGTTTGCATCCGTTTGTATTCTTGGAACAAAGTATGACATTTCCTGTTACCCACATACTACTGTTTCAAAACTTCAAGAGCTCTTTCAGCCACATTTATTGGGCGCCTTCTATGTGCTTGAGGCATTGCACTAGGCGCAGGGATTTGAAATGCATTCGGTGCATAGCTGCAGGAAGGTTTGTTGGTGAATTACCGTTCCCTTGGGACTCAGAGCTTCTCCTCTTTTGGAAACTGAAATTGCAAGCTGGTGAGGTATTTAGTTTCAACTTAGCCTAATGGAAACCTGTTAGTGAGTTTTAAAATGAGGACCAAGATGAAGAAATGGTAAACGAGGTCTCCTGGGCCCCAGGAAGGAGGGTGCCGCATCTGTGGGTTTGCACGCTTTGAAGCGTCCTTCTTTCCAGGAACGTTCATACTTCAGCCTTGACTTCCTCGCTGGAGATGTGAGCTGCTCACGACTCTCGTCATCCCTAGGGCAGGTGCTGCTTAGTGCGCAAAGGGGCCACACAGGTCCCGCATGGCTGAGGGCAAAGACGAGTCCACAAATGGGAGTGCGGCGTGCCGGCCACCGCTCACTGGACGTGAACTCTGCCGGGCGGGACGCTGGATTTAATGTGCATCCGCTCATTTAACCCTCAGAACAGCCAGCGATGGTCTGACAATGTACTTTAAGGGGCTCGGAGAGCACGAGGAATTTCCTAGGGCCACAGAATTAGCAGGTAGGACAGCACATGGTCAAACCCAAGTATGGTTGACTTTAAACTCTCCATGGGCTCCATGGCTGTACCTCATCCCATGCTCATTTTAAAGACCATACCTTCATGATAGGGAATAGCTTCAGAATTTTTATCCCCGTATCTCCCCGACAGTATGCTCAGGGACAAGCACACCACTTCCACCACTCAGCAGGTCGTGAGCCAGAATGGTTAAATGCTGGTAGTAAGTGATGATAATTGTCGTGAGTTGGGTGTGGTAGCTCACACCTGTGATCCCTGCCTGCTGGGAGGCTGAGGCAGGAAGATTACGAATTGGAGCCCAGAGTGAGCAATTTTTAGGGACTTAATGAGACTTGGAATAAAAAATTAAAAAGAGCTGAGGATGTTGCTTACTGCAAAGGCCCTGGGTACAACCAGTAATCAAAACAAACAAAAACCCTTAGACTGACAAGAAATTTTGTTTTCCAAGTACCTTTGATTGACCGTATCATCTGATGTGAACAATTCTCAGTAGCTTTGTCTCTAAAGGACAGAGACTTCGCCCGCTTTGTGAGGAGGGTCTGAGACTCGGCTGCTGTGGCCGTACGGTGTCTGGCACGGGGCCTGCCCGCCAGTGAGTGCCCACTAGACTGTAGCGGGGGACGGTGGACACACTAGGGCACTGGTGGTCACGGGCCTCTGCCTGCCCCGCCCCTCTCCTGTCCTCTCCACGGACCGCTCTAGGTGGGTCTCAGTCTGTCTGCGTCCTCTCCATGGCTCTCCAGACTTCTTGGAGCCCACGCTGCACTCTGATTTCCGCAGGTGTCCAGGATAGGGTAAGCAGAGCTGCAGAGGGGTGCTGACGGAAAGGGATAGCCCTGAGGGATGTCACCCCGCAGGGAGCAGTGTTAACCTAAAGATCATCCAAGAGTGAGCATAAGCAGAGGAGGAGATCCAGAACTGTGCCTAAAGAGCAAGGTAGTAGTGCTGGGCGTGGTGGTGCACGCCTGTAATCCTGGCACTTGGGAGGCTGAGGCAGGAGGATCACTATGAGGTCAAGGCCAGCCTGGGCTACATAGCGAGACCCTGTCTCAAAATAATTAATTAATTAATTAAAAAATGAAAATTACAAAAATTAAAAAACAAGTAGTTAAAGGCACGGGGAGGCAGCGTCTCAGTGGGGTAGGTGGACTCATGCAGAGTGTAAACTGTGGCCAGACAGCGTAGTTGGTAATGTTGAGGGAAGGGAGCAAGGTGCTCTGGACAGAGCGACTCAGGAAAGAGGTCCTGTGGGCTGGAGAGAGGGGTACGTCATGTGGGCAGGGCCTCCCAGGCCGGCCACGCACGCCCCCCCCCCACCCGCCCAGGTGCAGGCGCTCAGGTGGACATCAGCTCAGCCTCCCGCAGGGGCGCACGGGTCTCGGTGCAGAGGCCTAGGAGAGCTGGAAGTGGCTGCCAGGCGGTGGGAGGGGAAGAGCAGGAATGAGGTGCATACAGAGCCATCACCGGGAGCTTGGACTTTGTCTCTAGCTCCTGGGGGGTTCTTGGAGTCTTTAAATCAGGACAGTGACATGATCCGATTTATGTTGCGGAGAATTATTTATAAATAATGATTAAAAGTTTGGTTTCAAATTTTGGTCAATTTTGGGCCTGTTGCTTGGTCTCTCTCTGTCTCGGTATGCTAGGCGTAATGACGATTCTGAGCCGGTTGGCTAGTGGTAAGGATTAAGTGAGATAATGCACATAAATAGCTTAGTAAATGACTAGGCCAAATTAAGTGCTCAAGATCTGAAAACGGGGGGCTGGGGATTTAGCTCAGCGGCAAAGCACCTGCCTGGCAAGCACAAGGTCGTGAGTTCGGTTCCCGGTACCAGAGAAAAACCAAAAAAAAAAAAAAAAAATCCGAAAACGATGATAATGACTTGAAGAGTGAGAGGAGCTGGAGACAGGGAGATAAAATAGGGTTAGGCAAATTTCGGCATGGACCTGATCGGAGGGCGTGTAAACGGGCAGACAGTTATGAACGATATCGAAGAGTTGGAGTTGTTAGGTTTTGAAATACAGTACTAAGGAGAGGGTGAAGACCGGGCGGCATCAGTCTCCGGCCAGGGTGCCTGGAGGCGCGGTGGTGCCCGCGGTGAGAGCGGGTGCTGGAGGGGGCGGGGTGGTTTCTAAGCTTCTGCACACTCTGTGGCCAGTGAGCAGCAGGCTCGGGGAGATCTGAGGGCGGAGAGGGACGAAGGCACGAGCGGGGTAGAGGCGCTCAAGGGGAGAGTGCGGAGCAGGAGGACCGAGGTGCAGCATGCCGCACGGTGCCGGAGGGGCGCGCCAGGGATACCGGGAAGGGAGCACGGGGCAGACTCCTGGCGTGGAATGAAGGTGGAGAAGTTTCGAGGAGGACGGAGGGAGCCCTCAGCGGTGAGAGGCCCGATGAGAGAGCTGCGAAGTGACTTAGTGTCACCTGAGTCGTTACTGATGGCCTCTATAAACAGAAGTGAACTCCGTCCGACTGCAAGGCTGGGGCTAGCGGCCCAAGGACCAGCGAGACACACGGTCCCGCCCTCAGGGCGTTCACACTGGAATGCCTCCCGTGAGCACAGGGAGATGCTCACCCCGAAGCTCAGGCTGGGGCGTCAGTTATCTAACTGATTCCTAGGGCTAAGTGTCCTGCCATCACGGGCTGGGTAGGTTTATTTTTCCTGCCTCATTCTGTCCTGGATGTCCCCCCTTGCCAAACAGAGGGACTTGCTCAAGAGCAGTGGGTCTTCTTTGGTCAGTAGCGTGAGAATGGTGGGCCTCCCTTGCTCAGATTTCCAGGCCACTTCCCATATGTAGTACAGTATTCCTGGTCTTTCCACAGCACTGTCCCCTTTTAGAGACCAGAACCAGAGGCAACAGAGTATCTCTTTGAAGATACATTTGGTCCTTAATCTCACAGCAGCCCGGACATGTGGTGGGGGTAGAAGGTGCGTGGGAGACATCCCAGTGAGGAGAGGAAGGCAGAGGAGGGCCGGAAGACAGTGGTACTATGTCAGGAGGCACTAGATAAAGCACTACCAGAGCCTAGCTAGGGAGGCTTCTGTCAGGCAGAGGTGGGAGGAGCAGGGAAGGGGAAGGGACACATGACTCTCCCAGCAGGAGGAATAGTAAAAGCAGAGCAGGAGCCAGGTGTGGTGGCGCATGTCTCTTATCCCAGCACTTGGGAGGCTGAGGCAGGAGGATTGTTTCGAGTTTGAGACCAGCCTGGGCTACAAAGTGAGGTCAAGGCCAGCCTGAACTGCATAGTGAGACCCTGTCTCAAAAAAAAGACAAAAGAAAAAAAAAACAACAAAGCAGGAGAGGTGAAGACCCAGGTCAGACGCAGGGACTCCTTGTACCTTCCCTGGATTGAACCTCACAGTCTTAGCCACGTGGGGTGGGAGAGCAGGCTGGAGTAGAGAGTCTGGGCCAGATGACGGAGTTCTGAGGGCCCAGCGAGGGCCTCTGTGCTTTCTTCTTCTGTGGTTTGATGGCTTCTGGGAGGAACTATCAAAAGCTTCTCAGGAATTCAGGCTTGTCTGTCTCAGGCTACTCCTTCTGGAAGACCAAGGGCCTGAAGTGGCAGCCTGACATTCAATCTCCTTTGCCTTGGTTGGGAAGTCAGGGCTGCAGCTGATTTCATTGGCCTGTTTTGCATTTATTATAGTGTGGCTTTTATAGTGTGTTAATTGAAATATTTCCAACTGCCAAAAACAATTACACTCAAATTGCCTTGTCAGTTCTTTTATTGCCAGATAAATGTTTCACAGACATGTTTACAGGGGCAGTGGTAACTGGACCTCGTTTTCTACTTAAGCCTGGTGGTTTGGGTTGGGCCTGGCCCTCCGGTGCTGTCGTGGGCCAGAAAGCTGTTGGCCGTGTGACGCCTCCATCCCGCTACCTTCAGGATCAGGGCTCTTCAAAGGAAAGCTCTCTGGCTCACGTGGCTCCGCCTCAGAGAAGGGTTTCCATCAGTGGGAGCCTTGGCAACCTGGCAGAAACCTGAATCCCACTGCCCCCCCCCCAATAACAGTTCCAGCCCAAGCTGAGTGCGGTGTTTCTCTCCTGGAATCCCTTTCCTCCCTCACATGATGCAAGCTGCTCCCAGAGAGCCTACCACTGTAAGAAGTGTAAAAGCCCATCCAGCCTAGTCTAAGTCCCTCACTTGGCCTTTGGAAACTAAGATCCGGAGACTTCAACATAACACAAGTGGCCAGTTACAGACTTGGGAGCAGAGGTCTCTTTCCAGCAGTACGCCATTGCTGCCATGGATGTCTTCCCTGAACTCATGTTTCTCTGTCATCTTGACCCCTCATTTGGTGCTCTAGCACTGCTTGTTCCGAGGATGCCTATCATATCTCCGCCCCTACTGATCCTGTGGATGCTGGATCCTCTGAAACACCTATATATATACACTGTGGGATTTTTGTTTGGTGAACATTTTCACATATCTGTCATTGTTCTCTTGTCTTTGTACAGCTGTTTTCTCTTTCTGAAAAACATCATCTCCACCTAGGCAACACATGTTAGACTTTGATACCCAGCTAAGAAAAGATCACCTCTGGAACATTTCCTAAGTACCCCCGCCAGGGTAGGTACTCCCATGCATTCCTACAGAACCTGCACACACATCTGACTGCTGGCACAGAGCCAGCTTGCAAAGGAACATGGCTGAGTGAGGAGTACTGATCACACTCATCTCTCCTCCGTAGACCCACAGCAAACTGGGATAGGGACCTCTTTTCTGTCTTTGTCCCACTGCTTAGGTTAGTGCCTGACTTGTAAAGAGACAGCCCCCAAATGTTTATCACGTTGAATGGAGTGTGCTGTTTGTATTAATCAGGTTTTTGTTACTATAAGAAAATACCTGAGGAAGGGTACTTTTGAAGAAAAGAGATTTATTTTAGCTCCCAGTTCTGGAGACTCAAGAGCACATCTGCTGCATCAGCAGGGCTGTAGTGAGGGCCTAGTGGGGGGACAACAGAGCTTCACAGGGGGTGAAGTCACATGCTGAACCAGGAAGGCAGGTCTGGCCCTGTGTGTAACCACCCTCTCTGCAAACCACCAGAGGGCCACAGAGCTCCCTTAATTCCTTCCGAGGGCGTATCTCCAGTCACCCAGGGGCCTCCCACCAGATCTCACATCTTCAAGGTCCCATCGCCCTCCAACACCACCAGCCGGGGACCAGGCATCCAGTCCGTAAACCTTTGGAGCATATTCAGACCACACATAAATCCTATGCTCTTAGGCACATAAAAGTTTGCATTTTTTTTGGTACTGGGAATCAAACTCACGACCTTGAAAGTTCACATTTTGAAATGGTACCTTTTCCTGTTGAGGAGACTGAAGCTCAGAGAGGAAAAGCTTTTCCCAGGCTGGCAATGACTACTAGGTTTTGATGTTATTCACTCATGTATTCTGTATTTTGAACATCTACTATGTCCTGAGGATTTTTCTAGGTGCTAGGAATATAGCTGTGTACAAAGCAAATAAAATAACTGCTGATAAGGAGCTTGTATTTATCCCAAACAGGTGTTTATGAATATAATCTGCCATTGAAATCTCCTTATTGCCTAGTACAGAGCTGAGAATTTAGAATATGCTTTTAAAGTATTTGTTGAATTAGATGAAATTAAGAAATGCCCAGTGCTAAGGCTGGGAGTGTAACTCAGAGATAGAACACTTGCCTAGCTAGTGTAAGGCCATGGGTTCAATCCCCGGTAGTGCCGCAAAAACGAAGGAGGGAGAGGGCGGGGGCGGGGCGGGGGCGGAGGAGGAGACACCGCGCTTGCTATTGGCTGCGCTTCATGGGTTAGTCTGTCGGATGCCGAAACAGGGCTGCCTCAGACCCGGAGCTGCTTGACTGGGCTAAGAAGCGCTGGCTGCCCCTGCGAGTGTTTCGGAGTGGAGAAAACTCAGTGCGCTGTGTCTGTGAGGTCGGGGGGCTCTCTCTGCAGCCCCGTGTATAAGATTCCCGTGTCACCTTGTGACTTCCTTTCTCCTCTGTTCTCGCAGAGCGTCGGCATGGGCAGAGGCGCCAGAAAGAGAGTAAGTACCGCCATCGCCGCAGTCTCTCGGCGAGGTGCTGATGGCATTTTCTGTGTTGGAAATGTTATTTATGTACCTTTAGAAGATTCACACAAGTGAGAAGAACAGGAAAGTACCCTTAAATCTACTCTCCTGGGATAACCTTTTAGTTAACATGTGATGTTACATTTCAGATGTTTCTGCATATATAAAAGTTATATGTATTTATTTTTTCAATAAAATCAAACTTACAGATTATTTTATGACCTGATTTTGCATAATATACTTAGAGTATCTTTCATTGCTAGTAAGTATACTCTTTTTTCTTTCTTTTTTTTTTGAGATAGCATTTCACTGTGTAGTTCAGGCTGGCCTTAAACTCACTTATGTAGCCCAGGCTGGCCTCGAGCTCACGGCGATCCTCCTGCCTCAAGCCTCCCGAGTACTGGGATTACAGGTGTGTGCCACCACGCCTGGCCTGTAAATATACTTTTGTAGCATCATATAGAGTCATTACATAATATTTTGCCATGAGGCCCATAAGTCCAACCCATAATTTATTCAACTGTGCTCCGTTGTTGGACATTGAAATGTTTTTCCTCTTTTTCACTATTATGATCAATTCTTTAATAAGCCTTCATACATCTAAATATTTGGTCATATCATTGATAATTTCTTTAATTTATTTATCTATATGGAAATTTGAGTCCATGTTTATAAACAGTTATTAGGTTTTGGTAAAAATTTCCAAATTGCTCTTTAAAAATGTTATGTTAATTTATAGGTGCCTGCTTTCCTACAGCTTCACCAGAAATGGATGACAATTTGGTTGTTTTACAGTTTTCCGGTTTTAACTGAAAAAAAAAGTCGATGTTACATATCTTTTTTTTTTTTTTCGTCTTTTTGAGACAGGGTCTCGCTATGCAGTTCAGGCTGACCTTGCACTCACTTTGTAGCCCAGGCTGGTCTCAAACTCGAAGCGATCCTCCTGCGTCAGCCTCCCGAATGCTGCGATTACAGGCGTGCGCCACCACGCCCAACGATGTTACATATCTTTAATGGCTAGTGAGGATGAAGATTTTTAAAAATATGTCATGGCCATTTTGGCAAGGTGTTTAACTATTAGGGAAAGCAAAACTTCTAGCCCTTGAGGGTTAAAGTACCCAAGTACAAGAAGAGTATTATTTTAAGAGTATCCTTAGGGTGGCAAATCGGAAGGTCAGTTATAAAGTAGAGTATAGTGTAAGTGACAGCCTGGCTTCCCTTCTGAGTGTCTGAGGCTCTCTGCGTAAAGCTCAGCCTTCAGCAGTTGGTCCTGGACGGCGCCTTCCAGCTGTCTTGAGGCAGGAAGGGAGCGGGTCCTTCTGCTCTGATTCCTGGCGCCCCAGGCCTTCCGTACCTAGCCGAGCCCTTTCCCTCCGGAGTGGGCGTGGCTGTGACCTTCAAGGCATGCAGAAGCCTTAAGCCTGAGCAACTCCTCTGGACTCTTTCGCGAGTGGTGTGTTGTATACTTTGTATTCTGCGTACGACAGAGGGAGCTTGGCGTCTGGGAGGGTCTGCGGAGGAAGGGGCTCCCTGCAGCGTTACTCACTGGCCAAGGCAAATCAGGCCCTCCCAACCCTCACGTGAGGTTTTTGTGCAGGATGAAGATTCAGGAACTGAAGTGGGAGAAGGGGCGGATGAATGGACGGTGTCCAAAGCCGCGGTCAGACCCCCCGACCAGCTGGATTTGACTGATGCGGTGAGCAGCCTCCTATCCTTGTTCCTTCTCCCTCCTCCAGCGTCAGAGACGTGTTCCTCCCCAGAACAGATGAGAAGCCTGCACAGAGCCCGGTGGCGCGCCCGCTGGTGCCTTGGGGAGCAGGAAGCCTGGGCGGGGCGGGAGCTTCACGTGTGATCTTCTTGGTGTTTCTGTCTTCAGGAGTTAAAGGAGGAGTTCACGCGGATCCTGACAGCCAACAACCCACATGCACCCCAGAATATTGTCAGGTACAGCTTCAAAGTAAGTCATCCCCTCCTGGGAAGGGCCTCTGTATTTTCTTGGGGTGGCAGTGACTTCCCGCATCGCAAATGCCGCCGGTTATTCTAGGAAATCATTTTTAAACTGAGGTCCTTGGCTGGAATTCTGGAATTTTACAGGGAGCTTTCCAGAGATTTTTGAAATTTTCTTATGGCTCTCCCATTCAGTCTTGCTATTTACAGTCTCGTAAGTGCCTTGCAGGTTCACTTTTTTTCAAGAATCTTCAAATGACTCATTTGGTTAGAAAAAATACTTTTTCAAAAAAGAAAATAAATAAAATACTTTTTCAATATGTAGAACACATATTTCACTAACATAAGCTATTGACTCTTCAGAAGCTGGACTTTCCTCCAGCCAGACACCTGGGTAGAACACAGGAACATGCTGGTCCCTCTCCCACCCCAGGCCTCCCCACCTGAGAGGCAGCCCCAGAAAACTCTGGCTGCAACATTTCTTGCTATCACGGCCAGGAAGGCGGGTGGCCCCATGCGTTAGCCAGCTTTGCGGCGGGTAGGACATAGTACCTGACTCAGTTTAAAGGAGAAGAGCTTTAATTTTGCTTGTGGTTTCAGGGGATTCAGTCCATGGGTGACTGGTGGTGCAGGAACATCATGGTGGAAAGGACATGGTAGAGCACAGCTCGTTAGCTCCTGGCAGCTGAGAAGCAGAGCAAGGGCGCAATGCCAGCAAGGAAGGGGCCAGGGACCACGACCCACTAGACAGACTCAGACGTGCTCAGCTTGGCCCCCAAGCCGCGGTTAAGCTCAACCACCGCACTCCGTGAGGGCCTTCCTTTAGCAGGAAGTTCTCACTTGCTGGACAGGTCTGTGGTGAGTGTTTAGGGGAGAGAGCACTGTGTTCAGCCATAGCAAGGTGAGCTCCCGAGTGAGGACTCAAGGGAATTGCACAGTACCTTTTAAGCTAAAGCAGAAGTGATGCTTATGTTTTTTAAAATGTCATTTTGGACCTTGAGAGCTTGCTTGGAGGTTCTGGCAGGAGCAGCTACTCGTGTACCCTGGACTGAGGAAATGGTCCTTGTTGACTGGGCTCGCAGCCTGGGGAGGGACGCACATGGAGCAGCGAGGGAGGAGGGGGAGGCCGCCTAGTCAGCCAGATGAGCAGAATCCAGCCTGGTGATCCGTGGGGTGACAGATGTTGCAGCCAGATCGCCCCCGCATCCTAAAATTTCATTTTGAAACCTAATTCTTCCATGCTTAGTGTGTGCCAGTGTCAGATCCTGTATTAGATCTTTTACATAGGCTATCACATATAATACTATTTCTTTGATACAGGAATATTATTGTCTTCATTTTATGGAAGTCAAGGTTAGATTAAAGTTCAAAAGTCATGTAACCAGGATTCAAAGCAAGATTTGAACTAGTTTGTCTGACTCCAAAGCAGCATTACATTGCTTCTTTAAAATGTTTTAAAATATATATGTATAAAATTTTGAATAGATAATAGAAATCCATAGTAAAAATTTCAAATGATTCAAGCAGCAATGAAAATAAGACCTCCCTCTCTGCTGTGTCTGTCTGCCTGGAGACAGTAGTTTCTTTCTTTTTTTTTTTAAGACAGGATCTTACTATGTAGTTCAGGCTGCCCTTGAACTCACTATATAGCCCAGGCTGGCCTTGAACTCACTCAATTCTCCTGCCTCAGCCTCCTGAGTGCTGGAATTACAGGTGTGCGCTACCATGCCTGGCTGGGTTTTTTTAAAATAGATTTATTAAGACATAATTTGCACACCATGCAACTTACCCACTTAAAGTATGCATTTCAGTGGCTCTTGTATAGTCATAGGCTGTGCAGCTGTTTGACACAATCAGTTTTAGAGCATTTATCTCTCTCCAGAGAAACCCCATTGCTCTTCACTGTCACTGCCCAGCCCCCACCCTTTGCAGCCCTGGGCAGTGCTGCACTGTTTTCTGTCTGAGCGCTTTGCCTACTCTGGACATGTCACACCATGGAATCACATATTATAGCCCCACGCGGCCAGCTCCCTTCATCCTGCATATCTTCCACTCATCCGTATTGCAGCATATGTCGATACCTCTTTTCTTTTTATTGCCGAATAGTATTCTATTGTGTGAATATACTGCCTTTTATTTATCCGTTTCTCAGTTGGTGGACGGTTGGATTGTTTCTGCTTTTTGGCTATTATGAGTAACGTTGCTATGAACATTTGTATACAAGTCTTCGTGAAAAATTTCTCACACTGCTTTTTATTCAGATTGTGTTGTCAATCCCTGTGTAAGAGGTTGAGACAAATCCAGCCACGTTTCTTGAAAAGTGTGGCCCATGAATTTTGTTCATGGCCTCCTGTGGATGGCTGGGGAGGTCAGAGCGAAGCTGCCTTCCCCTCCCGAAGTGATGCTGGGGTGTAGTGCTTCCTCTGGCTCCCTGTCCTGGTGTGGGAGAGGGTCCCCCTAGGACTCAGTAAGCTGGCCGTTTGGGCGAGGACTTGCGCTGTGTGCTTGGTTTCAGAGCACTCCTCTTACCTTCGTTTGAGTTCACGTCTAGCTGGGTAGTGCTACGCTCCCAAGGAAGCTCACCTCTCCCAGCTTCCAACAGCCTCCCAAGCCTGCCTGGCCTCCTCCTATAGAGCTGGTCTCATTGATGATAGGAAACCCAAGACTTTCAGGTCTCCAAAGCTGCTGCTCTTCCTTGATGTGGTGGGGAGGAGAGCCAGGTGCTTCTGACCCAGCTGTGTCTCCCCTCCTTGTACAGAAGCAGTGGTGTATGAATTCCACTCCTAAACCGAAGGGGAAGCTCTCAGTGGACTCTGGGGACAGAGGACAGCTGTGGTGGTGCGCACCTGTCAGCCCAGCCCTCTGGGAGGCTGAGCCAAGACTGCAAGTTCGAGCCCAGCCGAGCAACTTAGTGACTTAGTAAAAACTTCTCTCAAAATTAATTTTAAAAAAAATTTAAAGGGCTAGGAATGTAGCTCAGTGCAAAGGCCTTAGATTCAAAAAACAACAAAAGCTGCTGGGGACAGGATAAAGGTAAACTCTCAAACAACAGCTATCTGGATAATTTATTCCCATGGGGCTCTCCATCATTATAATAGTTACTATTTTATTGAATTTTAACATTTAGCATTTATTATGTCGGGCACTGTTAATTTTTTCATTATTTCCAGCACTCACACTATCTTGCAAATTAGACATCATGGTCTTCCTTGACAATGAAGAAAGCAGGGCTTAGTGGTCCAGACGACATCTTTCGAGTAACAGCGGGCAGACCAAGCACTTGAAGCCAACTCCTCCACCTCCAAAGTCATATTCTGAACCTCTGCACTGTCCTAGCTCCCCGCCGTCTGAGTTACTGAGGGAGGAAGGGCTTCACGGTGATACCTGAAGGCAGAGCTTCCCAAACGGTTGATAGTGAATAGTCCAGCTCTCCAGGGACAGATAGGTCTGGTATTGCTGGAGCCCATTGGCTGGTTTCCTCTCCTGAGTTTATCTCAGTGTGCCAGACAAATATACTCATTTTCCATAACTTAAAAAGTGTTGGACAGAACTATTTTAAAAGAAGGAAGAAGCCAGGTGTGATGGTGCATGCCCATAATCCCAGCACTCGGGAGGCTGAGGCAGGAGGATCACTATGAGTTCAAGGCCAGCCTGGGCTATAAAGTGAGCTCAAAGCCAGCCTGAATGGCATAGCAAAGCCCTGTCTCAAAAAGACAAAAATAAATAAATAAACAAAACAAAACAAAAAAATAAACTAAGGAAGAGATCCCTGGTCTCTAGGCCAATTTTAGTGGTTGCTAGGATACTGATTAATGAAGAGGCATCTACAGGAGCAAGAATATAGGCTCCATGACAGCAGGGATTGTGTCCTCTTTTGCTCAGCTTTGTATCCCGGACAGTTAGAAAATACTTGACACATTGTAGCTACTCGAAAATTGTTTTTTAAAAAATGAATGAACAAGAATGCCTGGGCTGTAAGCCTCATCCTGCTTCTCCTTTGCTGTGTGACCCGGACAAGTGCCAAACCCAGCCCTTCTCTGGATCCCGGTGGGTGGAGCCAGGGAGACTGGGATTTGGTGGTCGCTCGTAGAGCGGAGGGCAGGCCGTGCCAGGCGCTTTTTTGATGACAGTGTCTGGCTCGCCCGTGTGGGTAGGTGAGCTGGATCGCGTGGAGTGGGTATAGGAGACAAGGGACCTGAACCGGTAATAGGCCAATGTGGCATTCCTTTGTGTTGGAAGGGGAAGATGTTTTAGCACAAATATTACATGAGAACTTTTTAAAAAATACTTTCATTTTTCTTCTCTTGTTTAAACTGAAATGCAGTGAAAACTTCAGGTTAATAAGGACTTGGTCAATTGTATTTCCTTTAACAGAGATGAACTATTTGATCTTAGAGGATGAAGGCGGATGACACCGTGACACCAGACCTTTCAGGGACCCCAGGTCTGACTCAGCTCTCTCTCCTTAGGAAGGGACGTATAAGCCTATTGGTTTTGTGAACCAGCTGGCGGTTCACTTCAGCCAGGTCGGGAACCTGGTGCCCAAAGACTCAGACGAAGGCCGAAGGCAGCACTACCGTGACGAGCTGGCGGCAGGTAGGACCCGGCCCCCGCGAGGCTGCAGAGCTGAGCCTGGGCTCCTTCCTCTGATCACTTAAGCAGTTGACCCCTGTACTAGAACTTTGCAGAACCTCTACTTCATAATGTCCAATAGCTGGATGTCCCAGCAGGCCCGGGAGCTAACTCATGATGCTTAGGCCATGAACCCCAGAGACATGAAGGGTCTAAAAGTCAGCAACCAAGAAGGCTCGCCCTACCAAGGACTGGGAGAACAGACTTGGACTTGGGCTCATTGGCAACGTCTTACCAAGGTTCACAGGAGTCTGCCAAGGTGGTGCTTTCCGATGCGGAAATCATTGAGGAAGATGAAGAGCCCAAGGAAGCAGAAGTGGAGGCTGGGAGCCAATCAGAGATTCCTGTGGCCGAGGTATGGACGATACCGTTCTCTCGCCCGTCCTCAGCTCAAGCCATGGGTACAGCCTTTGGTTGGAAGGAGGGAGGCCAGAAGTGGAAGTTTAGAACCTGCCGGGGCCAACGTGTCTGGCAGCCGCTCTGTCCCCCCTCCCCCATCCCAGGACAGGGCCCCCCACTCCCGATTTCCCTCCGACTCGCTCTCACAGCGGGCCCTCTGGGTCTTCGCTTCCAGGTAGCTGAAAAAGTGACTGAAGAAGAGTTGGTGACTCCAAAGCAGCCCAAGGAGCGGAAGCTTACTAACCAGTTTAACTTCAGCGACAGAGCTTCACAGACCCTCAACCACCCTCTCCGGGTAGGGCCACTGCCGTCCCTTTGCTTTGAAGCTTTGCTCTGTGCGCGGTAGAGAAAGCAGCCCTGGTGCAGCCCCGCCAGCGCAGCTGGGCAGGCTGACCGTGAGGAGGGAAGCTGACCTCTATGCCATTTCTGAAGGCTCGTGGCGGGCTCGCTCTTACAGATCTGACCGCTCCCGACTTGGAATTTATCTTGGTTAACGCTGGCACAGTTAAGTGTCACTGCCCTTGCCTTATAGCGTGTTGTTTTCCTGAAGGAGGCTGGAATGGAAAAATGTAGGCTCTCAGTACATCGCCCAGTCCTCTTCCCGCTGCTCTTTGCTTCCGCAGCCCTTTCCTCAGCTCCGGCCGAAGGCTTCTCTCACCGATGCACTGCTGGCTTAAGTGAGAGCCTTCTGTGGCTTTCCGTTGTCCTTGTTCTTTAGGGTCGAGAATGCCAGATGGAGCCTCCTCCCAGGACAAACTTTTCAGCTACAGCCAATCAGGTGAGATCCTGGGCCGGCCTGAAACCTCTCACCACCCCCACTGCCATGCAGCCCTATAGCATTCAGCTGCGAAGGAGACACTGTGGCAGTCTGTCCCGCTTCTCTGCCCACGTCCTGTTCATCGTCCTGCGCATCCGAACACCAGACACGTGAGACGGGACAAGATTGTCCAAGGTGTAAACAGCTCCCTCCAGAACGAGGACAGAACGGTTGTTCTCGCGGACTCTCTGGCACCCTGCCACACTGTGCCCGGCTGTGAAGTGTTGGCATCTCACCCTGTCCTCCCAGGAGCCTGCCGTACTCCTGCAGACCCCCTTCTTTCCTCCTCCAGTCCTCTTGGACAGCCGTGCTGATGTGCACAGGATATGATGTTAGGAAAACCTGAGTTCAGGCCAGCTCTGCTGTTTCTTTTGTTTGTTTGGTTGGTTTTGTGAGACAAGGTCCTGCTATGTAGTTCAGGCTGGCCTTGAACTCACTATTTAGTGCAGGCTGGCCTCAAACTTGCAGTGATTCTCCTGCCTCAGCCTCCAGAGTACTGAGATTACAGATGTGTGCCACCACACGTGGCTGCTGTGAGATCCTGACCAAACCATGCCTCAGCTTCTTTCGTAATGCCTCCATTTCTGTGAAGAGAACGACAAGCAGCCCCTAAGGTTGTTGGAGGGCTCTGGGTGAGATAACAAATGCCGAGAGCCTCGTAGTGTGGAGTACTTGTCAGTGAGTAATCTTCGAATGTAAGGTGTGCCTATCTGGCCTCCAGGTGGCAGTGACTGCCCAGCTCAGGGAGCTCTGTGTACTCCAAGCCGTTTGCCCAGCCCCAGACTTTTCCTGCTTCCTCTGCTACTCTCCTTTAGGTTCCTGTCCTTCAAATCCATTTGGCAAGGGTTTGCTTACATTTTATCTCCTTTTCATGCTGAGGAACGGTCAGTGCTGTAGATAGCCTGAGCATTGTGTTTATCCCATCTCCACGGGAGGAGACATTTTTTAAATTTCCTAATTCAGAGTCTTCTAAATCACATGCACAAAAAACGTGAACCAACCTGATATTTCCCCATTTTTTCTGCCTAATGCGGGTATAGCATAGAACAATGTTGATCTCCAGCTGAGGACCCAGGCCCCGAGGTTTAGGGAGATGAGTTCTGAGAGCGCCTTCATTTCTGTTCCAGAACTGGTGGTTAGCAGGGAAGACAGACACTGAATACATAATTACAGCAGAGGATGCTATGGAGGGATGTGACAGGGACTAGCACACCAAATTCCCAGGATCCGAAGGCTGACGAGGAGCTGGGTGGAGAAAGGTTGCTCCGTGTGGTGACTGTCTTACCTTGCCTTGACCTAGTGGGAGATCTATGACGCCTATGTAGAGGAGCTCAAGAAGCAGGAAAAGACCAAAGAGAAGGAGAAGACGAAGACCCCAGTGGCTAAAAAAACAGGAAAGATGGCCCTGAGGAAGCTGACATCCATGGAGTCCCAGGTGTGCTGGGGGTGCCCTGGGCTCTACCGCAGAATGCCTGGGTGGGCCCTCCACTCCTAGGTAGACAGAAGCCTGGCTGTCTGGGAGGGCTTCACAGATCCTTGGTGGCTAATGTTGAGGTATGAATAGTTCTTTCCTCAGGGAAGGCGTGAGGAGAGCTACAGTTACCTCTGGCACCCACAGCTCTTCCCATTTTGACCTAGGTCTGAAGGCTGCAGGGTTAAAGACCACTGGGCTAAGGCCTGACGGAAGACGTGGTGTTTCTTGAAAGCATCATGACACCCACGAAGGGAGCTGGGGAGTCCGCCTAGGGGAGGGTGGGATAAGGCACCTCTTCCCCGGAGTCTGGGAGGGTGAGAGCTTTTCTGTTGTCAGTCCCTGGCTTTAACTGTGCCAATATTTAGAGTGAGCCTTCAAGGCCAGGAACCAGGTGATTGGAAATATCATCGATGCCGGGTCAGTGGATGGTCGTTCTGGACTGGAGTTCCCATGAGTGTCCATGTGGGAGTCAATGTAAAAGTCATGATAGGGGGCTTGTCGGCTTGTGGGCAACAGAAACTTGGGGTCAGTGTGGGAGTTACACCGATGCAGCTATAGGGAGTCACTGCGGAGAGGGTCGCCCAGGAGAGAAGAAGGGGAACATCTGTCATTTTGACAGGGCAACATCTGAACCATAGAGTCCAGTGTGGAGACCGGGAGGGGTGTGACCTGCGGTGGAAGAGATCCACAGGAAACTGGGGGCCGGTTTCAGAACCTCGGAGAGCTCCCGCGGCAGCTCGGGGAAGTCCGCTCCACTCTAGCATCAAAGCCAGAGCGATTAAAGGAAGTCCTGCTTCCTTTGTCTGAGATGCTCTCACTTCCGCTCATTTGTCTGCTCCGTGACCATGAAGATGGCACATGTGAGAGGAAGTTAGGAGATCCCCTTATTAGGAACGGTCCCCACTAAGTTTTATTCAGGCACTGACCAGGCACTCAGTGATTGTGACTGCAATGGGTCATGGAGCTCTGAGGTAAAAGATGGAACCTCTGTCCTGAGGTTTGCTCTGTTTGAATCCGTGACCTCCCCTGCACTATTCCCTGCAGGTTGGAGCCTTCAAAGAACCCTCTGCCCTGGGTCAGGGTCATGTGAAGAGCTGGATTTTTGCTGTGGGCTCTGTGCTGAGGCCTATGGTTGCAAAAACTCCAGTTATAACCACTAAGCCCAAGAGCCGGGAGGAAACTCCCTGTGACTGAACCTGGAGACTGACCTGGGGCCTGAGTCCTACCAGAACTGGTGTACAGAACCCTCACAGGGTCCCCACCCCCACCCGCCACACTGGGCTCTTCCAGCCTGAGTTACAGGCAGATCCCAGACCTCTGGGCTGAGGAGCCAGAGGAGGCAGGCCCATCCCCAGGGAGCGCGTTGTGTGCAGCCTCTCCCAGAAGACACCGAGCTCTAACCGGGACCCCAGGTGCTGGGCCAGCCTGCCTGTGGAGTGGCCTGGGGCGGCCTCTCCCTTCCCCTTTCCCTGGGCCTCGCGCTGGAGCAGAGTGACAGCGCCTCTTCCTCAAGGATTCAGGTGTGTTTAAGTTGGTGTGAGACTCAGGTGTGCAGGAGGAAGGAAAAGACAGTGAGGTCCCGACTCCCCGCGCCGTCAGGCGCCTGGTGACGACTCAGTTCTGGTTCAGTAACGACTGTGTGAACGCACAGCCAGAGTGTGAGCCCGTCCGATCTGGAAGGTTAGGCGGGGCTGGGGCAGCGGGCTCAGAGGCCACAGGCTCAGTGAGAGCCAACAAAGAGATGTGGCTGCTCGGGGGGCATAGCGTGAGAAGGAGGAGGGCAGCACCCACTGTACCCTCCTCGGCACACCTGGAGCCCTGAGGCGTCGAGAACCAGAGGCGGACGGCCGGGCTGGCGGGGCCTGGCTCTCTGCACAGGCTCTGGAGCCCACAGACCTGGCTTTATATCTTGGTGTTGGCTTTTGTTGCCTGGAGTTTTCTGAAGCTCCAGCGTCCTCGTCTGTAAAGCCACCTTAATGATACCTCCTTTACAAAACTGCTGTGAACACCTGAAGTAACGCATATACAGCCCCTGACGTGGCTGTTGCCCATAGTGATCGGTAGATGGTGGGTACTATTGATAGGTCATGCCATGGCTGGTGGAATTGGGGAGACGCCACCTTAGGAAATGCTGACTTGGGGGGCTGACGTACTGTTCTGCTACGTCAGAGGAGCTATTCTCATATATATATCATTCCTTGTGGCAAGAAAACAGAGACAGGACCATCGGTAGAAGGCCTTGGGAGGCAGATTTTGGCTAACTGGCCATCTGACCACAGAAAGCACTGTTTCACAGGAAGGCAAACTTTCCAGGCAGCTGCTGAAGGAAGAGAATTGTGCTTTGGGTCAGAGAGCTGGGAAAGGTGCTGGAGCCATATGAATTTCGAGGACTATGATTATAAGACTCCAATGTCCGTCCCTCTCGGTCTGTTTTCTTATATAAATTTGGAGTCAGTCTGGGGTGTGGCAAAAGGCCATCATAGGACAGTTTCCCAGATGCGACTTTATAAGCCTCCACTTTGCTGGATGTAGTAGCACATGTCTGTAATTCCAGCACTCAGGAGGCTGAGACAGGAGGATTGCCACAAGTTCAAGGCCAGCCCTGAACGACATAGTGAGATTCTGTCTCAAACAAAACAGAACAGGAAATTTCCACTTTGCTTTGTTTCCTCTGACGCTACACTTCTACCATCATTACCAGAAACCAGCTTAAATCATAACATGTTTCTTGTGTTTAACCCTCACAGTAACCTATAAGGCAGTGTCATCCACCCTCACTTTGTCATAAGAGTCCTGCAGCCCAGGAAAAGCTGAGTGACTTGTTCAAGGTCCCACCTGGCCCGTAATCATTTGGCTAGGACAGAAGTGTGGTCTCCGGGGCTCTAGAACCTATTCTCCTACCACTGCTGCTATCAGGACCCAGAGTTCTGGCTGCCCGGGCACCCTCTGGAGCGCTGCCAGCCAGCCTCCCATGTGCCCTAAACTCTTTGGGCTTGTCTTGCCAGCCCCCAACTCTGCTCTTCTGCTAACCTGCCAAGTGGTTTACATTGTAGATTTGTAGAATTTCACAGAAGGAGACTCCGCTTCGTCATTTTCCCCAGTAGGAAACTTCCTGCTCCCTCTCTGGTCTGGCGGTGACCAGGGCCCTGGGATGAGGTGTCTCAGCTCTGCCTCTTACTCCTCTGCAAGCACAGCTCCCTCCTCTGGGGCCTCTGTGACTTCCTCAGCCTGTGACTAAACAAGAGGATTGGGCCAAGAGATCTCTGAACCTTTCATGGGAGTCCGTCATTTCCTGAGCTGAGGAAACTGCTCTGTTCCACCAAAGAAGCCTCCAGCCTGTCCTTGTCTGCTGTCCCCTCCTATGCTCTGCCTGAGTTTTTCTATATCTTATCTTGTGCTCAGAGACATGTCTTCTCTACAACAAATTCGGGATGTGAAGCAGGTTCTATCCAGGGCCCAGATAAATAGGCTTAGACCCCTTTACCATCTGAGAGGAAAAGGCTTTTGGAGGTGGTGGTAGGATGAACTGGACCTTGTGCCAGGCAGGGACACAATTACGAAGAGTGTCAGGGCGGCATTGTTGAACCAGTGGCAATCTGAGGTCCACCTCAGGGTGTCTGACCTTGCCAGGCGCTGGCTTATGAGGACGCTTGGCTTCTGTATCTCCACAGAGCGATGATATCACCAAAGTGTCTCAAGCTGCTAAAATTGTGGAGCGGATGGTCAACCAGAATACATATGATGATGTTGCTCAAGGTAAGATTTAAGGTGATCATATTAGAAATATTTTTCTTTTTTTTTTTCCGGTACCAGGAATTGAACTCATGACCTTACACTTGCCAGGCAGGCGCTGTGCCGCTAAGCTAAATCCCCAGCCCCAGAAATACTTTATTAAAAGCTCATACCTGAGTGGCTTGTGCTAGATCTTATAGACACAAGGGGAGAAAAATCCCTTCCTTCTCTCTGGAGGTCATTGAGAAGACAAGACTTTGCAAATCCACCATGAACAATGGTCCAGCAGAAGACGATTCTCTGTCATGACGAGATCCAACAATGGTATTAAAAGCACCTGCACATTAGTGATGCCATGTTATCTTCCTAACAGTCCTAGGACGCAGGCGGAGCAGGGTGATTACCCCTGATTTGCACACAAGCTAAGGCCAAAGCTACCTGGCTGGTGGGTGTCAGGAAGGATCCAAGTCCAGTTCTTAAACTCTTGCATTCTCTGTTCTGTTCTCCCCTGGGTCAGCTTGGGGACGCTGTAAAGCAGAATGTGTCAATAGGTCCCGCTCTGGGGACCCTCAAGGAGTGAAACTGGGAGATAAAAGGTGAGTGAGCCCAGTCAGGAGGCTCCAGGACAGCAGAGCCGGCCCACAGCGCAGAGGCGAGAGTGCTGGTGAGAGGCCTCGGCACCGCAGGGCATCTGGCTCTGCAGACAGCTCAGACACAGAGCCTGCCAGGCAGGGGCACGCATGGGCCGGAGAGAGCAAGGCCGCGGGAGCTGTGACTGGGAAGAACACAGGGACGGCGGTGAAGGGGTGGCGCCGGGTGGGGCTTGCCGCAGCTTGCCGCCCCGCGTCACGGGGTGAAGGAAAAGGAGCGCTTACAGCAGTGAGAGGCGAGCGGGGCCACTGTGCTATGCAGTTTGCACACACTGCATTATTTAATTTTTCCAGGGTGAAGTGGATGCCATTATTATCTCCATTCTGTTGATGAGAAACTCAGGCAGGATGTCACACAGATAGGGGCATCTGTGAGAGGTGGAGTCAGAACTCGAACACAGCCCCCCGGGACCCATCAGCTAGTCACCTCTCCACTAGGCTGCAGAGCCACTGAGCTGGAAGAGATGTTTCAGATAAACATACTCAGTAGATCTGGTGATTAATTAGTGATGAGGCAAAGAAAGAGACTGATTCAGAAGCACTTAAATCCTGGGCGCCTGGGAAATTCTGGTGTCTTTGACAGTGCCAGGGAAACGGAGCCCTTCCCATGGCACGGGCAGCACATTCCCAAGTGGCTTGTCTTTCCCTGAGAGGCTGTGCATTTATTGGGAGCAGCTGCCTCCCCAGAGTTGGCAGCCCCTCGCCGCTGGCCCGTCTCCTTCGCTGACAGCCCAGGGCTCCTGGGTGACTTGGTGCTCACTGCTCACCCATGGGGCGTAGGGCAGGGGGCTGCCAGGACCAGCAGCCGAAACAAGCCCCTCATTATCATTCCGGCTGGAAACCGACCTTGAGTGCTTCTCAGAGCTGTCAATGTACAGAGCAGCTGTGAATGAGTTTGTCACTCACGCAGCTTGGCTTTCTGAAACGCAGCTCTGCAAGTGGCCCACCAAAGGGCTGCAGACTTGATTAACATCCACAGGGAAAGTGGCCCTGTGAACCACTTTCATTTATAAGGACACAATCACATGAAAATGCATTGAACTTTGAGTTCGGTTAATTGCACACTCTTTTTTCCTTTTGGGAAGTGTAATCATGAAGGAGAATTAAAAATAGAGAAGTGTTACCAATTAATCTCTTCTCTGCCATGACATATTTTCAGAGCTACCCCAAGCCCAGGAATCTCCGATGTGATCAAGGATCATGCCTTTCTGACCACTGAACCTTTTTTGTTCTGCGACTGTTTTGTGTGTGTCTTTTTGAGACAGGGTTTCACTGTACAGTTCAGGCCGCCCCTGAACTCACACTGTAGCCCAGGATGGCCTTGAACTCACAGCAGCTCTCCTGCCTCAGTCTCCTGAGTGCTGGGATTGCAGGCGTGCGCCACCGTGCCTGGCTGTCCTGAGACATTTTTGAGACTCGAGTGTCATCCCACGTCCTCAGCGTGTGGGCATTGTGAGCGAGGCTAGGGCAAGGCCGGGGCTTGTCTGGTCAGCTTGGATAAGTGGGTTCATTTCCTAACTGTCCTCCTTGTTGGGGAAGAAGACCAAGAACCAACTGACTTTTGCTGCTTTAACTTCTCAGCATTCTTTGATCAGTCACTAGATGTCTACTGTGTGCTATGGGCCGGCAACCCGGACAGGAATGTAAGGAGTGCGTGGTTGGGAGGTCCGCTGGGAGGACAGTGAGACAGAGGTTGTTTTTGTTTTTGTTTTTGTTTTTGTTTTTGTTTTTGTTTTCTGGTACTGGGAATTAAACTCACGACCTCGTGCTTGCCAGGCAGGCGCTGTGCGGCTGAGCTAAATCCCCGGCCCCTGGGACAGAGGTTTTGTTAGAAAGGAAGCAGGGCTGGAAGAGAGGAAGAACTCAAAACTCAAAACAAGCTGGCATAGAGGGCAGAGCCTGTAGCTACTTGGAGGTGGAGGTGGGAGAAGAGCTTGAACCCAGGAGTTTGAAACCAATCCAGGCAGCATAATGAGGCTGTTTTTAAAACATGAAATTAGATTAAAAAGAAAAAGGAAAGAAAGAAAAAGAAAATAAATGAGGGGCTGGGCATTTAGCTCAGCGGCAAGAGCGCCTGCCTGGCAAGCGCAAGGTCCTGAGTTCGGTTCCCAGTACCGGAGAAAAACCAAAAAAAAAAAGAAAAGAAAATAAATGAAGGTCTTACCGAGGAAAAGGAGGAATTTGATCTGGCTCAGGAGTGAATAGAGAGATTAGAGGACATTTAGACCTGGAGAAGCACGTGGAAACACCCAAAAACGTGACACAACTGGATTTCCTGAGACTGACACAGAGGCCACGTGGACCGCGGGCTAGCGGTGACTGGAGGTAGAAGCCCGGAGCCTCGGCTGACTAGGGAGCCCCTGTCGGAGGACAGCCGCTGGGGGGTTCCGTGAGAGAGTGGGGAGCAGAGAGTTCGCTCGCACCCTGGCAGCTCTGTGGGGCCTGAGCTGGGAGGGGGCTGCGGGGGCGGGAGGGCAGTTAGAAGGCCGCGGTGCCGCCCCGGTGGCGGGTGCCGGGACCCGAGCCTGGGCGGTGGGTGTGCTGTTGAGAGCAGTTGGGGGTCGTGGGGGGTCCAGGCGGGTCTGCTGTAGTGAGGCCTGGCAGCAGACAAGCCGGGCTGCATTTAGGGATTTATTAATTTATTAACAGAATTCCTAATCAGCCTGTGGCAGCGGAACCCCTGAAATGCTCTCAGAACGTGCCGCGAGCCAGGCGTGTTTCCTAAGTGCCCTGCACACGCCAGCTCAGGAACGTCCCTCAGGACTGTGGTTATTCCCTCCCCGAGCACAGAAGGCCGGCGCGCTGCCGCGGAGGTCCAGACAGTCAGAGTGGACTGGGGCTGCCTCGGAGTGGCAGGCGGAGGGCTGACTCTCCCCGTGTTGTTTCAGATTTTAAGTACTACGAGGATGCGGCTGACGAGTACCGGGACCAGGAGGGTACCCTGCTGCCGCTCTGGAAGTTCCAGAACGACAAAGCCAAGCGCCTGGCCGTCACCGCCCTCTGCTGGTGAGCGCAGGCATTGCAGCCCGCCTGGACGGGGCGCCCGCGGCGGAGCGGAGGCGGCGCGAGCGGCCGGGGTCCGGTGGGGCAGCGGGGTC
>NW_004955472.1:1618257-1622785 GCF_000276665.1 Chinchilla lanigera | reverse complement strand
CGGGCGCGCAGAGGCCTCTCCCCCGCGCTGCCGCGCCCGCGCTGCCCTCGCCGGCTGGAGAGGCCCTGCCCTTCGCGCCGGGCGCCGTCCCAGGGCTCGCTGCGCGTCGTCTGCCTGGGAGGGACAGCTGCTTGGATCAGAAAAACCTGTCCCTACGCTAAGCTGCCGCGGGCTGGCGGGCATACAAGCCCCTGGGCGCTGCCCCGCAGGTCGCCAGTCACCCGTTCTTTGGCGGGAGGGGAGGCGGAGTTGGTGTTTGTCGTCCCTCTCCGGGAGGAGGCCTTGGAGCCGCTCCCGGCCCTGTGGTCTGGGCTGCCTTTGAGGACGCCCTAAATGCCTGCTTTGTGTCCCCACTCCCGAGGGTAGGCTGCTGCCAAACGGGAAGCGCCCGCCCCTCTGGCAAGAACTCCACGCATTCCTCCCCCTCCGCCGCAGCTACTGGGCCTGCTACAGGGCCGGGCAGTGGGGGCCCCCCGGGGGTGCGTGAGGAGCCTCCCTGCCGCGCGGGTCTCAGCCCAGACTCTGCCAGCACTGAGGTGAGGCTGCGGTGGCTTCCGGAAGGCAGAGGGGACCCTGCATCAGTTGCAGCCCTGGGTTCGTGCGGAGGCTGTACAGGGGTAGCCTTAGGAACGGCAGGAAAGGGCATTGTACCTCCCACAAATAGACGGTCTCCAGCTTGACAGGCCCCTGGCCTTTGCGGCAGGCCCTTACCTGGGAGGATGTCTTTGTCCTTCCTTCGTCCCTTGAGCCACATCCATATGCCTGGGTGGCACCCACAGTCAGCTGTGCACCTTCCCCGGAGGACTGTCCTCGTCATCGACGCTTGGCCTTTGCGCTCCTCACTGGTGATGCGGGCAGGCTGACAGCCTGCCTTCCCAGGGTCCTTGTGAGGGGCCCACGAGGGAAAACAAGTAAACATCCCTGCGGGCTGCAGGAGCCAGTTGCGTAGAGGACAGCCGTTGCTGACTTACCGCCATCCTTTCCCCTGGCTTCCCTGCAGTATGCTCGGCAGCCCTGAGCAGGGTAAGAAGGCTGGAGGGCAGAGGGGTCTCACACGGCAGGGTCCAGCAACAGTGGGGTGGTATTCGTTGCTGTCAGTGGCGCAGGAGTTGTTGGCCGGCTTTCCGATGAGCGTGTGTCGTACAACCTGACGAGTCTGGGTGCAGCCTACAGCAGCCTGAGCAGAGCAAGCCGGGGCTGGGGCTCGGAAGGGCTCCTGTGTTTACTCTGAGGTGGCCTCTGGGAGGCCCACGCTCTTGGATGCCCAGCTGCCTTCATGGAAGAAAGAGAGCGAAGCTGAGGTAGGCAGAGCGCACCCCAGTTGCTGGAGGAGGTCCCTGCGAGGAGCAGCTGGTCTCCTCAGCATCCATCCCAGCCTTGGGAAGCTCCCAAATGCCAGCCCTCGGATCCGGTTTGCCTCATGAGGACAAATACGGGGCTGAGAATTTGCATCTGTTGCTGGATTTGATCCTGGAAGCTCCGACCAGATATAAACCTCCTTTTGCCTGGAGTTGTCAGGTGCTTATTCTGTGACCCAGCCACATAGAGCTTTGGTGCGCGTGGACACAAACGCGGAGAGGGAGGCCGAGCCAGGTCCCCACACCCCCCCACCCCCGTCCTTGAGATGGGGCAGGTTGGCCAGTCACGTCAGGAGCGAGCAGGTAGGAAAAGCGGGTGGTACAGCAGCACAGAAGGGTCGCCCTGCGCCCCCCAGGGCCCGAGGGCCCAGCGCACGAGGCTGCTTACAGGGCAGAGACTGGAGTCCTGCATCGGCCGGCTCCAAGTTCCCAGGAGAATGGAGAAAGGGGCCGCAGGCAGGGGAAAGCAGGCGGAGGACGCTGGAGGGCAAAGGGCGTGAGCCCGGGAAGCATTGCCTGGGTGCTGCCCGGATGCAGTTCTGTCAGCCTGCTGCCCCGAAGCTCATTAGCCGGCTCATAGCAGGGAGATAGGGCTCTGCACGGCCTGTCAGGCAAGCGGCAGCACAGACCCTAGCAACTCTGTGTTGCCCCGAGGGGTCACACGTGAGAGGGGCAGGAAGCTTCCCAGAGCGCCTCATGCCGTGGGGCAGGGCAGTCACTGTGCCTCGGCCCGAGCCCCTTCAGAAGGGGCCAATGGCAGGCCCCAGGCCAGGCCCCAGCGCTACACCCACTGCCGCTCTGTCCCACTGTGTCCTGGCCTGTCCCTGCGCCTACCCACGCCACAGACACACTTTTAGGGGTTTAAGTCTTTCCTGCTCATTTATTTGTCAGCTTCACTAATTAAGCAGTGTCAGTTTCATCTACTGAAAATGGAGATTCATCCACCTCATTTCTCCGTGTTCATGCTCCACGCACAGCACCCATCACTCCTCCGCTGCGGGCTGTGTAAAATTTACAGGACTCATTACGTTGTCAGGTCCCTTTGTAAACAGAGTCTGGAACGGCCCCTGTGCTCGCTGGCTTGTAGTCAAGGGCATTCCTGTTGTTAGGTTAATTACCGGTTAGTTGTTTAGGTTCTCAAATGTTTGCCTCATTTTCCCTCAATCAAATTAAATATCCTGCTCGTGTACTCTGTCTCTAAGGCCTTGCTCTTACTTCCCCCACTGTGTAAACCTGACTTCGAATCCAGAGAGAGTGCCTGGAAACCCTCCTTTCCTGGGACGCTGACCCCAGCTCAGCATGCCGGCCTCTGAGCCATGGTTGAGATTTGGAACCCTCTAGTGACCAGAGCCTTTTCTCAGTCCAGTACTGTGCTGGTGCCCTGCCCTGAGAGCCTGTGGAAATCCTAACGCGGGGGCATTTCTGTGCCTGCAACCCGAGGTGGCAGTGCTGCAGTGTGGGAAACTCAAGGATGGTTTCGTTATTGGCACCACAGGGCCTGAGGATCATCAAATCCGTTCCCCTCACTTCTATGGGTACTGCTTCTAGACAATCCAGAAAAAAGTGCCCTTATGAGAACCCCTTTTTCCAACTCCTGAAAGTGGAGTTTGGGTCAGTCTTCCCTGAATACCTATGAATTCATTTGCTGCTGCTACTGTGTGGAGCAGATGACCACACACAGGGCTCAAGGCGACACAAATATATTATCTTACAGTTCTAGAGATAAGAAGGTCCAAATGGGTTTCACTGGGCTGAAATCAGATATCAGCAGGGTGAGGCTCCTTCGGGAGGCTTGCGGAGAGCACCTGTTTTCTTCTCTGTTCTGAACTCCAGAGGCTGCCCACATTCCATGGCTCGTGGCCTTCTTCCAGCCTCCAACTGCATCACTCTGACATCTGCTTCTGTCGTCACTTTTCATCCTCTTACTCTCCTGCCTCCCTCTTTCCCTTGTAAGAACCTTTGTGATCACATTAAGTCCGCCCAGATAATCCCAGATAATCTCCCCATCTCAAGATCTTTAACTTAATCACATCTGCAAAGTCCCTTGTGCCATGTGGAGTGACATATTTATAGGTTCTGGGGATTAGGGTGTAGACCTCTGAGGGGGCCGTTGCTCTGCCTACTATACACCCACTCCAAGTGCCTCTTGCATGACTTAATGAGGGAGTCGTCAAGCAGCTGCTGCCTTGGAGCCAGGCCTGGGCTGGCCCGTTCAGATTGCCACAGCCCAAGAAGAAGCTGCTGTCTGAGGCTGGCAGGGTAACCTTGTCTCTGCAGACTGGCTTCTACTTCCTACTCACCACTGCCCCGGCTTTAGCCTCACGCCCCCAAATGCCCTCTGCCTGTCTCACCTTCCCTGAATCCTAAGGAGGAGGCCAGGCTTTTCCTGACAGTCAGAATATTCCAGAGTGCCCACCCATGATCTAGAGCTGTTACCAGCCAGCTGGAGGTTGTGTCATGGGCCTGCGGTTCCCACTGATGGTGGCCTGTCCAGGAAGACATTGATCCGTGTTCCTCAGTGGGCACTGTCCTGCCTGGGCGCTGGCAGGGAAGGCTGGCAGGAACTTCGGTCTGTGGTGGAATTGAGACACATATGTGGGGCTGGGGAAGCCGCAGGTGCAGTCCTTGTGCTCAATCCCTGGCACTGCAAAAAAAAAAAAAAAAAGACACACTCTAACTCCCTGGCCTGAGAATAGCCACATTAGATTTTATCTAATTGAGGTTTGATTCCCTTCCTCCAAATCTCACGGATGGTTGAGAGGCAGAGTCGGGGGGCCTGAATGATTGTCTAGCAGGACAGAGGTAGCAGGAGGCGAAACCTTCTCCAAAAAGCAAGACTGCTGGGGAGCAAACCAGGGTGTGCTGCCTCCATCCTTCGCGGCAGGCCAAGGAGGAAATCTGCTCAGAGCTCCTGACTGAGGGGAGGGACTCACACAAGAGAGAACCCTGGAGCCTGAATGCTGTGGAAGACCTCCCAGGGAAGGTCCTCATGGACCGGTGGATTCTTTCTAGACAGTGTGGGAAAGAATACAGAGCAGATTAAGGAAGCACTAGGAGGAAATGCATGAAATAGTAATGGGGGATAAGTCCAGCCAGCAGTTCTTCCCCTCCCTCTCCCCCTCTCCCTCTCCACCCCCTTTCTTTCTCTCTCCCTCCCCCTCTCCCTCTAT
>NW_004955472.1:1613734-1618157 GCF_000276665.1 Chinchilla lanigera | reverse complement strand
TTTTTTTTTCCTCATTCCATTCACCCAGCCACAAACATTTATTGGAAGTAAGTGGCCAAAATTTACGGCCTGAAATTCAAGGCCAGTCTGAACTACACAGCCAGACCCTGTTTCAAAAAAACAAACAAGGGCTGGGGATATAGCTCAGTGGCCCAAATGCCTGCCTGGCAAGTAGGAGGTCCTGAGTTCAATTTCTGGTACCAAAAAACCGAATAAACAAACAAAATGTACGGCCTAGCAGAGCCTAGGAATTCCCTCACTGGCCCCAGACTTGAGTCTCTGTTTCTGTAACAACGAGGGATGGGGTTGAGGGCTCCCATCTGGGTCACCGAACCCTCTGGCCCTTCTCCCGAGTTTGTGCCACTTGGAACAAAGCCCTCCATGGCCCGGGCCCAGGTGTCTGCCAGCTCTGATCCTGGTGGAGCTCTTAGAGCCCCTCTGGTAACTGAGGTGCTGCAGGTGAGTGGCCTGGATGCTAATGCCACACCGAGACTATCAGTGACCTGGATGGTGATGTCATACTGAATGTTAGATGACTTGAGCTAGTGCCCCTGTGGGTAGTGACATACTAGGAGCGGCGGAGGATGTTCAGTGATGTCATGAGTGATGACATCAGATAAGGACCGTTGGTGGCTTGAATAGTGATATCACTTAGGAGCTTTTGGAAGATAAGATAATGCTTTCATTTGGGACTGTTGGAGGGTTGGGCTGTGTCTTAATTACCTTTCTCATGGCTGAGGCAAAATACCCAACACCCAAAGTTACAGAAGAAAAGGTTTACTTGGCTCACAGTTTGTAGAGATTTCAACTATGAATTCATAGTTCTTCAGTGGCATGGCAGAGAGGAATGGCAGAGAGGCATCGCAGAGGAGAAACAGTTCATGGTGGGAAGAAGGCAGCAAAGTAGAGAAGCTGCAGCAGCAGCAGCAACAGCAACTGCCTGCCTCTCCCCTTTGTCTCTTTCAGGCTGCTGGCCCTCTGAGTGGTACCACCCACACCCAGGGTAAGCCTTCTACACCCAGAACTGTGCCAAACCCATCAGTGGACTAATTTAGTAATCACAAACACTTAATCCCAGCATCACATACCATGTCCAACCCCTCCAAAAAGCCCCACCCACAAGTGCATGAGGCTTTAGGGGGCATTGAGCCGTGAGCCGTAACAGCTGTGATGTCATGTTGAGGATGTCTGGGGAATATAATAGTGAGGTCTCAGAGGAGCTACTGAAATCATGAGTGAGTTCATTGTACAAGGTGGAGCTGAGAAGAAACACCAATTAAATGAGGGTTTGCTGTATTTTCCTGGTGTGGTTTGATAGAAAGAGCCCTAAATTAGAATTCAGGAAACATATAGTCTAGTCATGATTAGACACAGTGATCTCTATGTCAAAGAGGACTGAGGCAGAGGTGCTGGTGCACACCTAGAATCCCAGCACTTGGGAGGCTGAGGCAGGAGGATCACCATGATTTGAAAGAGAGCCTGGGTTACTTACAGAGACCCTGTCTAAAAAAAGAAAAAAAAAGACTCATTTGGTTGCAAGTAATAAAGACCATTAAAGCCAGGTTGAGGAAGTAGGGCTTAATGTCAGCATGCATGTGGCCTGAGAACTGGTGTAGTTGGTTGCTAACTATCCCTCTCTCATAAAATCTATGCTTTCCCCTGCAGGTTATTCCCTTTTACCATCCTTAATTGTCCTTTACACATTCCCTGTTCCAGACCCTGAAGGGATTGGATCGGCTTTGCCAGTGACCACCCCCCAACTAGGCCGGATGCCCCTTTGCCCTCCTTCCTCCACTTTCATGTGAAGACCGAATTACTAGAGTAGGGTAGTTTCAGCTACAAAAAAGAATGCTGACTGTGACAACACCACGTGACATGTATCATGCATCCGAGCATTCCCTCTCTCTCCTCTTGGCCTCATTTTCTCTGTCTGTAAAATCAAGAGTCCATGATTCCAGTTTCTAGGCCCAGTGGTTCTGTGAATGGGTCAGAGACGTCCTCAGTACTGTACAGGGCTATTAAGCCAGTGGAGGGCTGGCCAGGGATGGAGCCATCTTTCCTGGCTTCACTGGTCATGATCACTGTGTGCACGCATGTAAGAGCAGGGGGTCATTTGGAATTTGTCTAGAGAAAGTGCATAATCACTGCTGGCTCTCGGGTCCACGCCCTATATGGCATGTGAGTCCTGAGCTAGAGCACCCATTCCTTCATGGTCTTGTTTACCCACTTACCTACTGGCCCGCCGGTTTCCCCCCACCGCCCCCCGGTCAGTCCTGCCCGGCATGGAGGATGGACTGGAATCATGAGCACCAGTGGCTTACCTCTGGCCTGAGGTTAGCCCACTGATTACTTATTCAGCTGCAGGACCTAGGGAGAGGACTTTGCAGGGAGCAGCTCAGGGAGGCCCAGATCAGGTGCTCAGGATTTACTTAACAAACAAAAGGAGCTAAAATGACAGTCACACTGTTTGGTTCAAAGCCTTCATGTTTAGCCAGGAAAAGACCCCCCCTCTTAAGCCAACTGCAGATCTGTCTTGGAGAGTCAACCCTTGGGGTCCACTCTGGAATCCCAAGTGCCATCTCCTCCCACCTACCTCAGGGATAGGCCCCTCCTGGCTTTGAGGTGGAGCCAGGCATGGGATGACCCAGCTTTGGCTCCAGCAGATCTGGAAGCTTCGAGGCTCCTCCTCTTCCCGAGGCGGCTCACCCTCCCAGAGCAGAAATATTTTGTTTTTCCTGAACTGAACAGTGTGCTCTCAGGCTGGACCCTGGAAACTTCCACCCCAGGTATAACCGCCCCATTGTTTATGTGGCTTAGTTACTATCTTGTTGCTGGGACAAAATACCCAACACCCACAAGCTATAGGAGTGAAGGTTTATTTTAGCTCACAGTTTGTAGAGGTTTCGGTTCATAGTCAGACGGCTCCAAGGCAGGGTGGCATGGCAGGGGAGAAACAGTCCATGGCATGGCAGGCAGGAAGCAGCAACCTTCCTTCTTCTTTCCCTTTTCATTCCATCCAGGCTACATGCCTGTTGGTTGGTGTCACCCACACCCAGGGTGAGTCTTCCTTCTTCAGTAAATTCATTACCCACATCCAGAACTTTGCTAAACCAATCAGTGGACTGACCTAGTCTCACACACCCATGGTCCAGTCACTACCAAAATCCCCACTTATGAGTACCTGAGGCTTTGGGGACATCTAGGTATAATCCATAATAGTAGCCATCTTTGAAAGTGATGCAGGACGTCTCAGAAGTATGAAGATTAGCCCCAGGAAGAGAAGATAGGCTTCCACAGAGAGCTGCTCTAGGGAGCATGCCAGGCTGTCTCAGATTCCAACTGTACCTGTCTAAGGCCAGCCTGATTTTTGGTGGCTTCCCACTCCCAGTCAGAGCACAGATTGGTCTTTGCAGAGTGGGTAGGGTCTTTGCCTGGGGCAGGGCTATGTGGGATGTGATAGTAGCTGAACTTGTGCCATGAGCCCAGGGACCTGGGTGTATATTGTCCCTGAGCTAAGCCAAGACATTTACCCTCTTAAGTAAGGGACAGCCTTAGAAATAAGAATCAGATGCTCTCTCAGGAACATCTCAGCAAAACCAGCCAAGTGGGGGTTGCTTTCCCGTCCCCTTCGCATGGGCTGCGTATTGAAGACTGGTTACTGTGTCACGAAGTCCCAGGCCCTGCAGTTGCTAGGGACAAAGAAGATACCCCTGAGAAAGGGAAGGTGGAAAGGATTCTTATACTGGCCAAAAGGCTACCTTGGCTTAGGTGGCCTTGACCAAAGCTACACTAGCTTTGTACCTCTCCAACTCTGGCTCCTCTAAGTTTGGAGAAGAGGATGGAGGGGTCTGGGCTGGTGGCAGGAGAATTGGTCTCAAGGGCTGGGACTGTGTGCTGTCCAGTGACTACATATCATTGCTGCATATTGGCAGCAAGTATGTGAAAAATGAGACAGAGACATTCTCTTGGCATGGGGCCGGTGGGAGGAGGACCTCTGCGGAACTGTCCGTTGTTGACCATCGAAGGCTCTGTCCAGGCTGAGTGGGCTTGTGGAACCTGACTGGCTGGCCAGGGACTTCTGGGTTTAAGGAGCTAGAGTGCAGGCTGCAGCACTGTGGGGCCCAAGGGCATGGGAAGATGCTCCCAGGTGGCTAGTGTAGACTCCCTGTAGAAAATTGCATGTTAGCTGAATGTGTGGTGCACACCTGTAATCCCAGTACTTGGGAGGCTGAAGCAAGAGGATTACAGAGAGTTCAAGGCCAGCCTGGGTTACATAGTGAGTTCAAAGCTAGCCTGAACTACATAGCAAGACCCTGTCTCAAAAAAAAAAAAAAAATTGCATGTCCTTGGTGGACGAATTGCAAGGACATAAGCATCGTCCAGACATCTGTGGGACATAGCCTGCCTGTGAGCTGGACAGCCA
>NW_004955472.1:1597487-1613634 GCF_000276665.1 Chinchilla lanigera | reverse complement strand
ACTTATAACAGGGATGTAGCTCAGTAGTAGATCCCTTTTTTCCTAAGCCTGAAGGCCCTAGATTTGATCCCAAACACCGCAAATTCTTATCTACTTACAGATCACTTTTAAGAATGCTGAAAGTGGGGCTGGGGATTTAGCTCAGCAGCACAGCACCTGCCTGGCAAGCGCAAGGTCGTGAGTTTGATTCCCGGTACCGGAAACACCCCCACCTCCACTCCGCCAAAACAAAGAGTGCAGAAAGTGATCACAGAGTGGAGATTACAAGTACTGTAAATCCCTACAGAACAGTAGGGGGAAAAAAAACAACTTAATGATAGGTAAGGTAGGCACTTGTAACTGGAATATAATCTAACAGCGCTAAAAAGTCTGAAAGCACTAAATCTCAAACAATCTAGATGAAAGTAAAAAATTCTTGCAGACAGCATGCCTGTAATCCCAACACGTGGGAAGCTAAGGCAGGAGGATCTCTGCAAGTTCAACACCAGCCTAGGCTACATACTGAGTTCAAAGCTAGCCTGAACTACATAGCAAGACCCTGTCTCAAAAAAAAAAAAAAAAAAAAAAAAAAAAAAATTGCATGATATGACGAATTGCAAGGACATGAGCATTGTCCAGACATCTGTGGGACATAGCCTGCCTGTGAGCTGGACAGCCAGTCCATCTTGGGGGACTGCTCCTTCCCAAGCCCACACACGTGCTTCACTTAGAACCTCTTTGAACACGTGTCCCCTTTCCTGTGATCCAGGGAGAAAGATTAAGGAGAGTGAGGATTTGACCTCAGATGAGCCTGGTTACATTTCCTTGTTGTTGGATCCTTCCATGAGCCCTGAGAAAGAGTAGACCAAATCTCATTATTCCCTTTCACAGCCAGAGAAGGTGAAGCCCAGACAGGAATCCCATGCTCTCTGACGGGTAGAACAGGGTAGGGTTTGCCCAGTGTGGGGTCGGGCAAGGGGGCCTGCCTGGCAGAGCAGATGGACCCTCAAACCGCAGCCACCCGTCTTCCCTGGCAGATGACTTCATGAAACAGAGCCGGGGAATGCTGCTGCTCTACAGCTTGAAGAACCCCAGCTTCCCTGAATACATCTTCAGCAGTGAGAGTGGCATCATGTGTCTCGACATACACGTGGACCACCCCTACCTGGTGGTGGTGGGCCATTACGATGGCAACGTGGCCATTTACAACCTCAAGAAGCCCCAGTCCCAGCCTTCTTTCCGCAGCTCGGCCAAGTCTGGCAAGCACACGGACCCCGTTTGGCAGGTCAGCCTCTGCCCAGCATGGGCCTAGGAGGGGGCACCTTGGGGAGCAGAGGGCCACAGGCTAGGGGTGGACATGACAGCTCTCAGACTACGGGCCACAGAGCAGGGTATGAACGGGTGGAGAAGGGCAGGTGAGAACGGGGTGAGAAAAGGGTCTCCAATAAAACCTGGGTCTTCGGCCTGGAAGTTGGGAAGATTCCATCTGCCTGCTGGGGGAGGAGCTTCTCGGCGTGGCACTCAGAAACTCAGGCCAGAGCTGGAAGCCGCCAGGGTCTGACAGGCTACAGCTGAGTTTAAGGGCTCTAGATCTTTATCTACAGGCTTCCTCCACTCCTCCCCGGGGCTGTCCTCTGCCATCTGGGCTAGATTTGGGGAAGCTTCCAGCCAGGGGTCGGTACTTCTGTTTGCCTGTGGGGCTGGAAGGCTTGGAGGCAGAGTCCGTCCTTGAGCCTCTTTGCAGCACCTCTGTCCTCCAGACAGGCCTAGGCGGGTGGGCTGGGCTTCTTCCATAGTGTGAGACCAGCCTGGGACCAATGCCAGGACACTGGCACTAGATTTCACCTTGACTCGTGTCTCCCCTCTTACTCCACTGCCATAGGGCTCGCAGTTGGCCCTCTCGGAGGTCTCTTAACTCAGGCTTTGTGGGCTGTTCCTTACCGTCCTAAGGGTATAGCGGGTGGGGGAGTACAGATTTGTGCGGATCTAAGGATGAATTTCTGCCTCAAGTTTCCCAAATCTCTGGGCTCGTCAAGCAGCACTGGGGCTCTGTCTTGTCCTTCTCTGCCTCCCTGGCCTGACAGGCCCCCGGAAGGTTCTGTCTACCTCTTCTGGCCCAGAAGCCCTGAGATGTACGCGCGCCTGCTCCAGGCACTAAGTCTGAGCTCCCGTACAGGCCTGAGCAGAGGGAGAACTACCCAGGCGCAGGCGCGTCGTGCCCTCTCGACATCCTCCTTTCCCCAGAGTGGGGCCGATGGTGGGAGAGAAACGGAGCCCTTTCTGACCTGTACCTTCCCCCTGCTCTCCACAGAGCAAGCACCAGAGGCTGCAGCCTCAGGAGTGGTCTCCCCCAGAAAGTCCACCTCCCAACTCATTACCCGGGGAACCTGCGGGTCTCCGGACATCATAGCAATGTCTGCAGAGGCTTTACAGCCCCGGGAGAGCAGGACAGGGCTGCCATCCCATCCCAGCCCCGCCTCCCAGCTCAGATAGCTCAGGGCCAAGCACACAGCATGTCTACATGACCTGGCCACCACTGTCTCTCCAGAGGGAGAGAGGCCCAGGCCAACCACGCTGCTCCTACTCTGCTGTGTTCCATAAGTCAGATAGCAGGTTGGGGTTAAAGGAGGACACAGAAAGATGGGTTACCCCTCCCCTGGATAGGTCCCTGGAGACTGGCGCTCCCCTGGGCAGGTGTGGCCCCCTCTCCCACTGTCCTGCCAGAAAACCAGAACGGCTGCCTTTGCAAGTGAAGATGTTCTTGGCTGGAGTCATGGGACCCGGCCTGGGAGGGAGCGAGCCACCCCTCACTCACCTACTCCCTTCCTGGTCTCCTTTTTCTCTCATGCCCTCTCTCCTCCTCCATCCATTTAGTAACTAACTCGTCCCTGGTTTCTCTGCTGGTTGCTGAGGGTGCTCCAGGGCCCGGTCTCTGGAGTTCGGAGTGGGAAGGTACATCACAGCCGCAGGCTGCCCAGGGCAGGGCGGAATGCTCAGAGAGCAGAGTGCGTGGAGGTGAGCGCACACTGCGCGGGTGGAGACGGAGGAGGGCCCGGGCAGGTCTTTCTAGAGCAAGCAATGCCTGAGCCGAAGTGTGCCGAATGAAACAGTGTCAGATTAAAAGGACACCAAGGCCCTCACGCACAGTTTCACGCAGCTTCGCACAGTGGCCTGTGGGAAGCAACCCACCATTCGGAGCACATGTGAGCCGTGTCAGACGGTCGGGAGGAGGGGCCAAGCACAGGGCAGGCGCCGGCGTGCTTAGCGATCGGCTAAGAAGCCTGGACGCTGTAGGCCAGGGGTTTCCAGAGAGGCACGAAGACCAGAGCACAGTGCGGCACAAAGAGGACAGTGGAGCTGCTCTGGTCAGACGAGGGCCCTAGCTATTCAAGGGCCCCGTGACTCCTCCTGTGCCCTAAGGTGCAAGCCCACGGCACCTAAGAGTCCCCCTGAGCACACTTAGGGAGTCCCGGCCAGCTCACTGGCGGGTTCGAGTGGTCTAGGAGGAAACCCCTTGGCTGCAGCCTGAGAGGCCCCGCATGCTGCGCAGTGGGGGTGGAGAGGGGAGTGGGGAAGATAGGGAGCAGAGCTGCTGGGGCAGTGCAATCAACAGAAAGAGTATTGGCTGAGGGCCGGGCAGCCTTAGGAGGCTGAGGCAGGAGGATCGCTGTGAGTTTGGGGCCAGCCTGGACTGCAAAGTGAGTTCAAGGCCAGCCTGAACTGCATAGGCAGACCCTGTCTCAAAAAGAAAAATGAAAGAAAGAAAGAATATTGGCTGAATAGGATGCTACCAGGGTTTAGGGTGCCCAGTAGGGCATGTATGGAAGTGGAGAATGGCAGAGGAACGGACATCGTGAGATTAATGCAGGAAGCCTGAGGGACACCACGGGCACTTGACCACAAATCCTAGAACTTGGAGGGGTGAGAGAGCCAGGCTGCTGAATGCGCTGTCAGGCCCTTCATAAAGGGTCTGTGTCCAAGGGGTTCAGGGGAGACCAGAGAGGTTGTTGTGGACCTCATATGCCCGGCTGGGGCGGGAGTCGTCTGTCCCATTGGCAGTAGGGAGCCATGAAAAGTTTTAGAGCCAGGATAAAAGTGTCATGTCTCAAGAAGACTGGGTTCCTGTCCCATACGAGAGGCCACTTGTGCAGGGAGCCTCCTTGGGTGGCTCAGCCCTCCGTATGTGCCGCTGTGAAGCCTCAGCCAGCAATGGGGATGTGTCTGGTGCAGTTCTGGGGCAGGTGTGGAAAGGATGTACGAGCAAAAGCTAGGGGCATGGGCAGAGGAGGAAGGAGAAGAGGAGGGATCAGCTAAGCAGGCTCCTGTCATTCATTACCTTAACTCTACTTACCACCCCCTCTGCTTTATTCCTACCTGTCACCTGCACTCCAGGAGCAGCGCGTGCACACACACACACACACACACACACACACACAGTCACTTACAAATGCACACCGCCCCCCACTGGGCATCAGGCTGCTAAGTGGGGTGTGAAATACAATTTCCATGAGTGCTGGCGTCTGCTCATTAAACACTTCCCTTTGCAGCTCCCTAGCGCCTCTTACAGCCTGGCCTTTGACACCCCTTGCGCCTGCCCTACTTTAAAGAGACCACCTGTACCCAAAAGGGGAGGTGGGCTCGGTGTCACAGCAGGCGCAGCCTTGTGCCTCACAGAATCTGCGGTTTCTGCTCCCCAGGGAAAGTGCACAGGAGGCCACTGACCGCACAGCTCAGGCAGGACTGGCCCGCCCTCCGAGCTCTGCTCTGCCAGGCCGGGGAGATGTCTGGGAAGAGACAGTCCCCACCCCCAACAGCCCTGGTGACAGCTGCGGTTACAGGCAGCGGCTCTAGGTTCTGGCCTTCCTCGTGGGGCCTCCGCTCGTGGTGGGGAGGGGACTGGACCCCGGCCCCAGATGGGCAGTCTGGAGGGGGCCAGAGGACGGAAGGCTCTGGGCACCGCCCCACCCCTGCTCTCTGGGGCTTGGCTGGGCCAGCCCTCCACATCTGGCAACAGAAACTTGAGCCTCAAGCGTGTCATCTTCGTAAGACAACAGCTCTGTCTCCAAAACACTTTCCCATATGTTTGCTCCCAGCCCTGAGAAGATGGGTGGGGCAGGACAATTAACCCTGATTTGCAGATGGAGAAATGCAGCTCAGATCTGGAGTTTGGGAGCCGTGTGCTGGGAGCAGGAGTTAATGGTGCTGTGAGAGGGGAAGAGAAGAGCTGCTTTCTAGAGAAAGGCTAATCCTGGAGGAGGGGGGACCGGAGCGGGGGGATGCTCTCCCCATCCCGCCAACCCCCAGGCAGGCGGGAAGGAGGCCCCTGCAGAAGCTGGCGCTGAGATTTCCAGGATGAGGGTGATAACGAGGACATCAGCTAACATTTATTGAACACTTAGTGTGTGCAATGTTCTGGTCTGAGGGCTTCGCAGAGCTCATTTATCCCTCACAACAGGCCAAAGCTGCTATAACTTCCATTTTATAAAGAGGAAACTGGCTGCTGGGCTTCGTCCTTCCCAGGCTGTGGCTGTGTAAGGAGTTGAACCCAGACCGTTGTCTGCATCCCACAACTAGGTTCTAGACCCCAACCCAGAGAAGCGTTGGGTCCACTGCCAAGCCAGTAGGTTAGGGCAATGCCCTGACTGGCGCTGATGCTTCAGGTTGTCAAGGAAACAGGGATAAGAAAGAGCCGGCAATGGATGGGGGAGGGTGTCGGCCATGGGATTCTGGGAAATGGGCTCTCAGAACTTGCTTCTGAGCCTCAGATGGGTGCCTGGGGGCCCCCTGTTTCATATCCCAAACTCAACACCCTGGCAGAGTTACAGAGCTCACGGTTGGGCCGTTTCAGGTCAAGTGGCAGAAGGATGACATGGACCACAACCTTAACTTCTTCTCTGTGTCATCTGATGGGAGGATCGTGTCCTGGACGCTTGTGAAGGTACCTGATTCCCAGAGAGGGTTGCGCAGGGGTGCGTGGGGGTAGGGGGCGCTGGATGGCAAAAGGCACCCCCACGTCTGCTGAGCAAGCCTCGCTCATACACTGCCCCCGTCCCCTGACGACAGAGTGAGCTGGTTCACACAGATGTCATCAAGCTCAAGGTGGAAGGCAGCACCACAGAAGCTCCAGAGGGGCTACAGCTGCACACAGTGGGTAGGAGCCACCTATCACCTGACCTCCAAGCCTTGCTGGGTCATTGGAGTCCCCTGCGGTGGCATCTTACCAGTTCTCCCTACCCTGCTAGTGCTCAAGGCCCCACCAGAGGCAGTGGGATGCCTGACCTGTCAAAGTCCTTGGCCATTGCAGACACTCTCCATTCCTGCAGGTCCCCTCCTTGTTTGCAGACCCTGCTCTTGTTGATGCAGGTCAGGTGCTGTTATGCAGATCCATCCCTGTTTATGCAGATGAAGGCCCTGTTTACCCAGATCCTGTCCCTGTTTACTCAAATCCTATCCTGTTTATGCAGACTGTATCCCTGTTTGCACAGACCATGTCCCTGTTTGCCGACCCTGTCCCTGTTTACCTTGACCCTGACCCTGTTTAACTCAATCCCCCCTTGTTTATCCAGGCCCCCATTCCTGCTACAGAACCCCTGGCCGCGTGCAGAGTCCTAACAGCTTGGGACAAGCAGGCCAGAGGGCTGCTTTCTGTTTGCCTGTCCTGCTCCCAGCCTTCACAGGGGCCCCGGGTCAATCTGCGCTGCCAAGGAGGGGTGGTGCTTGAGGCTCCTCTGGAGCTGGGCTGAGGCTGTTTCCTCTTCTTCCAAGGCTGTGGCACTGCCTTTGACTTCCACAAAGAGATCGACTACATGTTCCTGGTGGGCACAGAGGAGGGGAAAATCTATAAGGTGAGGCAGCACTGCCCATGTCAGCTCCCCACGGGGCACCTGGGCCTGAGCACCCGGGGAGCTTCAAGGACTCTGCAAGTCCTGTTCTGACAGATCTTAACGTTCATCAGTTCTGCACGGCTTCTTGGGCTCAGACAATGCATTTCTTACTGGCCTTGGTGGCAGGAAAAGATCACACGCAGGGAAGGGGAAGGAGAGTCTCGAGGGTGACGTTAGCCCAGCCCACCTCCTTCCCCTCTGGGATGTCCGTCCTTTCCCGGGAGTGGAGGCAGAGGTGGGGCTGGGGCGGGGGGAATTGGGACATGCTGGGCAGACTTCCTAGAGGTCTGACTAGAATGGGACCTTGAAGGCCAGGTGACAAGCAGATTGATCTCTGAATATCAGGTGCGTCCCCACTGGCAGGACGCAGCCTCACAGCCAGTCTCTGCACTGTGTCAGTGTTAGTAGGTGAACATCCCTCTGAACCTCCATCTGTCCAGAAATAGCTCTGCTGCAAGCTTTTCTTAGGCTCAGAGACTCAGAATGTTAATTACAGGCAGCCTCCCGGGAGCCCCTGAGGCCTAGCCAGAGCTGGTCTGAATGCAAAAGAGTCCCCACCCCCTCTCCCGGCTCCCGCTGGCAGCCTGGGAGAGGCGGCGGGGAAGGAGAGACAGTCGGTCGCTCTGACTCCCAGCAGGAGGGAGAGGCTGGCGGGTCAGGGCGGTAAACTGAAGGGGAAATCTGGGATCAAGTGGGCTCCGGGCTCCGGGCTCCGCACCTGCTCTTACCTGCTTTCACTGCTGCAGAGAGGCTCTCTGGGCTGCGGTAGACCCGGTGCTCCCACAGGCCCTGGCCTGGACAAATGACTAGGTGTCACCTCGCAGAGCCCGAGACCTGCTATGTTCTGGAGTGGGGAGAGCAGGACTTTTCGGGCCCACTGGGCGGACTGCAGCGCTTCCGCATGCTACGGGAAGGCCTCCCTGACAGCCCAAGGCCCGGGCGTATGGAGGGCGGGAAGAACAGCCTGCCGCTTCACTCCAGCTTAGCTGTGCCCGCGTTGAGGGACCCGGAGAGAGGAGGAGGCTCAGATTCCGACCTCCAGGACTCCAAGGAAGTAGCAGCAGCTGACTTTCCTCTCATTTTGTCCCCTGATTTCCCCCTACCCACCTTGTCACTGCCCCAGTGCTCAAAATCTTACTCTAGCCAATTCCTCGACACCTATGACGCCCACAACATGGCGGTGGACGCTGTGACCTGGAACCGGTACCACACCAAGGTCTTCATGTCCTGCAGCTCTGACTGGACGGTGAAGATCTGGGACCACACCATCAAGTGAGGGGCCTGCCTTGCCCCGGCCCTCCCCTGGGCTCTGGCACTGCGAGCCTTGGCTCACAGGCTTCACCCTTCCGCCACTGTAGGACCCCCATGTTCATCTATGACCTGAACTCAGCTGTGGGTGACGTGGCCTGGGCACCATACTCCTCCACAGTGTTTGCAGCAGTCACCACAGATGGGAAGGTGAGCCGCCCCTCCCTGACCCCACGGACCCCCTGCTGAAGACAGGGTGAGGTACCCCAGGGTCTCCCTCCTTAAGAGCCAAGCCATCCGGGGTCCAGTCAAAAGAGGAGTCATTCATCACAGGCAGCCTCAGGGAGAGAATGGGACCATCTTCTCGGAGAAGAGAGCACTCTGAAGGATGGTATGCCATCTTCTCTGAGGCCCCTGGAGAGGGAGCAAGCGGGGGGCGGGGTGCCCCAGCTAAAGGAAACACAAGCTCCAGAACTGTCGTCTTATGTGTCTGACTGTAAGGTAGTGAGGTCCCTGTCTCTGAGAGTTTGCAAGCTGATTCTGAGAAGAGGGGTGAGTGGGGTGAGATGGGAGGGTCTGTTCAACGCTGAGGGCTAGTGAAAGCTCAGAAACCCTTTTCAAGCATGTTCTTAGATACAGATGTTTTCCTTATGGACTTTAATATAGACTGAAACATACCTGCTGCCCCAAGGGAAGAATATTATGATTAAGAAATCACCCAGAAGTCAGCCAGTCACCTACTCCCTGAACAGATGTTTACTAAGAGCCAGCTACGGTGCCCGCTCCATACATTCAGACACCTGCTCCTCTGAAGTTTACATTGTAGGGAAGGGAGAAAGAGACAGAGAAGCAGCAGCAGCAACATCCTCAGCTGTTAGGGGCGGAAAATTAAAAGAAGGTGACTTGTGAGTGCAAGTGTTTATCACAGCAGCATTACGCACCCCGGCCAGAGACGGAGACATCACAGTGTCCGTCAGCAGGCGGGCACAGGAAATGTACTGTGTGTGCAAAAGGACTGCTATTCAGCAATGACCAGGAAGGGCATTCTGACACGCACACAGCGTGGATGACCCTTGAAAGCTGCACTGAGTAAAATAAGCCAGACACAAAAGGACAGATGCTGTGTGACCCCAGTGATACAGTACCTCCAAAGGTATTCGCCGAGCATGCCCGGCACATAGCACAGTACTCTAGAACATGCACATGGAGAGACAGGGGAGTAGATCTGTGGCTGCCTAGTGCTGGAAGGGCTGGGAGAAAATGGGTGTGACTGCTAACGGATACAAGGATTGTTTTGAGGTGATAAAAATTCTCATATTGGTTATGGTGATGGTTGCCTAACTGTGAATATACTAAAAACCAAGAATTGTATGCTTTAAGTGGATGAATTTTATAGTATGTGAATTAAATCTCCATGAAGCTGGTAAAAAGAGAGAAGAAAAGGGTTGGGTAGTTTCTCAGGGTGGGCGGGAGAGGCTTCTGTGAAGAGGGGTCACTCGAGCTGAGAGCTGAGGGACAGGGAGCCGCCTGGGCAGGCGGGCCGGGAGCCGTCCACACTGAGGGAGCCCAGCTCAAACACCCTGAGGTGGGCATGAGCTTGAGGAGGACGGGAAGCAAGTGTGGCCGGAGGGTATGAGCAAGGGGAGAGCTGGGGAGCAGAGTAAGGAACCCGGATTGCATCTATAATGCTCAGGAGACACTGGGAAGATTTTAACTTTTTGAAAGGGAAGTCTGGCCGCCATGGATGACGGGCTGTGGAAGCCCAAGGGTGGAAGCAGGGCGCCTACTCAGGAGGCTGCCACAGTTGTCCAGGGAAGAGTTGGGAGTGGTTTGAGCTCAGAGTGTGGCAAAGACAACATGAGACATTTATCGAGCGCTTATATGTCCAGCACTGTCTAAACACTTCACATCTGTTAATTGGGATAAACCCTGGCTCTGCCACTTACCAAACCGTTAGAGAACTTCTAAGTCTTCATTTATAGAATAGGGATAATAGTAACAGAACCACCTTAGAAAGTGGTTGTAAGGAGTATAGTTAGATGGTGAAAACTCATGCGTGAGAAGTATATCAGACCAGACCAGTGGCAGCTGCTACTGTTTTTGCACAGGCTTAACATTCCTAAGCTTTTATTCTCACTCCCTCGACCAAAGTAAAACATACACGGAGACACAAAGCTCCCTCCCACCGCCCCCAGCTCTAGCGCGCTGTTAGCCTTTTGTAGAAGTCCAGGGGCTGCTTCCCGTGAGGGTGGCCAGGGTCCTCGTGAACCCCTGAGCATGTGAGACTGGTCCCTCCACAGGCCCATGTGTTTGACTTGGCCATCAACAAGTACGAGGCCATCTGCAATCAGCCCGTGGTAGCCAAAAAGAAAACTAAGATCACCCACGTGGAGTTCAACCCCATCTACCCCATCATCATCGTGGGCGACGACCGCGGGCACATCACCTGCCTCAAGCTCTCGCCCAACCTGCGCAAGATGCCAAAGGTAGGGTGCTAGGAGTTTGGGCCACTGCAGGGATAAGCAAAGGGGAGGAGACGGGTGAACCCAGGCTTCTGGCTTGGAGGACCCAGGCGAAGATGGTGTCACCGCAAGACTGAGGCCCGCAGAGGGAGGTTTGTGAGGAAAGGGCTTTTGGCAAGCCGCATCTGAGTTACCTGTGGGCCCTGGGCGGAGGTCGCCAGGGAGCACGCGGGCCTGAGCCGGGGGACGCGTGAGTGAGGGTGTCAGCGGCTCACTGGCAGTGGGGGAGGCCGTGGGGTGTGACAGGCCAGCCCGGCAGGGGACTTGAGACGTAGCTGATGCTTCATCACTGGGCTTCCCAGAGCTTCGGTCCAAACGGTCCTTGAGCTGGGAAGTGTACTCAGGGAAGGAGGAAACAGCTGGGAGGAGGCTAACACCTCAGCAGCTACGCAGTCCCCTGTATGAGCTCTGGTTTCTGCTTCTGGGTCTCTACTGGTCAGGGAACTCTTCTCAGAGCCCAAGGGCCCCAAATACAGGCTCCAGAGCTCTGAGCCATGACCTCGGCCTAGACCTGAGTGCAAGTTCAGACTTCAGAACCCAGACTTCAGAACCCAGGTCTTAGAATCCAGAGCCCAAGGATCTGGAGATCAGTCTGCCTGTTTGTGTATGAAGAGTGAAAAATGGCTCTCTGCTTTCCCGTCAGGTTCTGGGCCAGGATCAGGGCTGGGCCAGATTGCGTTAATAACTATACCTCCTGGTTGCAATTTATGGCAGTAGTGCAGTTTGAGGCAGGGGCAGAAGCCTCTCTTTTAGCTACTGATTTCTCCCTACAATGCCCTCACCCAGGCAAGGGCCATTTGTAGCACCCCTCTGGAGCTGGCTTGGTCTGTCCCCACCACGGTGGGGAGGGAAGGGCTGGGAGAATGGCTGGGCCTGTAATTGTAGCCAGCTGGGGGAGGGGGTGACTTGGCTATAAATATTCTGAAGGCTGCTAAGCGCCTGCAGCTGTGGCCCAGAGGCTGTGGTGGGCTTGTGGGGGGCGGGTCTGAGTCTCTTTGCTGAGCCCAGCTAGTTGGCCTCAGGAGGGGGAACCAGGCAGCACGGTGTGGAACAGATAAAATCTGTTCTTAATTTAATGAGTAGAGTGGGGTAGGCTTGAATTGGCAGAGCTGGACAGCCCTCTGGGGGGAGATGGCCACTCTTTGGAGGAAAGAGCACAGCCATGACACCGTGAGAATGGTGGGTATGGGGGAGCCCTACCCACTCTGATTTCGGGAGGCAAGAATTTCCCAGTTCCAGCCCCTCAAAGAGCAAGGGTTGGTCATGGCTGGGAATGCTAGGCTGTGTATCCAGGTCCTCCCTCTCTGAGGACCTGAGCAGTGGGCAGCTGGGGGTGGTACTTGGGTGGATTAGAGGTTTCCGTGAAATTTACATCCGACCCTGTCAGCCACCAAGTGATTCATACAAAAGGAAGTCCTCTGGGCATCCCTACTGGGCAACCCCTTCCCTAGAGGGGTTACCCCAGCGGCCTGGGCGTCCCTGCTCAGGGAGCATCCTACTATCGTTGTCAGGTGTGATTGTTATCAGGCGTCAAGGACTATCTTTCTCTAACTACTGTTCAGATGGGAAACTGAAGCTCAAAAAGGCAAGGAACAGCTGGGTGTGATGGTACATACCTGGAATCCCAACACAGAGAAGGCTGAGGCGGGAGGATTGCCATGAGTTAGAGGCGAGGCTACCCTGGGTTATATAGTGAGTTTAAGGCCAATCTGAACTACATAGCAGACCTTCTCTCAAAACAAAAACAAAAACAAAAACAAAAGGCAAGGGACTCGCCCAAAGTCATATAGGGAGTTAAGGACACCTAGAACTAAACACCAGATCCAAGCCAGGCATGCTGACACATGCCTGTAATCTCAGCACTTTGGGGTCCCAGCACAGGAAGCTGGGGACGTGTTGGCCTCACTCCCATCCCCTGGGATTTAGGGGCCCCCTTCACTGGGAGAAGATCTGTTTTTCACACTGTGAACTGCCTTCACAGTGAGCTGTACCCTAAGTCCTTTTATTTGTTTATTTTGAGATGGGTTCTTGCTAAGTCACTGAGCTGCCCCGGCTGGGCTCAAACTTGGGCTTCTTCTGCCTTAGGAGTGCAGAGGTGAGCCGGGTGGCTGAGGCCCTGGGCTGTGAGGGACTGGGGGAAAAGAGATCTAGGAGCAGACGCAGGAGGAAACTTGAGTTGGACGTGGTGTGAGCACCCAGGATGAAGTCAGCAACGGGCCTCCTGGAAGTGAGGACGATCTGGCTGCGACATGTCACCCCAGTGATCGCCAGGGCTGATTCGGCTGATGTGGCTGGCTAGGTGGTGTCCCCTTCCCCACTCGCCGCTCCGTGCACGTCCCTCCCGAGGCTGTGTGCTCGGGTGAAGGGGACGCCATCCCCGACAGAGGACCGTTCCCCGGTCACGGGTGCAGGAGCAGCTGCTTTCCCCTGCTAGACCTCCAGACAGGCTCTCGAGGAAGGAGCTGCCTGTCCCTGTACTCTCCCCCTACTTACAGCTCAGGCGAGGCCCAGGCAGGCGGGCAAGGCTGGACAGGTGCCTGTGAGCAGGGGACACAGGTGGCTGGGTGGGTGGAGGTCCACGAGCCGAGGGCGGGCGGGAAATGGCAGCTGCCTGGTCTACCCCAGCAAAGCCTGCACCCTCCTTTCTGGGAAGTAGGGCGATGCAACTGGTGTGATCTGCTGAGGAGTAATCCAGGGCTGTGAGAGTGACACTCCAGGGCCCCAGCCCCTTTTTCTCAGAGCCCAACTTAGCAGCAGAAGCATTACAATGTCTTGTCAGTAGGCTGACGGTCATAAACTCAGATCTCCTCCTCTGAAGGGCAGTCCCGGCCAGTGACATCGGGCATGGCATGGGCTATTCTGTCTTCTTTCGTGGGTCTCTCCAGGCCTCCACGCTGCGTGTCTGACACACCAGGTCTGGGCTCCAAACCACATCTTACCCTGAACCTGACCTAGCACCATTCAGTGAGAGCACTAGGTGAGGGCCTCTGTGGCCTTGTCCACACCGCTGTGCCTCTTCGAAGCACACCGACTAGCGCCTTGATAGGGCCATGCCCTTCCTGCGGGCAGTGCTCCCCACAGCCGGGCCCTGGCCCTCCCGAGTGCTGGCCTGACAGGCTCCTTCCTCTGAGGGTCAGAGGATGGGTGCCTTTTCCCACTCCTGCCAGCAGCAAGAGCTGTCCAACTGCAGTTTAGAACCACAGCTGGATGCCTTCTTACAGGCTCTCTGGGTCACCTAACCCGGGCTGGAGAAGGACCACATAAAAGGCGGGTAGCAGGGACACAAAACTGACTTGGCGAGGGAGAAGCGCCACGGCCAGGGCAGACTGGGCAGAGTAGTCGGGGCTAGCGCCCGACGAAGCCAGTCCATCCTCACTATTCTTCCTCCGTGGATATTTTCCCCTCTCCAGGAAAAGAAAGGGCAGGAAGTGCAGAAGGGTCCAGCTGTGGAGATCGCAAAACTGGACAAACTGCTGAATCTGGTGAGGGAAGTGAAAACCAAACCCTGAGGGCCTGGCCTCAGTCCCTGCTCCATCTGAACCCAGGACTTGCAGCCCCTGGGCTGGGAACCATGGTGCCCAAGCACTCAGCAAAGGAACCAAGCCCTGATCAGGTCCAGCATTTGGTGTTCTCATTCTGTTCCTAAGGTCCCAGCATCTTCCAGGGTTAGGGCTATCGTGATCATCATTACCCTCTGTTACTTTATACAAATAAACGATAAAATATGTCTGGAAGCTCATTCTACACCTTTAATTTTGCTACCGCGGGTCTTCAGCAAGTGAAGAAAATCTCAGGGTAGAGCCACAGTTCCATTTATTATCCAGCAAACAGTGAGAAGACCAGGGGAGGGGCCCAGCCTAGACACCCTCCCATTATTGCCATGGGTTCCAGTTTGCTTCTCTGACCTAAAAGACCCAGAGGCGCTGAGCCTCGGGAAGGATAAACCCAGCCCTTGGCCCTTGGGATGGAGCAGAGTCCAGATGGCCCTGGCCCTAGCACCAACTCCTAAACTCCCACCCCAGGCCTATCTCTCTAGGACCACTCAAGCCTCTCTTGGAGCCAGGCTGGCTAGAGTCTGGGCTGCTGGGTCCAGATCCACCAAGGCTGGACTCTGAGTTCTGGACCCTAGGCTGACTCCACTCTGAGATCCTGATTCCAGGCTCTGAGTGAGGCAGACTTAGGTCCCGGACTCCACGGTAGGCCAGGGGCCTTCAGGGCTGCAGCAGATAGCTACCTTCATGGCTAGGCTTCTGGGGCGGTGGCGCCTTCTCAGGACAAGGGCCAGGGCTGGAGTTGGGACTGGATTCGGACAGAGAATCGACGTCCGCAGAGCGAGAGTGGCAGGCCCAGCACAGAATGACCCACAGCAGCAGCAGCAAGAGGCCTACGAGGCCGTTGCAGACGATGGCGATGAGGGCCCCTTGGGAGAGGGCTGCCCCCATGACGGGCGGCACCCTCAGAGCCGTGCGCAGAGCTGAGCTGCCTCCGCGGCAAGGCCCATGCCGAGTCAGAGCTCCGGTAGGGTCGGCTTTCCAAGCAGGCTGTCCCGTCTGCACAGTGAACGGTCCCCAGGCGGTGCAGATGCCCACCTGCAGTCCTGAGCCTGGGGAGCACAGAGCAAAGGGAGGCCGGTGAGGACCGGAAGGGGAGGCCCGGAGGTGAGTTCCCATCGCATCTCTGACCACCCTGGCAGTGGACCTCAGGTCCCAGCAGGCTCGAACACCCAGCAGAGCCGACACCCACATCCTCGGGCCTAGCCCTGGGCACCTGGATTCAGGTGTAGCCTCAGGGGAGGCTGAAGTAGGCAGCCTCTTAACACATTCTCCTTGGAAGTGTGGGCACAGCCTGCTCTGCCCAGCAAGCTTCAGCCCTCAAAAGCACCCCACTGCTGGTGGGAGTGAGGCAGCTCGCAGCCCAGGAGGAAGAGGGTTTTGATCGGCGTTGGTGTGCCCGGCACCTCCCTCTCAGGACTGCAGCCAGCCAGCTCCGGGGACCTGCGGCGGCGCCGGCGCGCGCAGAGGGAACTTTGCGAGGCCCTGGCCGGCGTGTGCGGGCTGTGTACCCGCGGCTGTGCACCTAGGCGTGCCTCTCCGTGGGAGGGTCTGTCTCTAGGTCAGGGCTGTCCGGCTGTCCTGCTCTGACTCCGCTCCCTGGCTGGATGTCGCCCCTGCCTCCGCATGCCCACTCTTGAGCGTGGCCGCCTGTCTCCGGGCATCTCCTCGCGCCCGTCTGTGCCCCAGCGCTAGGGGTCTGAGCGTGTGCCGCGCCTCGCTCCTCTCCGGGCTCTGCGCACCCCGCCCCTCCCTCCCCGGCCGCGTCCCTCCGTCCTCCTGGACGTCGCCCCTTCTCCGAGGGCTGTCTGCGGGCTCTGTGCGGCTCCCGCGGCTCCGCCTTTGTGTCCGTCCGCTCCGGCGCGTGTCCCGTCTCCGTCCGGTCTCTGGTGTCGCCCGCGCCCGTGCGCGCGGCCCCCTTACCTGGGTTCAGCCCGGCGCGCCCGCGGGAGGGTCGGGGCGG
>NW_004955472.1:1581343-1597177 GCF_000276665.1 Chinchilla lanigera | reverse complement strand
CTGGGCTCGGCTACGGCCGGCGGCCTTCGGCTGAGCTCGGTCGAGCTCGGCCAGGCTCAAACCCCGCGAAGAGTCCCGCCTCCTGGGTGGCCGGCTAGGCGGCCTGTGGGGCGGGGCCGCGGCCTGAGCTGCAGCGTCCGATTGGCTGGACGCGCCAAGTTCCCGCGCCATTGGTCGCGCTCTGGGGTGGGACGGCACCGCCCCGCTGCGGGGGCGGGGCCTGAGGGCCACTTTGTCCGGGTCTGTGGGGGGAGGGTGGGGGCGAGGCCGGCTTTCCCCCAGGGATTTCTCGTACCTTCCACGCCTGGCGTCGCTACGGCTAACATGGGCGAAAGGCGAAGTCCTTTGCCACACCACACTTCTCTCTGGGCGAGGGCTCCGTCCGCTCATCAGGGAGAAGGCCCCCACACCTGAGAGGAGGCCCACCGCCCCCGCAGGACCCCGTCGTCCTGCACACCCCGCGCCCGCCTGCACCCGCAGTGTAGAGGGTTTGTCGCTGACCCCACATGCCCTGGCCGCACAGGAGGTGCGAGGGTCTCTGCTACACGAGCTCTTTCGCTGCGTTTAGTGAGCCCCCCAGTGCGGCTGCTGGTCTGTGTTTAGCTGTGCTGTGAGGGAGCCTGTGGTACCCTGGAGCAGTGCTCGGCCCTGGTCGGAATTTGTCCAGGCCCGGTGGAGTCCTGACTCCGCGTCCGAGGAGCGACCCTAAGAAGAAGCCTGGACAGGAGCAGTCGGGGGGGCCCCTCGCGCCCCAGCCCTGACGTGCCAGTCATTGTCTCGCCGGGGTGCGTCCAGGCGCTTGCATATGCCAGGCGTGTGCTCTACCACTATCTACAGCTCCCGCCCCGCGTGGTTCCTGAGCGCCCCATCCAGGCCCTCTTCAGTGTTCTCTTGGGCAGTCGCATCTGCGAAGCTGTATCAGGAGGACTCATCGTGCTCCAGATCAGCCTTAACTTTTCTCTGGACTTCCAGACTCGTGTAACCAGGTGCCTACTGGAAGCAGGGCGGTCTGATCTCTCACTTTGTGACCTTGGGCAAGTTTCTTACCCTCACTTCAGCTTCCTTGTCTGTAGGATGGTTATGGTAGTCGTAACCTGTCGGGATTTTCGCTCATTGATTTCTATGAGACCAGCCACATTTCAGTATATGTCAGCTGACAACCCCAAGGACCAGGTGGCTACAGAGGTCCCTTCTTTCAATGCTGTGAAATTCACACAAGACCCCCCCCTAGAAATCCACGTGCTATATTATAAAGAAAAAAGAGAAGGATAAAATAATCTGAAAGACTGAGTCATCCAAAGCTACCGAGTTAGAGACTGTCTAAAATAAATTCTGGACCCTATGGAGTTGACCAGATGGATTAATTTTAGTTTTTCCCCCTGCAACCCAGCAGGGTGAGGGTATTATAAGAAAGAGCAGATCAGTTATAGGAAACAGAGGAGACATACTGTTGCACATCTGAGTGTAATATGAATGAATTTTGTGACCCAGCTACAGGAGTTCAGATTTTATCCTGATAATAGCGGGGAGCTACTGAAGAATTTTGAGCAGAGGTGTAATGATCATATGTAGAAATTGGAAGGATGATTTGGGCTGCTGGGTGGAAATGGGTATTGGAAGCATTTGAGAACAAAGAAAGAAGGGAGGCCAATGTGATGATGGGAAACCGGAGGGAAGATAGCAGGAGAGTATTGACATTTGGGAGCTACAGTGGGCAGAATTTAAGATGCTTAGAGGGAACGCTGCAGTGGTTGGGGACGCTGTGATGCCATTTACTGGGATGGAGAACACACGAGAGAGTTTCACCAGGTGCTTGGGCAGGGGGATGATTTCTTTTGGAAATGATGAAGTTGAATATCAGTAGGACACCCAAGTGGAGATGTTCTGTAGGCACCCAGATGAATAGGTCTGAGCTCAAGAGAGAGGCCCTGGTTAAAGGTAACACTTTGTAAGTTACTAGCCACAGAGCTGTAGTTTAGCCAGAAAACTGGATGAGCTCACTGGGAGACTGAGAACTGGTCTAAGCAAAAAAGATGCATCTGAAATCGGATACTGAACCCAAAGACAGGGGTGCTGGAACTGGAGTGAACACTGGAACTGAGAGACTTAAACACCATCAGGGACCTCACCCCATCACTCCTCCGCTGCTTTCTGCTTGTTTCCTCCTTTCTCTCCCCTGACCCCTGCCCCAGCCCCAAGCCCCTGCCACTTACATCCCCAGGATAGTTTCAATACTCTCGTGGTCCGTGTGTTCAAAATCATGACTTCAAACAGTTCCAAATATTAAAATCTTACTTGTCCAAGCATGCAAAGAGACGTGGTTGTGACATTCATGCTGCTGTCGCTGCTTCCTTTTGAATGCAGTTTGCAAATTCTTTGGAATTTATTCTGATCGACTCAACTTAGATGCTTAACTTTGAACTGATCAACAGTGGTTAAGGGATGAAGATCAAACTCGTTAACATGATTACCAGTGGACAGGGGGAGTGAGGTGTCTTCCAGGAGGAGAGGGATTATGTGTAAGCAAAATGGTAGGCGCTCACTACAGACCACCTTTTACTGCCATATATATACCTACGTCCAGATATACGTATATTTTTTTCACAAACTTACTTCTTTCCATGATTGTGGTGGCAAACCAAACTGGGTGAGGACTGAATCAAATTCACTGGGACTCAGATAGCTGCCTCGAGGCTGCCTTCAAGCACTCTCCTGCAAAATGAGTCCTGATGTCTACAGATGGAAGTAACAGATAATGAAAAGAAAGCATTGTGCATCGGTCACAAATCAGCAGCATCATCTATGTTTTTTTGGCCATGAATAATAATGAAAATGATGGGGCTAGAAAACCTCATGACATCTGTTTGTTGACTCATTTCTTTGGCTGGGAAGTTCCTCTGTCAGCCAATCTGGCTGCCTGAGGTTTTGTCCACTGTGATGAGATTCCTTATCCAGTGATTGGAGAGGCCCAAGTGGAGTTCTTTGTGCCATTGTGTGGTGTTAGCGCTACACTTTCTGGCGGTGTCTTCAGGGATTGAGCAGTCACAGACCTCTGCATTTACGAGCCTGTATCGTGGAAGAGACCCCCATGATACAATTGTGTGCACGCGCGCTTGTGCTGGGGATAGAAACAAAGGCCTGGTATGTGGATACTATTGGATACAGTTGTCTTAAAACCACAATCAGCTGCCTATCAGTTTCATTTGGGGGACTTTCATTTGCTAATAACATACTTCACTGATCTGAAGGGGCATTTTTTTTCTAGTGTAAACTACTCTGAAGTCAGAATGTGCTTTTCAATCGATGGTATGCAGTAGTTTTGTGGTTGCTTTTTTTCTTAGGAGTTCACAAAATAACTTGGTTCTTGTAATCGATGGAATCTGAGATGTATTAAATACAGTAATTTTGTCAGCCAGAGTTCTTTTTTCACAAATAATAGAATGCACCGTGGATAGTTGAATCAGAAAAGGAATTTGTTAAGAGAGATTATTCAGTTCCGACCTGTTAAGAGGACCAGGGAAACGGACTTGAGGATAAGCTTCTAGCAACAACATGGAACGATACCACACAACCTGATAAGGAAACCACAGCTACTGCCACTCTAAACGCTGAGTAAGTACCAAGAGCTCAGTTTGACCACCAATTTTACAAGCTCTGTGGCACTTCTGTGGTAGGAACTCATTACTGCAACCATGGGGAAACCACTACTATTGCCACTACCATCCCCACAGCTGGGCACTTGTGTTACTACTGGCAACAGCAGAAATCAAAGCCATATGTCCAGTCTGCTCCCTGCTAATAGCAGTCAGGATTAGCCAGGTAGAACAGTAATTACAAACAACCCCCAAATTTTATTGGCTTCAAACAACACAGATTGCTGGGTGTGGTGGCGCATGGCCTGTAATCCCAGCCCTCAGGAGGCTGAGGCAGGATGACTGCTGCAAGTTCAAGGCCAGCCGAGGCTACCTGCTGAGTTCAAGGCCAGCCTGTACTACATAGTGAGATCTTGTCCCCCAAAAAGAAAAAAGCCAAAAAACAAAACAAAACAACCCACAGATACATTTCTTGCACTCAGGTGGGAGTGGGGCAGAGAAGTCTTGCTGCTGTGTCACCGAAGCATCACTGGAGGCAATGTTGAAGGCTCCGCTACTAAGGTGACACCTTCCTGACATCAGTTTCAGGGTTTGCTGTGGCCGGAGAAGAGCGTAAGGAAAAGCATTCGTTGGCTTCTGTGTACATTGCATTGATCAAAACAAATCTCACAGTCATCCAGAGTACCCTAACATCAAGGGGCACAGGAAGTGCAATCTTCCTTGTGCTCTGAAGAAGAGAACCAGAGATATTCATGAACCTTAGTAATTTCTACCTCACTTATATTGTTCTTTTCCACATGGAACTGACTGTGCAGTTGACTGTGCTGCAAGGGATTCTGGGAATTTTTACTTTTATACTGAGGAGGTAGGAGTTTTAGATGGGAATTTTCCCATAGAGATGTAGCTCAGTGCAAAGGTCCTGGGTTCAATCCCCAGCACCCCCCACACACACACACACACATGCACACACACAAGGTGAAGGACATCCATAGATGTAAGAGATACCTACTACCATAACAACAGAATTTTTTTAGAGCCATGATCTCTGATGTTCTCTGAACCTCCAAAGAGATCCTGGCTTGAGCGAGCTTTTAGGGTGATTTCTCTCTTGTGTACTGCCTCTGGGGGCTCCTTTAATTCCTCTGCGCCGTATGGCTTCATGGGAAATCAGAGGCTGGCCTGATAGGGCTGGACACGTTTTTCTTCATCCTGCCTTGGAATGATACTCTTGTCTGATCCGTTCCAGTCAGTGTACTTTATGATGAGAGGCTTCGTTACCTTCGCCTGGCAGGCTGGGGACGGGAAGGCTTCCTAAGCCTCTGGATCTTCCAGTGTTTCTCTGTCCTGATTTGCTGGGATCTCAGTCTCCTCATCAGAGTATTCACATTACCGAGTAGCAAATAGCAGATTCTGAAACTCAGCAAGGACATTATTATCCAGCTCCCAGCAATCTGAGGTCAAGACGAGAACAGAGCTTCTCCTCCAAATTAATCGTACTCCGCTTCCCCTAGCTGCTTGCAGACCACCAGCCTGGATAGCTCATTTATTATCCGGATTTTTTACTGCTCTGTCTTCAAACACTTCAGCTTCAGTTGGACACAACACAAAATACAAGAGATGACAGGCAGTTGTTTAACTAATTGCTTTGCTACCACATTAAAAAGTATAACCAGGGCTAGGCATGTAAACTGGTGGCAGAGGACCGGCCTTGCATTCCGAGGCTGTGGGTTTGATCCGCAGCACTGAAAACAGAAGGAAGAAGAGACCTCCAAGTCCTCAGGCTGGCACTAAGAGGTCTTCTACACACCTCAGCCTTGTCAGTCCCTCCTTCCAGGGTCTGTCATTTGGAGTCCTTCAGTCCTGGTGCCTGATTTTTGTGGCATTACACGTCAGAGAAGCCTCACTTGGGTTAGTTCAGGCAGGAAGAGGACTTATTTTCCGAACACTGGAGAGTGCCTAGAGTCCGACTGCAAGAACATGGCCGGAACTTGGAAGCGGCTGGGTCTGGGAACCTGAATGTCCCTGGGACCTTTCTACCGCTCATCTAACTCCGCTCCCACTCGCTTTCACTCACCTGCGTTCCCCTCCGTGTCTCCCTTGTTTCATCCTCCTTCCCTCTTCCTCCTTCCTCTCCTTTATCTCTACAAACCAGCTCCCAGTGCTCCTCCAGCTCCCATCATAATGGACTGGCTGCTGCCGGTCCTCAGTCTCACAGTTCATAATCCAGGCAGCCAGCCGCCTCCTCTGTTCCAGTCCCAGAATTCCCCGGGATTTGCTCCCATCTGGCTTTGCTCAGATGTCCTGACCTGCACCAATGATCTGTTTAGGGGTGGCCTCCATAAGAACCACACCAGTGAAAGGCAGTTTCCACCAGAGGGAGGGGGCACCCGTATAAAAGAAAAGAGCCTACTGGATTAATATTCACCAATGCCAGGGAAAGACAAATCCGCAGAGTAGGTGGGGAAAGATCTGTCAAAGACGTAGAAGGAAAACCAGGAGGAATAGTTTTAGGGTACTTCTGTCCAAGAAAGGACAGAAGTTCAAGAAAGGAGGCTGCCTGGATGTGGTGGTGCACTCTTGTAATCCCAGCTCTCTGGGAGACTGAGGCAGGAGGATTGCTGTGAGTTCAAGGCCAGCCTGAGCTACCTAGTGAGTTCAGGACTGAACTACAAGAAGTGTAGTTCAGTCCTGAACTACATAGCAAGACCCTGTCTCAAAAACCAAAACAAAAACAACAAAAAAAAGAGAAGATGGGGCTGGGGATTTAGCTCAGCGGCAAAGTGCCTGCCTGGCAAGCACAAGGTCGTGAGTTTGGTTCCCGGTACCGGAGAAAAACCAAAAACCAAAACCAAAAAAAAAAAAAAGAGAAGAGGATAAGTAATCCAAAATACCCAAGAAGGGTCTAGTAGTTCATAAAAAAGGAGCTCTTAGATTTAAGAACAAGGAGGCTATTGATTATCTTGGTTAGAAGCATCCAGTGGGCAATAGAATATGGAGACAGCAACAGTAGGAGCCAGATTTCAAGAGTGAGGAAGAGCCAGGCACGATGGTGCACACCTGTAACCCTGGGGTGAGGGAGGCTTGGGCAGAAGGGTCTCCAATCTGAGGCCAACCTGGGCAATTTCGCCAGACCATATTTCAAAGGGGACCCGGGGGAGTACCTCAGCACAAAGACCCTGGGTTCAATCGTCAGTTATGAAAATAGTGTAAGTTGATACAATAGAGACAACTTTTTTTTTTGTCTTTTTGAGACAGGGTCTCGCTGTGCAGTTCAGGCTGGCCTTGAACTCACTTTGTAGCCCAGGCTGGTCTCGAACTCACAAAGATCCTCCTGCCTCAGGCTTCCAAGTGCTGGAATTACAGCCTGCACCACCACGCCCGGCGAGAGATGATTCTTTTAAGAGAACTAAAAGATAGGAACAAAAATAAATCAATAAATGAAGAAATAAATAAATGGAAGAAGAACAGAGAAAAATGTGGAGTTCAAAAAAAAATGTGGAGTTCAAAAAAAAAATGAGCTCAAAGAAGACTTTTTCTAATATTTAAAAATTTCTTGTATGTTTCTTCCATGGACAAATAGCAGTGGGAGAGAATCCAGAGAAAGGATGTAGCTGACGGCTCTTTTATGACTACCGCCCGTCTCCCTGGGCTGTGCAGACACGGGCGGCAGGTGGGACAGACGCTCCAACCCTAGCAGGTGTGAGGCAGGTCACCTTGTCCCAGGCCACGCTGGGAAGTAGGGTAAGAGGCGGTGCCAGGCCTCGGCACTGAGTGACCCGAGTTACGGCCCTGGGAGCACCTAGTGGCCTGGGCCTGTACCCAGACAGAGCGGCTTTGTGTGGAAAACAGCGCGTCCCAAAACTGGAGCCAGTGTTCGGCCGCGGCGTGCAGGGACAGGCAGGCTGCCAGGTGCTCTGATTTCCCCGTCTCAGAACCGTGCCTGTCGCTGTCGCCTGCCCCCCCACCCCGCTCCTCCTCCTCATCCCTGCCAAGCTGTCACCCCGTTTCTCAGCTCTCCTTGCCCACCTCCCACTCTCTGCGGGGCCGCCCCGCCTTCGGCTCCCAGCACCCGGACGCTGGCTCTCACCAAGGTCACTGTCACCCCTTGCCGTAGCCAGTGCATATTTTTCAGTCTTAATCTTTGTTGGCTACTCGGCCGCACCGGGGCTATTGGTCCCTTTTTGAAACTCCAGCTTCTCTTGTCTTCCGTGAAGGCACTTCTAGGAACGGTCTCCCTCCTCCTAAAATGGCAGTTCTTTATGAAGACTAGACTCTGGACAGTCTTAATTCCTCGTCGATAATCCTCACCTGGATGCAAGACAGGGCCGGGAAACAGATGAGGAAACCAAGGCTCTGGGCAACCAAGGGCTCCAGAGCAGCAAGTGATGAAGACCGGAGTAGAACTCAAAGTTCTTTTTTTTTCTTTGCGGTACCGGGGATCGAACTCAGGACCTTGTGCTTGCCAGGCAGGCGCTTATGCCACTGAGCTGTATCCCCAGCCCATAGAACTCAAATTTCCTGCATTGCTTACAACTCTCGTATGTCGTCTCCTTCAGCCCTGTGGCCCCGCTGTAGCTGCTTTGGTGGGCTGCGCTCTTTGCGCACGCTTCCCTCTCCTGTCCTCCCTCCCCCCAGCGAGCTTCTCAGTGTCTGTGGCTCAGTGCATTCTTTTGTGCTGGAGATGCTTTAACACTGACCCGGACCTCATCCCCAGGGTCCAGACTGTAATTTATTGTTGCTGCTGCTCTTGTTATAAAGAACAAAGACGTACGGAGCATTGCCACATGGCCGGCATCAGGCCAGTTCCTCATCATCTCGTTAAACTTTTAAGGCAGTCCTATGAGGCAGGTACTGTTATCCTATTTTCCTCTTAAGGAAACAGCATTAGAGAGATTAATCAACTCATCCCATGGTCAACAGGGTCCAAGGCTTGTCTGAAGCTGGAGGCACTGTCCTCACTGTGGAGTAGCTGGCTCCTCCCAGGAGGACCCGGTAGTGCTCCACACTGACATGGCTTCGTTCGAAACTGTCTGCCCTTTCTTGCTGTGTGGCTGTGGGTAAGGGGATACCTGAGCCCTCGTTCTTATCAGCTTGCCCCAAAGCTGTCCTCCTATAATGAGGATTTCAACAAACAGTCATCCCAGCCGACGGGGTTATACGAGACTTCCTGCTGTGTCCTTCTGCACCCTCTGTTCACTGTTCAGTCAGCCTTCCCATTGCCGGGCCCTGAGACCTGGCTCACGGTTTAGAGGGATCCAGTCCGTTCTCCGCTGGCTCCAAGGCAGAAGCCTCATGGCAGATGGGCGTGGTGTTCATGGTGGCCAGGACACAGGGCGAGGGATTAGTGCCAGAGAGCAGGCGGTGAGGAGACCAGATCCAGCACCCAAGGCTGCACCCCAGCCGCCCAGGCCCGGCCGCCCAGCGGCGTGCTCCACCAATCCCCTGGGCAGACCCAAAGCTGATGGAGTTGGCACCCCACCCCAGCCGCCATGTCCATCACGACGCGGGCTGCGGGCTCCAGAAAGCACCATTTTCAGTGCCTGCTGCACACAGAGGCTGCCCCTGGGCCTCCCACAGCCTTCGTTCAGAGGCCTCCTTCAGCGTTCAGAGTGCGGCGCCAGCCTCCCTGGGTTCCGCGTCTCTCCCCTCGCTCTGCTCTGCACGGCCCCGGAGCCGCCCTTCCAAAACTCACCGCGGACCAGGTCCCCAAGCTCCCCGCTCTGAGCTCCCCGGAAAATCCTCAGCCCGAAGCCTTTCAGAACCCAGACAGTCTGGGCCTCCTCCTCCGCAGCACCCCCAGTCCCCCGCGGGTGCAGGAGAAGGGACAGCACTCGTGGCTCCACCCCCATCTTTCCGCCCTTCCCTCTGGGGGTGTGCGGCCTCTGCCTCTCCGCAGTCTCAGGCCCCCTCCCACTGCGTGTGTTTCTCCAGGGGCCCGAGGCCACTGCTGCAGTGCTCAGGTGTACAAACTCAGTACTGTTTTCCTGTTTTATAAAACCCAGGCATGTGGTTGCCGACAGTGTGAATGCGCTGAGTGTCGTTCCTCCCTGGCTCCCCCCTCACCCCTCGCTCTGTTTCATTCTTGTTTTGATGGCACTGAGAATTGAACCCAGGTCCTTCACATCAAGCTGCACCCTCAGCCCTTTTTATTTTAAGACAAGATCCCAGGAAGTCACTAAGTTCCCCAGACTTGACTCAACCTTGCAATCCTCCTGCTTCAGCCTCCTAGAGTACTGGGATCAGAAGCATGTACGACCATGCCAGGCTAACTTTATACTTAAGTTGAAATGGTAAACTTTATACTTGGTTGAAATGGTAAAACTAAACTAAACTAAATGTAATTCGTCACCCAGCTTGCAACCCCTGAACCTGGTGGAAAGGTCACTTTCAGGACCCCTTCTTACTAGAGGTCCTGTGTATTCCAAGCTGTGATTCACATAGTCTTTATTGAGATGGCCCAGACTGAAAGCGCTAGCTTTAGCAGAGGCCTGCAAGCCCACCACTTGTGAGGCTGAGGGAGGAAGACTGCTGTGAGTTGCAGGCCAGCTTGGGCTACATAGTGAGCTTGAGGCCAGCCTGAGCTACACAGTAAGACCTTGTCTCCAACACAAACAAACACAAAAAACAGATTGGGAGCTCTATATCCAGGATCCTCCCTTTCTGAGCCTGCCTTGCCCCCATTCCTGGGGTACCGTTAGGGAGTGTTTGGGGTTCCCCCTGCCCATGCAAACACAGTCCCCTCTGTTTTGGAGAAGGGCCCTCTAGATGTTCACCTCCTCTCCCCTCTCCATAGTATCATCCCCTCAAGCTTAGGCTTGCAGAGGACCAGAGCCAGGAACATGTCTGCAGCTGACTTTTTGCCTTGGCCTGAAATCCTCCCTCCTAGAGTTAGGGAGAGAAAAATAGTCTGCTTTCTACCTGTGACAGGAAAGGGAAGACTAACTGGGGCAAAACTCAGTGGATATTCCAGTAGGTGATCCGGGCATACCAACTCCTGCTCGCCTCCCTGAAGGCAGAAACCAAAAGATATGCTTCCCTGTCTATACTGACAGACACACATACATGTAACCTACAGAGGCCCACATACATACAAGCAGACACATACATAGGCAACAACGAGTCTCTCCACAGGCATAAGCATGCACAGAAAACATACGTTCACACAGAGGCACTACATCAATACCACATGTCCAGAAAAACACACAAAAGTTCATGGGTCTCCATACCACACACCTGTGCAGAGATACGTCTACTGCCAGAATTACACAACAGGTGTCAGATCTTCTGTGTTTTGAACCAGTGTCAGAGGTCAGTTTTCTAGGGATGGGAAGAATGTGTATATGTGGAGAGAAGGCTTTAGGAGGAAAGATACTTAGAGAAGGAAGAGATCCTGAACACAGAAAGAAGGTAATTGTCGCGTTACCTACTAGCCTAACCTTGGTTTATCTATGTATGCATTTAACATTTACTGAGCTGAGTGGAGAGAGAGACAGAGACAGAGAGAGCACTTGGGAGGCTGAGACGGGAGGATTACTGTAGGTTTGAGGCCAGCCTGAGCTACATAGTGAGTTCAAGTTCAGCCTGAACTACAGAGTGAGACCCTGTCTCAAAAACAGAGAGAGAGAGACGGAGACAGAGACAGACACACAGAAAGCCACAGAGATAGAAACAGACAGAAGAGACAGAGACAGAGACTGACCTACCCATGAGCACCTGTGGCACAGTGCTCCGTGGCTGGCACGCATCCCCCTCTGGGCTGAGCGAAACGGGGAAGGTGCTGGGGAAATGTGAATCACACGTGGAACAAGGAGTCGGCTGCGTGAGAGATGGAGGAGGGGGTCCACTGAGCCGCGAGAGCACGCGGGAAGTGTAAAGATCAGCTTCCCACTGGTGCTGTGGCCAACTGCTGTAAACTTCGTGGTTTCAAACCATGCAGACCTACTATTCTCCTACAGCCTGGAGGTCAGAGGTCTGACGTTCATCCTCCGGGCTAAAGGTGTCAGCCAGTCTGGTTCCTTCTGTGGGCTCTGAGAGCTCCTACTGTTCTTTCCTGCCTTTCCAGAGTCTAGTGCTTGTGTTCCCTGGTCTGTGGACCACCGCTGCATCCTCCAAGCACATCACCCCGTCTGTGTCCATCACCCGGCACCCTCTCAGATGCCCCTTCCGCCTCCCCCCTTTTTCCTGTGGAGCTACTATGGTTCCGCCAGGCCCCCCACATAGTCCAGGATCTTCCCATCTCAAGATCCTTAGTCATATCTGCAAGTGCTTGCCATATAAGGCAATATTCACAAGTCCTGGGAAGTAGACCGTGGACACACTGCATAGCAGTACTCAGCCCAGCACCGAGACAGGGCCTCACAATCATCAGAACGCCCTCTAACATGAATTTAATCATCCCCAGATTGAAGATGAGGAATCTGAAGCTCACAGGAGTTAAGCCATTTGCCTGAGACCTAGATAGTAAGAAAAACTCTTTTAAATAAGCTGAAAAAAGATACATGTTTCTTATTGAAATGTTATCTAGAAGGCATACAAAAGAATACAAAGAAAAATGCAACAAATCATCAGGTGTGGTGATGCATGCCTATAGTCCCAGTACCCTGGGAGGCTGAGGCAGGAGGAGCACAAGTTCTGAACCTAGCTTGGGCAAATTTGCAACTTTATAAAACTGTCCCAAATTTTTCTAGTTTTTTTTTTTGTTTGTTTGTTTGTTTTTTGAGACAGGATTTTGCTTTGTAGTCTAGGCTGGCCTTGAACTCACTACATAGTAAAGGGTGGCCTCGAATTTGTGGTGATCCTCTTGCCTCAGCCTCCTGGATGCTAGGATTACAGGCGTGCACCACCACATCCAGCCCAAACTTTTTAACAAAGAACTGGGGATGCAGTTCAGTGGGAAAAACCTAGGATCAATCCCCAGTACCACCAGAAAACAAAACAAACAAACAAAAAATGAAAACAAAGCCAAAAAGAAAGAAACAAAGAAGGCAACAAATGCTGCAATTTTATGTACAGAGAAAGAAAGGGGGAGGAGGGCGCGGAAGGGAAAATACTGAAGAACGAGGCTTTTCTTACTGTCCTAATGCCACGTACTATCAGGGTTGATTTTTTTTTGCAATGCAAAGTAGAAAATGTATTTTTACTGGAACTTGGGGGGGCGTGGAGTGAAAGTGAAGGAGTAGCTGGAGTTGGCTAAGTATTTCTTCATCTCAAAAAAAAGGTCATTCTTAAAAGATCTCTCTCAAGTTTAGAAAAATGATTTCAATTAAGAAGTTGGAGTAGGAATTTTACCATTATGCTTCAGCTTTATATGCTATTAATTGACTCTGAATTATGAAGGAAATGTGATTAGCACTCTGCCCCGCCCCCCTCCACTCCCGATTGTGTTGCCAATGTTGCTTTTACTCTGTCGGGATTTATAATATTCACACTGTGTTCTGCAACTAAAATTCCCATGGTTTAATTTTGACCTAAATGGAATCAGTGTCACCACGAGTCTTTCCGCCATGAATCTCCCGTCCTCAGCTCCTGCTTTTCATTACTTTCTTGGCTGACTGGATTTTGTTACTGTTTTTTGCTGTTGTTGTTGTTGTTTTGAGACAGGGTCTCACTAGTAGAGGCTGGCCTTGAACTCACTATGTATCCCGGGGGGCCTCAAACTCACAGCCATCCTCCTGCCTCAGCCTCCCGAATGCTAGGGTTACAGCCATGTGCTACAAGGCCCAGGTTTGAGTGGTATTCATGGTTTCTGTAGCCCCTGATTCATTGCTGAAGTCTCCCACTGTTGGTTATTATTTTGGGTGGCACTTGTTTCACCCTGAGAACTGCATAAAAATCGTTTCCTTATCTTTGCTGAAGGTTGCCTTGGAGAAGCTTGAGGTCAGCCTGCACCCCCTCCTTTGCCCGTGACCTGCTTTTCCCACTTAGGTGCCCAGCTTCGCTACTTTGCCTTCATTCGGTAGCTAAACCGCTGTGCCAATGTCACTTATTCCGTGTCAGTTTTTCTGATTCATTTTTCAAACTGAACATTCAGTTCTTCCTTCATTTCCAAGATTTTCTGCCTGTATTTCGCACGTGGATATCTTTGTGTTCCGCTTTGGGGCTTTCACCTAGGGCTACTGGTGGTTATGCGAAGGGTGGCCTGTCTGGCGCCGCTGTCTCCATCTTCTCATTGCTTCGGTGTCTGCTTTTCTCCCCGCGTCCCCGCCGCAGCCCTTCCGCACGGTCCGGCTTCGCTTCGCGCTGCGCCTGCGGCCCGCTGGCCACCTCTGCACGGTTGCTGCGGGCCCCTGTCCTCTCCCTCGGTGACCTCCCGTGCGTCTCCTCCTGTGGTTTCACTGCCTCGCCCTTGGGTTCTTGGTTGTATTGACTCCATACTATTAATAGGGCCTCCGCGACAGCAGGAGCTTGCCAGGAATGTTTCTTCCTTGGGCTGTTTTGTTCTAGCGTGGATTCCTCGTCTATTTGCTGCGCCTCCCCGGCTCCTTCCTGGAGTCTGGCTGCGGTCTGTGTGCTGAAGCCTGGCCGGCTCCTCTGCCCTTCTGCTCTTCTGCCTGGCCTGTGTTGAGCAGCCCTCTCTGCCCTGCAGTAGGTGCGTGGGCCCTTTCCTGTCTTGCGTATCGTCCCCTGAAAGCGGGCTGAGGGCGGCTTGGGCTGCCTGCTGGCCCTCAGGGCAGCTGGGCTCTGTCCCTCCCCCGAGACCCCGCCAGACATCTTTTCCCAGCTGGGGCTGGAGCTGCCCTGTTCCCGTTGCTCTGGCCACACTCACGCTCACGCACGCACTGCCGCCCCGTCCCACGCCCCGGAGGACGCCCGCTCGCCTCGCCCTGCTCCGCCCTGGCGGGGGAGCACAGCACGGTTTTCCTTCTCCAGAGCCTTCCTAAGCCGTTGCCCGCCCAGCAGCCCACTTCTCTGACTGCAGGCTGAGAGCGCGAACCCCTGGTATCCTGCGGCTCGCCTTTCCTCGGTGCTGCCTTTCGGAACAGGGTTATGAGGTCCAGCACTCACGGTGGCGCCAGAATCTTCCGTCCCTTTCTTCATATTTGAGGGACTCGGTGAATGTGTAGTGTTTTTGTTTTGGTTTTTGTTCGTTTTACTGGGGGTTGAGCTGGGGCTTCGGTGGCGGCTTTGCTCTCGTCCTCCTAGCCCAGAGACCCCCGCCTTTCCTCGTCCACACTCGTCCCTCAGACCCCCTCCTCTGAGCAAGACGGGCAGGCCCAGCTGCCAGCTTCCAAGTCCTGGCGGCGAGGCCGAGGCCTACGGAGCTAGGCCTGGCACACAGCGGGGGCGCGGCCCGGAGAAGGGCAGCGTGCGGGAGCGGGCCGAGGCGGCGAGCTCCAAGCGCTCTCCCGGCACGAGCACAGCACGAACGAGGCGCGAAGCGGGAGAGCACAGGGACAGCGCGGCACAGCAGGGGCGAGCCCAGCTGGAGGAGTGCCAGCGAGGAAGCAGTGGAGAAGCCGGAGAGGCGGCCAGGCGGGCACAGAGCCTACAGCTGGCACGGGAGCTTCCCGTATGCGACCCAGCCCTTGGCTCTTGTGTCTGGGGCCCCAGGGGCCCCTCTGGGAGCGGGGCAGGCGCGGGTCGGGGGGCCTGGCTCCGTCTCTCTCCCGTCTCCAGCAACCTCCCGGGGAACCCCTCGGCCTGCTCTGCTCCCACTGCCTTCCGTCCTGGGGAGCCAAGGTGCACCTGGTGCCACCGGGAAGGCCTTGGCATGGCCATGCCAGGCACTGTCCCCCCATGCCACCATTGCTGTACCACAGCCATGCCCCAGCCACCCGGCCACCCGGCCACACAGAAACAAACGTGGGGCACAGCTGCTCACAGCACCTCCTGCACGGGTGGCCCGGGCGCGGGCTGCTGTGCATGACCTTCGCACACAGAGCCCGCTCTGTCTGGCTCCTGCTCCGGGGCCATGGCCTCTCAGTCTCCCGAGAGCCTGTTCTGCCCCCTGGTGGCCACTCCCCAAGCCCCTGCCCCTCTCAAGGACTCGCCCTCTTCCTTCTTGGCCTGGCCCCTGCCACAGCAGCTCCTGGCTGCCTGCACTCTTCCCTCAGAGCACGCTGCCGGAGCAGACGCTGAGGAGCCCCGGCCCAGCCTGCCCACTAAGGCTGGTGTGGGCAGCAAGGGCTTCTTGAGGTGACCAACTGTTGCCCTTCACTTGAGACAGGGGTTTCTCAAGTCTTGAGATATTCCGTGCTAACACTGAGCAAGTTCAAGGAAAATCAGGAGCGGTCGGAGACCG
>NW_004955472.1:1552144-1581113 GCF_000276665.1 Chinchilla lanigera | reverse complement strand
CCACGCACACCGCCCTTTTCAGACAAACTGCAGAAGCTTGTCCCAGGCCAGCGCCCCAGCCTGATCCTGCCGCACAGCCCTCACAGACCCACTGACCTTCAGGGTGGCCTTTCTCGTCAGAGTGGCGCCCTCAGATAAGGGCCCTCCCACCTCCTCAGACCTACCTTACCTCCGAGGAGAGGCAGAAGTGGGGAGAGTACCCCCAATTCTTCTGTCTCCTCTGACCACCCCCCCCCAGAAGGCATCTCTGGATGTGCGGGCCTCAGGAGGAGCAGACCCCAGACGCAGGGTACACAGCTTAGATCCAGAGCCACGCGTTCTGTCCTTCCACGTGAGAACGAACCTATGAGGTAGCGAGCCCCCTTGCTCTGGGCAGTTCTGGGGACCACAGGTTGCCCAGGAGGAGGTCCTGCCCTCTGGCCCCTCTGGCTGACTGACGGGAGGAGGGCCTCCTGCTGACAGCCCACAGCCTGGGAGTGGGGATGAAGGGCAGGCAGGTGGCCGAGAGGGGGCAGCAGAATCTAGGACAGCCTGTGGCTCAGGCCGGAGAAGAGCTGCGGCACGGGCAGGGGCTCTGGATTGGGGTGGGAACACAGAGAAAGAGGCAAGGAAAGAAGGAACGATGGAGTCAGGGAGGCGGGCTCAAGGCGGGGTGGAGGTGGAGATGGAGGTGCTTGTAGAGAGACAGAGAAACACGGAGAGACAGAGAAACAGAGACAGAGGAAGCAACAGGAAGGCGAAAATGGAAGACTGACAGACCCGGAAGAGAGATGCACACAGACCAGGCTGGAGACAGCGAGCCACAGACAAAGCAGAAGCACAGAGGGGAGAGGGGATGAGAAGTGGAGACATACCTGCAACAGTGACGAGGTGAGAGACTGGGAAGATACGAAGATAAAGACCAGGGCAAAGGTACTCAGAGAGGAATGGGATGGAAAGAGACCCGATGCCGAGATGTGAGTGATCTCAGTAAGGACAGGGACAGAGGCATCTGGAGTGGTGAGAACGGCCACGGCCACGCTGAGGACAGGCAGGGTGACCAGGGCGCGGCCAGAACAGACACTGGGAGCGTTTCCCACCTGAGGAAAGCAAACAGAACTAGTGGTCTGTAAGGCCGACCGCAGGGCCACTGTGCACTTCGGCTCGGGGTCCAAACTCTCTCCCTAGGTCTCTCTGTAGTGTGTTAATCCCCTGGGTTCTGTCTCAGTTGCAGGAACCGATGTCTTGGCTGAGCGTGGCGATGCGCACCTGTAATCCTAGCACTTGGGAGGCTGAGGCAAGATGATTGCTATGAATTCAAGGCCAGCCTGAGCTACATAGTGAGTTCAGGACCAACCTGAACTACACAGGGAGACCCTGTCTCAAAAAGCGAAAAACAAAAACACCCAAAAACCCAAACCCCTGGTGTCCACACTTGTTCCCAGCCCCCAGAACCACCATAGGGAAGGGATGTGGAGGGACAGTAGCCAACGGAGGACAGCAGACGTCAGCCGGGAACCTCCAAGGTAGGCGTCCTCAGTGAGGCAGAGGAGCCGGGCCTCGCAAGCGTGAAGGGCAGATAAACACCCCTGCTGCCCGCTGCCCACCTGGGCTCAGCACAGAGCTGGGTCCCTCTTGAGTTTGGGCGCAGGGGATACCCCAGTCCTCCCCTCCATAGGTCTCCAGGGCTCCAGCAGGCCTGCTCCCTTCACCCCCTCCTCCCCAGGCCTCGCCTCATTGCTTTCCCATGTTGCTAAGAGGTCAGATTGCTGACGCCCAAGACCTGGGCGGGCGGTGCGTGGGTCAAGGCTGACCAAGGCTCTCAAGGCAGGAAGGCAGCCCAGGCCAAAGGCCCTCCAACTTCCGCCCACCCACCCCAAGACAGAGAAGTGCGGGGTTCTGACACGGCCAGGAACAGCGTCTTGGCAAGAGCTGGCGATCCTTCATTCTCTCTGCTCCTCCCGGACCTGCAGGACGGCTTCTGTCCGGAGCCTCATCTCAAGGGATCAAACAGGCAGAACTGGGGGTCCAGGGAGCAGAGGAAGATCAATGGGCACATTTCAAGGTGTCCGCTCGGGAGCCTCCCCCGTGAACACAGCCACACACTCCCACAGCTGGGCTCTTCAGCTTGAAAAGCCGCAGGCCTCCCCGACACCAGGCCTTTGTCTCCCGCAAGTCTCCCACCTGGAGCACCCTCTGCCCTGCGCCTGGAGGACAGCCACCACCTCCCTTCTGCGGCTTCTCACTGGGCCCAGCTCAGGGACTGCCCTCCAGGCCTGACTCATCAGTGCTCCAAGCACTTCCTTGGGCAAGGTCCCAGGGGGGCCTGGGAAGGCCAGGGGGCGCATCTGCCCTCAGAGCCGGTCTGAGGAGAGGGGTGCGAGCGGGGGTGGGAAGGCGTGGGGGGTGTGCTGAGCACCTGCTCTGGGGGCGTGCACCGGGCTGGAGGCCTAGAGCAAGGCCAACCCTGGTGTGGGGCTGGAGCTCTGGCGACCCCGCGCCCCCACTCCCAGGTCAGAGGGTTTGCCACGTAGGCCCAGCCCCGGGGCACTCTCAGCTAAGGAGTCTCGGAGAGGTGGCTTCCATGAGGTAGGCTGGAGCTAAGTAGGGCCGGAGCAGCCAGGAGAAACAGAGGGACCTTGACCCCAATTTGGAGACTGGAGCTGGACCAACGCCTGGCCACCTTGTAAACCAAAACCCTGCCGGCCCCTCTGCAGCTCCGCACTGAGTCTTAACTGTACTGTAATCGAAACCTGGCGTCAGCCCTGCCCTCTGCAATTCCAGGCCTTGAATGCCGGTCCAAGCCCCAGTCATTCTCCACGCAGCCTCCTCCTTCAGGCAGCCTACCCTGCCTGCCCAGGTCCAGGGCACCGTGCTCAGAGCCCCCGGGAGCCCGAGGCCCAACCTGCTGCCCCTCACTGTGTCTCCTGAACAGCAGCGCGAGCATGCATGCGCACGCACACACACCTGCCCCACAGGCGATGCCAGGTGGCCCCCACCTTCTTCGTTTCTGCCTGGAAGGTAGCTCTGCAGATGGTCTTCAGCAAGACCCCTGGCTTGCCCAGAGCTTCAGCGGCCTCCAGGACTGACTGAAGACGCTGTGTGGGAACAGTCCCCACTGGCATCTCCTTTCCCACAAGTCCGCTCCCGGCTGCACTCTCCAGGGAAGCCCAACTCCACAGGAAGTGGAGAGCACTTCCCGCGCCATCTGCCTGAAAGCTGAGCTGTCTTTCCCGTCTTCCCCAGTGGTGGTCGCCTTCCTCCTCCAGGCCTGCAGGTGGTGGGGGGTCCTCCGAAGAGGGGGGCCCTCCCAAAGTGGCTCTGCGCCAAGGACTCATGAAATGGTGACGTTTAATGAGAACCTCCCACCCCTCCCACCCCTGTATATACATCTATAAAAAATTCAAATACAGCAAGTTACCACTGAGTCAGACTAGAAGGGGCTGACGGGGCATTAAATACTGTGGGCAGGGCAGTCAGGAGCGGGCATACAAAACGGGCAGGTGTGAGGGGGCCGAAGAGTGAGGCACTGGGGGAGGGGACGGCTGGGCCCCCCAGCGTCAGGAGCTTATAATCTGATGGTGGCAACAGAGACCCTGGGACAGACAGGAGGCGGGGGCAGGAGGAGAAACTGTGGGTGTGAGGGGCTCCCCTCAGGCCCCCCAGGGGCTCCTGGGGGTCGCTGGCGTTGGAGGGTCCAGCCCAGGGGGGCAGGGCAGGGGGGTCTTTGGTGGGTGGGTCAGCTGCATGGTCCTCCTTCTGAGAGGGAGGCGGCCGCTCGGCGTGTCCGGGCTCAGGGTGGCAGGCCCGGCCCGCGGGGTCTCCACAAATTGTCTGAAGAGAATGCAAAGGTCCTCCTGCCCGTGTGCAAAATAGAAACCGGGCTCTGCGGGCTCCGCTCCGGCCTCCTGCCCCTCAGGTGCTCCGGGAGTTCTCACAGGGTCCTGCTCTGGGGAGACAGTGCACGGCCTTGAGGGGTGAGCTGGGACAGGGGTCCCCTCTGGCTCCCCCTCCCACCCAGCCTCACGCCACCTACCAGACCAGGAGACTGCTGGCAGCGGTGGCAGCGGCAGCCAGGGCCAGAGTGACAGGGACACGGACCAAGGAGGGTGTGGAGGACCCTCCGCCGCTGCCCAGCTCCCCGGGGTCACAGATCTTCGTGGTGGGCGGGGGTGCCAGTGAGCTGGTGGTGCTGGTCGTGGTCTCTGGGGAGCATGGGGGAAACTTAGGGCAGGGCCGGGGCCGGGACACCCCAGATCAGGCGTAGGGGAGGCGTGCTGTTCCCACTTCCCCACCAGACACGCCTGTCTCCTTTCTCAAACACGCCCTGCCTCCCCGCTCTGTAGATTCTGCTCCTCGTGCTCAGAGGCGACCCCTCCACCCAGTAACTCCTTCCAGGGACGTCTAGGTGGGAAGAAGCAGGAGTCCAGGCTTGGAAAGACAGACGGGAGCTGGGCAGCCACAGAGAGTGTGGAGACCCTGAGAGCAGAGGCTCCCGGAGCGGGAGGAGTTGGGGGGAGCAGGACAGAGGCAGACTACAGGGCACGCAGCAGAGGGCCCAGGGTGCAGGGAGGGAGGCTGCGCTCACCCGGGGCCTGCGCCTCGGTGGTGAGGTGTCGCGGCTCCTCCGTCCAGGGCGTGGCGTGGGCAGCCACGCTCCAGTCGCTCCATGTCCCTATCTCGTTGTCCTTGGCTGCCACCTGGATGATGTACTCCTTCCCAGCGTAGGCATCCGTGATGGTGTGTGCAGTGCCATCCGACAGCTCCACCTGCAGCCAGACCGTGGGGGCGCGGTGAGGACGCCTCCGGGGAAGGAGAGCTAGGCCCTCGCCCAGCAGGAATCAGGAATGCCCTTGAGGAGAGGCCAGTAAAGATGCCCCTGGAGAGGGCGAGGGCTTCCCTGGGGGGAAGAGGGGGACCTGGAAATATTCCTGCAGGGGAGGGAAGACAGCTCCAGGAGAAGACCCCTGGAGGACAGGAATAGCCCTGAAGGAGACCAGAACTCCCCAGGACAACTCTGCCCGGCGGGCTGGACGCTGCTGTGGTCCCAGCTCTTTCCCTCCAACCTGAGCCTTGACCTCAGTCCCAGCCTGGAGGTGACAAGAGCAACGACTGGGAGGACACGTGGGGTCTGTTCTCGTGTGACACGCAGCTGATGGAGAGGGTCACAAGCATGGACGCCAGAGGGAGGCTGCCTGAGCTCACATTTCGGCTCCATCCCTTACAAGCTAGGTGACTGCGTTGCTTAGCTTCCAAGGCTCTGCCAGCCCGTCTGTAAAACAGTGTTAATGACAATACGGTATCTCTCTCTTAGGGTTATAATGAGGACTAAGCCACGTGTAAAGTACCAAATAGACTGCAGCCAGCACTGTCACCGTGGTTGCAGCCCAGCGCCCAGGTTCCCAGAGGCCTACTGAACCCACCAGCCAGACTGTGGCTCCAGCTTCTACGGGGCCTCCGCCTCAGGTGCGGCTATCACCCTGCCTGCGCTGGGAAGGGGAGAGGCAGCTCCGGGGGCTGCAGGACCGCAGTCCTGTTTCCTCCTGAGGCATCACCACCCCACCCCCGCTGGCTGGCCCCATCCTGCGGGCCTCCCCCACCCTCCAGGCCAGGCTGCCTGTCCAGCGCCCCTCCCAGGCCCAGGCTGGGCTCTGGTTCATCTCAGCGGCACCCGCTGCCTCATTAAGCCGCCTCGTAAACAGGGGCAGGCGGTGGGGGTGGAGAAGGGGGCTGCTCAGGGCCACGTCTGGCTTCGGGGCCTTTTCGGTCCCTGTTCCAACCTTCCCCCCAGAAAACTGGGGTCTGGGCTACTTGACTGACAGGCACTGAGCACACTCAGCAGGTCCGCGCGGAGCAGGAAGCCCCTCCACTTCGTGCTGAGTTGGGAGGCCCTGGTAAAGGTCAGGGTCGTGCTGAGGGACATTTGGGTCAGACCCTGGGCTCAGTGAATTCTAGCTCAGTCCTGAAGGATGGGTGGGCCTCGAGACTCTCCTCTCCTGAAGCTGAGGCCCCAGTTCCACCTCTGAGCCTTCGGTCTCTCCGCCTCGCAAAGGTCACTTGTGGATGAGCAGCAGCCGCCGAAGCTCTTTCAGCCCCTTCTCCCTGCTTCCTGGCCTGCAGAGCTGCACACTCGCCTCTCCCCAAAGACACGGGACAGGTTACACGCCACCTCGCCGTGTCCTGGAGGCGCCAAGGCGCCAGGACTCCAGGACCATACCCCAGGAGCCCGGCGCTGTGCTGGCCGCCGCCTCTCCTGGGCCTGGAGCCCTCTTGCTAGGTTGTCACCGACCCCTTCACCTGTTCCTTAGGAGAGGAGTTCCTCAGGCAGCAAAACTCCTCTGCTGCTGGCAGCCACCTTGCCTTTGGCCAGATGCAGCAGATGCCCGAGTTGCCCCAGGCCTCCCACCTGAGTCAGTGCCAGAGCAGGACAGGCAGGGAGCCCACACCAGGTCCCAGGCTTGCCCCGCTCGTCCCCTGAGCCAATCCCTGCCAGACCCTGGGTGCCCACTGTTTTCCATTCCTGGCCTGTATTTTCCCCCTAGGAATCCGGTGGATGTTTCCTCTGTTCTCCAGTCCACGTCCCTTCCCATCGTGCACCTGCCTCTCCCCAAGATCAAGGGCGGGGAAAATACGTTCTGCTCGGAGCAAAACTCAAGTTGAAAAGAGCAATAAATCTAACCAACCCTAATGCCTGTGAGACACGGAGCCAGGCTGGGATGGGCCATGGGCCACACATGTGCTTGCCATGGAACCTGCATACTTTGTCCTGCCTGTGTCAGTGTAGGGGTCAGTTCTAGCCACAGTGCAGGCCACTGCCTGGTCTTGGCGTGTTAGTCCAACACATGTATGAGCATGGTTCCTGCTGGGAGCCACGTGTGTGTGCGTGTTCCCGTGTGTGTGGTGGGCAGTGTGCCAGGTCCACTGCAAGGCGTGTGTGCTGCGACGCGCGGGGCTGCTGCCTGTAACTCGTTAGCGGGGGAGGGGGGCTTGTGAAACTAGACCCTGGTTATTAGCAATGCATTAGGCGCGGGCAGCTGGCCAGGCGGGAGAGACTCCGGACTCTGTCAGCGAACACGTGAGTGTGTGGGCAGCCTTTGTAGGGGCCAGGCCCACAAGTGGACAGGCACCCTGGAATCGAATTACATGCTTTAAAGGCCAGAAAGGCGGCAGGTATAAGGAGACAGGGCCCGAGATGGTGTGCACAGTTGGGGTACAGGTTGACAGCCAGCGGCCACTCTGGGTTGCCCCATGGAGCACTCTCCCAACCCCAGTCCTGGTTCACAGACCTCACGGGCCACACAGAGAGCCCACAGCCTGAGGGTCCCTGAGCTCTCAGCATGAGAACACCCCTAAGTCTGCTCCAAATCCCTGGCTGCTCTCCAACACAGCTTGATCAACATCCAGACCACAGCCTGACCACACACTGACCCTTGTCCACCGCTTGATTCTCAGCCCAGGCTGCCACCTGACCTATAACCTCAAGCCGATCTCTAAGCTGGGTCTGACTTTGGAGTCCTGACGCTAGGCATGGTCTAGACTCGCTCTCTGGACCAAGCCTGACCTTGGTGCCTGACTCCGACCTCTTGGGCCCATCTGCGAATCCCTGAGGGCAGGGACTGTCCTGGTGCTAGGTCCAGCAGAACAGCCTGGGCCAGAGTGTAAAGAGAGAAGGCTGGTCAGGGGTGACAGCAGAGGCAGGGAGAGGGAGCTGCTGCTTGCCCTGCCGGCCATGTCCCCTTAGCACCTCGATGCCTTGCCACAAGGACAGACGTGTGCCCACCGGGAACCCTCCAGACAGCTCCCCCCGCTCCGTCCGCCCTCCATCCGCTTCACCCTCCCGCCCCCTGAAAAGCCTCTCCGACTGCCATCAGGTGCCCCCTGGGGTGTGGCTGTGACTCGGGCACCCCGGGTCTGGAAGGGCGGGGTACTCACATGCTGCCACTGGTCCAGGATGAGGGGTCGGTAGCGCAGAAAGAACTTGAGAGGGAAGGACTCAGGGTCAGGCCACGTGGAGGGCGTCTGCCACGTCACCTCCAGGCGGCGGGGGCTGCTGGGCACTGGCCGGGCCACCACATTTTCTGGAGGGTCAGGCTTCACTGTTCAGGGGAGAGGGCTTTGTCTGTGCGCTGGCCTCTGGGGAAAACTGCACCTCGTCCACCTGTCTGCTGCCGAGCGCGGTCATCTCCACCATGGTCGTCATCCCTCTTCCTGGTGTCCGTCCCAGCAACCCCCACAACGCCCATCTCCTTGCTTCCACCTCTGACACCCCGTCGTCACCAAGGGCTGCTCTACGGTCAGGGTCACCAGTTCTCTGTGTCTGTACCCTACCTTCACTCCACCACGTCGGGCCCAGCCTCATGCTGACCAGCGTTTCAGTGACAAAGCCCCCACGATGCCTCCACCGTGGCCTCGGCCACCCCACTGCCACCCGGACCGCTTCCTGCTACACCAGAATCACACGCTCCCCCAGCCCTGGTCTCTCAGCTTTTCCAGTTCAGAACTAACACATGGCCTCTCCTGGGAGGGGCTGGGTCTGACGCTGCTCTGTGGGTGAAGGTTAAAAGACAGTGCACAGATACTGCAGACCCGGCTTAGACATAGACTGGGGGTCTGAGGGGAACATCGGAGGGGTCAGCTCGTGCAGAAACACTCTGGCGGGAGATCTGAGCTTGGATTTGGGGCAGATGGGGGCAGGTGGAGTGCCTGGTGGGGATGAAGCAGAGAAAGGCCGAGATGGATGGGGCAGGGACCAGCAGAGGGTCAGGCTGGATGGGACAGGAATAGGCAGCAGGGCCTGGCTCCGCTGGGATAGCAGGCAGAAGGTCTGACTGGGATGGGGTAGGAGCAGACAGAACTTGCCGGGAATAGGGCAAGGGCAGGTAGAGGGTCTGGCCGGGAGGGGGACTGGGGAGAGTGCAGTATCTGTCCCAGTCCTGTCTCCTGTTCTGACACCTCATTCATCACAGGCCGTAAGGAAGCCATTAGCATGGGGGGGTGGAGGCTGCAGCTGCACAAGGGTCTGGCCCAGCTGCCCCCTCCCCCTGCATGCTCTGGAAGCCAGAGAGACAATGGAAAGAGCTGCTGGAGCTGCTCTTGGCCCTGCAGGCAAAAGACACTCACTTGTATGGTCGCAGGTGTTTATAGGTCATGCGTGCATGTGCACATGCATATACATATCACATATACCTGTGCCCAGCACAACATGCCATGCCTATGTGCACACCTGTGGACATACTCTCTGACGCTCAGATACACCTCTACACACTTCCATTTGTGCATTCCTACTGAAGTGTACAACGGGGACCCCACCACCACTGCCACACGCACCGATGGTGAACTCATCGAAGGTGATGGCGGTGGCGTTGTGACCCAGGGCATTGCTGACACTGATGGAGACCTTGTACTTGATGGTGGAGAACAGGTGCATGTAGCGGATGTGGCAGCGGTTCTTGAGGGCCGGGTCCTTCTCGCAGACCATAATCTTGGAGCCGTGCCTGGGAAGGGGGAGGCCCAGGTACTGTATCAACATCAAGGGTCAATGGGGGCAGGTTGGGGAAGGTCCAGCCCAACACTGGGCTGGGGTCAGGACTCAGGGTATGATAGGGGCCAGGGGAAGGTCGGGGGTCAGGGCTGGGGCCGGGTCACAGGTGCAGCTACTCACAGCACGGTCACATTGAAGGTGTTGGGGATGTAGGTGGGGGCGGGCAGATGCCAGCTGCAGTAGAAGCCCTTGGGGTAAGTGTTGGAGCGGCAGCTGAGTACGGGCTCCCGCGGCGGCACTGGGGGTGAGGACAGCAAGGTCAGGACACTCTCAGAGCCCCCAGTCCCCCGCACTAGTGTGGAGACAGGTGGGCCCCAGAGCCCAGCCCCCAGCCCATCACCGATGCCGAAGGTGCAGAGGTAGGGGCTGTCAGCGAGGGTCTGAGGCTTCCCAGGCCACAGAGAGCCAGATGTTTAATTAAAGAAAAACAAGGGCTGTGCGGAGGAAACTCCCCCACCTGCTCAATGGAGGCAGGGACTGTGGGGAGCAGGAGCTGCAGGCCTCAGCTCATCAATCACGGGATGCAGGGGATGTCGTAGGGAATCGGCCCCAGCCCACATCACCTGCCATCCTGTCCTCTCCCAGAAGACTGTGCTACAGAGACCAAAGTGGGTCTCGAATGGGCCCTCTGGTTGCCAGGTTTACTGGGGGGCACTTCCTGGAGAAGAGACACCCCAAGAGTGCCTTCAGGAGAGACTGAGACACACAAAAGCCCGGCGGCCACAAGGACCAACGACATGGGACAGCGAGTCATGTGCTATCTATGCGGGTGTCTGCATGCATGGGTGTACGTCACATATGTGAGGAATGAGCGGCCAGTGACACGCAGGAGCACCCCTGTGGATGTGTGTGTAAGTGTCCGTTACAAGGTAGCTACAGTTCCCTCGGTTCATTCAGCCCCAGCCCCCACTTCATCTCAGACCACTCAAAGAGTCCATGACCTGATCGGCAGCTACCTTCACTCTGGAACATGAAGCCCGGAAAGGGCTGGGAACCTGCCTGAGGTCACACAGCAAGCCGGAGCTGTGCAGAAGCCCCAGAATGTGGGTCCCACCCACATGACCGCAGGCAGGAAGTCCTTTCTGCTGTCCAGCCAGGCTTTTTGCTGCTGTGAGCACTTAGCCCAGCTGTCCCACCGTCACGCACTGGGCAAGGTGTGAGGACAGGCAGCTCAGGTTCCTGGAAGGAGGCAGCTTCTGTGATCTGACCCAGGCAAGGAATTTCTGTCTGTGGCTCCAGGGACACTGACACCTCACTTCTGTCCTCCCCCCCAGCCCCCGCCTCCTGCCTGACAGGTGGACAGGAAGTGGGAGGGGCAGTTCAGTAAGCCAGGGACAGTGCAGGAGAACATGTCTGTGCTTGTAGGGTGGCCATGGTGACACGGAACTGCGGGCTTCCGTCCACGAGGCGCATGTGATTGGAGAGACTGTGTGACTGCCTGTCCACATGCAGTGTGTCAGTCTGAATGAGGCCGTGGAGGAGCCTGGGACACAGCCCCCAGAGCCCGGACCTGGCCGTGCAGCGGCAGCGATCAGGACAGCAGCATCAGGAGGGCGCCTGTGCAGCAGGTGGAGCGGCAGTGCTGGGGGCCTCGGCAGCTCTGCTCCTGCTGCCAGCTGGGACTCACAGGCCCAGCCCGTGTTCATCCCAGCGCTGCCTGCCGCCCCAGGGAAGCCTTTCTGGCCCTGCAGCTGGTCCATACTCATCCTATGTGTTTTTCGTATCCCTTCCCTATCTACTCACAGGCACTGAACTCTGCATGGGGTGGGGTGGGGGCGGCCAAGGACACAGGAAGTGCCTTCTGGGGGCCTGTGGGCCAGGCCGCAGTTGGCAGCCACCCCGGGAGGAAAGGACATTCCGAGGTCGCCGGGAAGCCTGCACTCCCCGCTCCTGCTGCCACACCCCCCCTTGCCTCCAGCTTCAAAGCAGAAGGGCACTGGGGGTGGAGTGGGGACTGAAGCCTGCAGAGTCAGCTCCCTGCTGCCCAGGGCTCTGGAGGGCAGAGCAGGCCAGGGCGCGGGCTCACAGGCCTCCTCCCCAGGCCAGCTTCCCACTGCCCAGCCTCCTCCGCTCCCCTCCGGCTGTCCTCCCCGCTCAGATCAGCCTCCCTGCAAAACTCCCCTCAGACCAGCGCCCCTCGGACTGGGCAGGCTGAAGGGGGGCCAGGGCCGGGCAGGGCTGTGTCATCTGGCTACTCCTGCCTGGCCCTGGGCCCTGAGCAGGGAAGGGCTTGGGTTTCCTGACAGGGACCAGGTTTTGCAGAGGGAAAAGGAGGAAAGAAAAACAAAGAAAAAGGAAGAAAAGGAGTGACTTGCTGCAGCTGGAGCCCAGCTGAGGGCCGGGTGGGCGGAGGTGGGGGTGCTGCGAGAGACGGAGTGTGACTGGGGCAGTGTGGGCCGGGAGGCCTGCGATGTGCTGCGAACTGGAGGGAAAGCTGTTTCTAAGACACTGATTGTGAGGCGCCGCCGCACGGCAGTCCGAGGCTTCCCGGACGAGACTCTGGGCGGCCGTGGAACTGCAGGGCTGGCGGCTGTGAGGGCCCCGGCCACTGGTGCTGCGGCTCCGAGCGAGGCCACTTGATTAGAGTATCTCTGTGTGAGGCTGTGGATCCGAGGTCCTCTCCGAGAATGCTAATGTGCCGCTGTGTCTGAGACACAGGGACAGCTACGCTACACACACGGGACATGGGCACACGGCAGAGCTTAAGCCTGCGTGTGTTTTTCACACTGAGGGTGTGGGAAGATGCCCAGTGCCCGGCAGGTCTACACGTATGAGCTGGACACCGTGCAGCACTTTAGAGAAGGTGTCGGAGCAAAAACTTAGGCACATACACAGCACCGCACTCTGGGCATACGAGCACGCTCTGAGATACCGAGGCACCCTTGCTTTCCTCATGTGGGGGTTCCTGAGATGCCTTAGTGACCGTCAGCCGTGCAGGGCGTCTCTGAAACCCATGCGGGGCTGTGTGTGCATGCGTGTGCATGCGTGCGTGTGCCCCCGCTGGCCTGAGGTTTGTTTGTTTTCTTCCTAATTGGCTTGTTTTTCCATGTCCAGCCCACCAAACCGCATGTTTTTCCTCTCATCTCGCCAGCCGGCCTGGGCTGGAGCCCCCGGCACGCATGAGGCCTGCCCGTGGCTCAGAGGGGAGGAGGGGCAGGCTGCCCACACCCTGGGCCAGGCCAGATCAGGCCAGGGCGGGGCAGGATGACCCTTCCACTCCGGCCCTGCTCACACCACACCCACGCTCCTCTTCCCTCCCAGCGCTCAAGGACCGCAGCCCGCCCCAACCATATCTGTGGCATCCGTCAAAGCACCCCAAGTCCTGGCTGTCAAATGCCCCCCTCTTGCCTCCCACTCATGATTTCTTCCCAGACATCTTCAACCACAGCCCTCCCCCAGACAGGGTGGGGGGAAAACAGTGCTGAACCAGGGGGTCTGAAGTTTCCATCCTGACCACTCTCAAATTTTACAAAATCTAAAAACTGGACGAGGAACTGTCCATTTAAAAATTATTTTAATCTCTGGTTTGTTTTAGCTTAGAATCAAAATGACACTGAATCAGCAGTGTCTAGTAAACAAAAGGATGCTATTAAAAGGAACACTGCGATCCCGTTTCTTAATGTGGGGGATCCTTTCATCATCCTAGGTAGGAGTATTCAGAGTTATTTATTGAGGATCCTCCCCAGGGCGCAAATGTGGACCAGGAAAAAGCAATTCAGTGAGCAGCCAGCTTGGTTAAGGAGTCTTTCAACAGAATGTTTTTATGAATCAAACATAAAAACCTTGCATGTTTAAGATAAATTTTAAATATATTAATCTCCGAATGACCCACAAATCAGGGGTAACTTGGTCTAGTTCTCTGAGAACTGGTAATAAAGATAATTTGATACTGAATGTTGCCAAATCCAGTCTCTTGTTACTAATATAAAGTGACTGAGACAATCGTGATTAATACCCCGTTTCTCTGGCCAGGTCTTTAGAAGGAAATAAGGTAATGAGAGATAAGTACCTGCTATGAACGCCACAGACAACCCATGACCAGCCCTCCTCTGGCGGGCAGGGCCCACGAGGCAGACAGCACTGTATGTCAGCAGTCTGGGCTCTGGACACAACAGGGCAGCTGTGGGCATGTCCTGTGGGTGAGGACCACGGCCATTACTTCAAGATTCAATTCCCTTCCGATGACCTCTTGAGGCTCACAGGAATGGGGGCCCAGCCACCAAAACTCAGCCGTCACTGCTAAACCTGCTCCATCCTGAGGACTTCTGGGACACACACGAGAAGACAGGGCTGTGGCTGGCTGGTGATGAGGCGGCCTCCTCCTCCTTCCACGGCACTCGTCAAACAGCTTTGTCCCCGTTTGAGGGCCCAGGCCTAGGCTGAGAGCTCTTCTGCTGTTGGACTCCATAGCAGGCCTGGTCCTGCATGTCTCAGAATGGCCAAAAGGGGTCACTCCACACTTGGCTTGCAACTAAAAGGCTGGGCTTGAATACCATCTCTTCAGTTTAAACACAGTTTTAAAGGGGAAGACACATCTCCACCAAAACCTATGTTCACATTTCATTCAGCCCCACTGGTGGGTCAGTATTTTTGTAAGGAACCTTGAGCAACTCTTCAGCCTAACACTTCACGCGGCTGTCCACACGCCTCTCCTGACAAGAAGGCAAGGACCTGTTCCCAAAGCCCTTAAGCCTCTTGTAGGTAGTTTCCACGGAATACAGGAGCCATCTTTGGATGCTGGAGTGAATGACACTCAATGGCTGAGGCCAGAGAAACATGAGGCTTGCTTTTGAGGACCATGTCTCACCACGTAATTCAGGCTGGTCTTGAACTCGCTATGTACCCCAGGCTGGCCTTGAACTTACAGTGATCCTCCTGCCTCAGCCTCCCAAATGCTGGGATTACAGGTGTGCACCACCACGCCCAGCCAGAACAGAATATTTTTACTTAGGAGAAAAAAATGTAAAGGTTTTCTCAGAGTTCACTCCGTTGGTGGGAGACTCGGTGGGAGCAGGCGCCTGACCACACGGCCCTCAGTGATGCTGAGGACCTCAACACTCGCCTCTCCCAGCCGCCTTTCCAAGTCACATGCGCTGCTCTTCCCGCTGCCTTCCTGCTGGCTCCTTTTCTCCAATAACCCCTTCTATGCCGACGGCCTGAGTTCTGGGTCCTCTTCCCACCCCATAATCTCTCCTGAGGACACTTCACCCCCTCTCATGGCCTTAATACTGATAACCCTTGGGCTGCAGATATACCCCAGAGGCACAAGCGCCTGCCTGGCAAGCATAGGGTCCTGAGTTCAATTCCCGGTACCAAAACAAAAAACAAACAAACCTCCCCCCACAATACTGACAACCCCCCAAGTCCCCATCTCCAGCACAGACCCTGTCCCCTTATCCCACACCCTTGGATTGCATGACTGTCAGCCACCAGCTTCCAGTACCACCTAGTCTTCTAGTACCACCATCCTACATGTCTGTGGCTGATGTCTGTGAAGCCATAGATCCCTCGCCCACACCTCTTCCCACTGCCAGCTTCTGCAGTTATTTGACCAAAAGCTTTCTCTGGCCACCAAGGCCTGTTTTTGCTTGCTGGGGCATCAAACCAAAAGTGCTGGGGAATGAAGGCACCCCACACACACCCTGAGAATCCCTCTACGGAAAGTGGCAGGAGTGATATATACACCCCAGCTCCCTCGCCCTGTAGGCAGAAGGACTCTGAGCTGTGTGTTCTGCATCCACATCCAGCATTCCCTGTGGTCACCACGATTACCTTTGATAACCCACTGCTGACTAGCTTACTTCTACTGTATCACTTTCCCAGTTCTATATGGTGTTTCCCTCACCCACCAAATAAACTATGGGCCTGTGATATGAATTCTCATCTCATAATCTGATTCTAGGGAAACCCACACCCAGACTCTGTTCAGACAGAACAGTCTTTTCCTCCCATTCCTCCCTGTTGCAGTGACTATAGCTCCAGCCACCTCCCACTCCCTACTCTCCTGTTCTTGACCCCCCACCGGTCCCTGGAGCCCCAACCCGACCCAGCTTCCCCAACTCCGTGCCCTGGTACCAGGCCCACATCCTCATCCTGTATCTAGCTGCGGCCCCTTCCTGCTCTGGCTTTTCCCCGTCCCACCTGCCTCTCTCCACTGCAGTGAGAGGGTTCTTTTGAGAACCTGACTCAGACCATGTCTCTCCCCAGCTTCCAAGATAATTACTCCTCCCTCCCCCCATCGACACCAGGCACACCCAGCTGCGGAGGCCTTAACTCACACTCAGTCCCCGCCACGAGTGGTGTTTCCCTGTAGCTTCCGCTGTACCTTCTGGGTCTCTGTGTGCCCCTCGTCTAAGAGACTCCTTCCTTCCTGGGGCCCTCCTAGAGGGCTCTTATCTGTACCTGGATAGCCTGTATCCCTTTCCCTCCCTCAGACCTCCCGCAGCCTCTGAGAGCAGACACACTGAAGCCACTGGGCTCCGAGCTGACTGTGGGCTCCCTGCCCACTCAGGCCCCACGCGGGCCATGCCGCCAGTCTCCTGTGCCCGTTCTGTTCCACGGGACAGGATTTCAGGACCGCAAGGACCTTCTCAGAGGTGGGATACAGGGGTGTAACGTCTAAGGGTCTGGACTCACTGGGCAAGATGAGGTCAGAAGGTCAGGTTAGCTCAGAGGTCAGAAGAACAGGTTAGGACAGGGTCAGAAGGCAAGGGTCAGGCTGCAGCACCCCCTCCCCGCCCCCCCCCATTGGAAGAGGACTTGATCTGAGGTCTGGGCCTGAAGGGCAGTGGGAGATCAGATGAAGGGGTGGGGGCAACACTTACAGCCCACATGTAGCAGGACCTGGTGGTGCAGGTGCCAGGAGTCACGGTGAAAGCAGGCGTAGAGGCCGCTGTGGCCCAGCTCCAGGCCACGGAGCACCAGCTGAGAGCCATTGAGCAGGTCGGGGGCCAGATCTGTCCCATTCACCCGCCATGTCACAGCCGCATCCCAGTTTGCTGTCCCACATGGCAGCGTCACGTCCGAGCCCAGGCGCTCGTACTGAACATGAGGCGCCTCTGTGGGGGCAGAGAGGACATGGCAAAGTTCACAGGTCACAGCCCCGCCTAGCACCACCCAGTGGGTATGCTCCGATGAGGCCCTGTGAAGACACCGAGTGAGCCCAGGGAGAGGCGCCCTGGCCGTGAGGCGTCTTGGGGAGAAGAGGCATGTGTGCCTTCTCCTTTGCAGGTATGCGAGTGTTTCTAAATTTGTAGTTGTGCATATGTGCAGGAGCTCTGTGTGTATGTGTGCACGTGTGTATGTGTGTGTGCGAGAGAAAGCCTGAGTTATTGTGTTTGCGTAGTACTGCGAAGAGTCAGTTCTCTGTGAAAATCCTGCTCACCTCCAGGCCCCGGGGCATTTTCAAAGTTGTCCTCAGCTCCCTATGATCCTAACTTCTTGCCATCAAAAAGTCCAGCCCATCACCGACACCCACCACCCAAGCAAGCTGGTGATGAGAGGGGCCATTCCTGGACTCCGCGCTCCACCTCCCGCTAGTCCTCTCCCTCATCCCTGCCTTTCTGTCCTGCCTCTATCCTTCCCCCACCTGTCCTCCTGCCTCCCCCTCTTGACCCAACTCCGCCTGCCCCCCACAGCCCTTCCCCCTCCCACCCAGGCCTCAGCAGCAGAAGAGAGAAGGGCGCACCATGAAGGGAGCCCTGGGGAACTCCTGGCGGCTGTCAACTTTTTGAGGCAGGAACTGTAGTGTGGGCGGGAGGAGCTGGACTAAGTGAGCGCTCTGACAAGTCCTCTCCTGCCCCTGGGAAGGGACTGTCAGAACCAAAAGCAAACCCCATCCCTGGCCTCGGCAACCCAGGCATGATGGACTGAGCCCAGGAGACTGGAGGTGGAAGGGTGGACGGCAGCACCTGTCCAGAGGCAGCGCCAGGTGGGGGAGGCGGTGAGCAGGACAGAGTCCAGGCGGATCACGCTTAGCAGCAGGAGAGGGGCAGGCATGCAGAGCCAGTGAGAGCGGAGTCTTAGGACACCCCCAACTCCAGCTCCTCATCCTACCCCCTGAGCCTGGAAGGACAGATGCTTCCCTCTTCCCAGCCAGATCTGTGCAGCCAGGCTGGGAGGGGGAAGGGAGGGGCGGGGCAGGGGGGCCTGCAGGACCCTCGTTAACACTCTTCACATCTCCCCTCCAGAGAGCCGCCCGCTGAGTTGGGGGATTTTCAGAGGCAATTCCTGTTAACGAGCCAATTAAGTTGGGCCAGTGGCCTCTTAATTAGACTTGTTAACACCGCCGGGAGGGGGGTCCCCCCACCGCCTGCCGGCCACCCCTCCCCCTTACAGCAGCCCCCTCCTCGGGACTGCCTTGCTGTGTGCTGGAACATCTGTCCCTGCGTGCGGCCTCTGTCGTCCCCCTGCTCCAGGGTCTCCGTGTGTCTCCCCCTCTCCCTGCCTGCCTGTCTTGCCCCTCTCCGAGCCTCTCTGTCCCTGTCAGAGGAGAGGGAAGCAGGAAACCCAGCCAGCCCTGACCACTGGTCTGTGGGGCCTGGGACCAGCCAAAGAGAGGACGAACGGGCCGGAAGGGCGGTGGCTGGGGGCCTTGGAGGCCACAGCTGTGAGCCTGGCCTAGAGACTGAACAGGGGCCTCCCCCTGACCAGAGGCCCAGTGTCCAAGACTCAGGCCATCGAACCCCCCGCTCCAGCCCACCAGCTCCGGCCACTGAGCCCCCCCTCTAGCCTCCCTTCCAAAAACCTGGAGCGTCCAGGAAACATGCCAAGCCCCTCTCTCTGAACACCACCCCCCAGCAGAGACTTTGTATCCAGCTGCCTGAGGAAGAGGCTGGAAACTGACCGTTGGGGAGGGGATGTGGCCTTCTTCGCAGGGGTAACACGTTCACGCTGACCTGGAGCAACTCAGAACTCACAGGGACCCAGGACGGCCTTTGGTGCCGGGAGGCAGGCACCGCCACAGGGTGAGGGAACAGCAGCCACCGACACAAAAGATACAGCGGCAGCGGGTAACACTTTCCCACCACACCTTGTCCCCTCGCAAAAGGAACAGACACCCGGACAGCACCGAGGGAACAGAGATGGACGGGCAGGGCGGGAACGAAAGATGACAGTGCACAAGGCAGAGGTGCAGAGCGCGACATGGCCACCACCGCGTCACAACTGCTACAACACCACCACGGCGGCAACACGCGGCCAAGCCGCAGCTCCGGAGATGGCAATAATTTAATCCTTTGTCTCTGGACAGCTTTCCTCCCGCCCCGTGGGTGCCCCTACTGATGTGCTGTCCATTTCAGAAATTAAATCAAGCAGCAGGGGGAGGATGGGGTTCTTGGCCCCGACGCGGTGACAAATGCTCCAAAGGAATCAGCTGTGAAAAGGTTGTTAGAAGCCAGGATGAGAGACAGAGACAGGATGAGGTCATGGACACGGAGAACACAGAGGGACAGCGCCGACGGCTCCCTCACACCTGCACACACAGGCTCACATGGGGACCACATGCCGGAAACAGTCCCCCCGGGCGTCCCAAGCAACTTCACATCGCTGCACACACAGGATGAGGACGGTCACCCACAAAGAAGCAGCAGCGCATACAGGAAAGTCGTCCACAGGGCTGTGGTCACACATGGGTCCAGCCACACAGAGACGCTGTGCCACTTCGGGAATGGTAACACCTGAGACAAGATCACAGGCACGCACACAAAGGGCACTGTCACCCACAGGCGCCCGCACAGACGAAGGCAGGTCTCTCACAAGGGGCCAAGCTAACAGCAACACAGAAAGGAACCGATACAGTACTACTATACGTGAGATATAGCCTCAAACACAAGAGTACAGCCTCTAAAAGGGCACAGTCACACAGACAATGTCACACACAGGGTGCAGCCCATGGGGATAGAGCCATACACAGAAGCCCGCTCAAACAGGGACACATAGTCACCTACACAAGAAAAGTCTCACGCAGTCTCGGGGACACGGCCATATGGCAAGGCCTCGGCCATGTGCAGCTATCTTTATGTACAGGTAGAGACCTTTGCATGTGGAGGTAGAGACCACTGGCCGGCCCTGCGCAGGCGCTGTGGGGTCTCACAGGCGCTGTGCATCTCTCTGGGTCTCAGTGGGCTGGTCTCACAGGCAGAGCCCACAGACTCTTAAACCCTTGACCCTCCTGACCCCACAGCCTGGAAGGCGGCAGAGCTCAGCCGTCGGTCCTACTCCATGCTGGGGCTCTGGAGACGCTCCCGTTTCTGCTAACCCAGCTGAGGTGGAGCAAGGACAGGACCTCACCCACGGGGGAGCCCAGGGAGTCTCATCGGAGACAGGTGTCAAGTGCAGGACTTGCATTGAGGTGCTGCCTCGAAGGCAGGAGAAGGACTGGCAAGCAGAGGGGCATGTATTTCCCCAGGGGAGGTAGAGCTCTTTGTCCTGTGGGTTGGCGGGAGGACTCAGCCCTCCCCGGACAAATAGGTGGGGGCGGGGGGTGGGGAGGCTGCCAACAGCCCAGACCCTTAGCAACCCCTCCCCCCAGGCACTCCAGCTAACTGACTGGTCCCTCCTCCGCACCAGACTCTCCCACCTGTCCCCTGCCTGTATCGCCACCTCTCCCCTTGTCCTTCTAGGATAATGTTGAGGGTCTACCCACTAGCAGTCCTTCCCACTGCCGCCTGTCAGCGCCCCCAACTGCACCACCACACCCCTCCTGAAGGAGATTCCCCTGTACCCAGGCAGTCCCTGTACAGTCCCCTGTACTGTACAGTATCCAGCCCTCAGCCCTGCTGCCAATGCTCTCCCCACCTCTGTGCCCTACGCCCTCCCTAATGGGAAGAAGGGCAGATCTCCTCCAGCCAGAGACACAATCTGCATGGGACCACCCAGGTGTGACTCTGAAGGTCTGTGCCTGTGAGACAGCAGTGGGTCACCCTGCATGTCAGCGTCACGTGACGACATGTCCCTCAGGTGCTCAGGCACAGCAATGCTGGCACGTGCCCGTGTGGCTCCTGGGTGGCGTTCGTGTGCAGCTGTGCCCGTGAGGATTCCCGTGCTGCTCTGGGAGGAGGGCAGCGGGCAGCTCCCCCAAGAACTCACCCTGTGAACTGTGTCTCTGGGTGTAGACAACTGCAGCAGCAGCAGCAAGCACAGCACAGCAGGCCCACGGGACAGGAGCAGCCATCTGTTGGAAGAAACCAGTGGGGGTGAGGGCAGCATCAGCCCAGGCAGGAACCTCCTGGGAACCCCCTGTTTTCAGGCAAGACTGGGAAATCCCAGCCCTGGGGCCAGGGCACCTTGACCCCAAATGCCCTTCTTAATGGGGCTCGGGATCCTCTTGCAAGCAATGGAAAGCAACATTCCTGGCATCTACGGGCAAAGGTCTCCTACGGTGGTAGGAGGCAACCTGCAGCGGTCTGTTGTTCAATGCGAGTGCTGGCTGCCGGATGCAGTCAACTGTGGATGAGCCGCAGAACACGGTAAGGCCGGGGCTATTTTTCTACAAAGAAATATATAACTGTACTGGTGAGGTTGGCTGATTAGCTATAAACATCACAAACTGAGAGGGTTATGTTTTAACTTAATTGGAGGTCTACACTTCCCCAAATTGCCTTGAATGGAAGGCCCCCCCCCTGACTGTGCTCCTGGGGAGAATGCCTGAGACCTCAATGCTCAGGAGCCCCTTGGATCTGTTACTGGTCCCTACCCATGAGCCCAGTCCCTGGGCCCTGGGCAACCCGGCGCAGCAGGCTACCAGGGCAGTGGTACATGAGCCCAATCAGATGTGGCTTATGCTTTATTATATGCCAGTGATCAAAAGAAAACAAGGAATGTTTATATGTAAGTCCTTGTCAGGGACCCCAGAACCCTGGGACCCCCAGTCCAGAAGATATACTTGTGTCTACATGTCCCCATCTAGGCATATAAAGTACACTCAGAATATGTCCCCAGCAGCCAGGAAGAATCCAGTGCCCTCACCTGCTGTCCTGCTTTCTGGGATGAGTCCAACTGTTCCCACTCCCAACTCCAGCACACACACACTCACTTGGACCCAAATATGGCAACCTTCTCTTCCAGTCTGCGGGAGGGGGACTGTCACCCACAGAGAAGCGCAGACCAAGAGAGAGATGCTGCGGGACACTACCCCTCAACCGGGGCTACTGTCAGGAACACAAGCAACATAGAAACTTCACAGCAAAAACACTGGCCAGAGACGCTGCCCAAGCAACCACAGGGAACGCCAACAGGAGAGCACGTGAGAGACTGTCGGAGAGATCGCTAGACAAAGGTAGATGTAACCAGATAACCAGCTATAACCAAAGGAGCTGCCGTGAACACCCTGAACACTGACTCAGTCAGACCCATGCATACATACTTCCAGAGGAAGAGCAGGGAGCACAGGCAGAGAACACACCAGCATGCAGCCAGAGAGCTAGAGACTGTCACCGTCAGTGCCAGGGAAACAGTCTGACACACAGGCATATAAACACCAGAGAAACTGATAGACACAAACAGGCATACACCCAGACAAACACCTAGAGAAACAGCCAGGTCCACAGTCAGATGCTCCGTCAGGAAGTGTCCACACCACTGAAAACACTGCCAGGGACCCTGTCAGGCACACAGTCAGACACCTTGCCAGAGACACTGTTAGAAATACTGCCGGAGTGACAGCCAGACACACATCCAGGGAAACTGACAAGGGACACAGTGCCAGATACACCCAGAGAAACTGCCAGAAACAGCTAGAAAAGTACAGGCCTGGCTACCACACAGGCGAGGCAGCGGCGGGTATCAGCCTGCCCCAGTCAGGGCGGGAGGAGATGGAGAAAATCTGACTTCCTGGGCTCCTTCCTGGAAGAGGCCCCCTGCCTGCCCTTTGCTGCTCCCCACCCTCCCTGGAAAAGCCCCCTTCTTTGAGTGTTGGTCCTCTTAGCCACAGCCACAGGTCCTCTGACTAGCCCTCCCTGGTACCACCCTTTGCACAGTACTAACTCCTGGGGCCGCAGCCACCACTTGGCCTGGCTCCTTCTGACCCTCAGCCACTCCCCATCTTCGGCTACTCCTTGGGCTTGGGGGGTTAAGACAAAGACAAGAGTCACACAGAGAGCAAACCGGGCAACAAACCCAGGAACGTCGAAATCCAGACCTGGTACTGGAGAAAAAGAGACAGAAGCTGGAAGCCTACCTGTTCCCCCCTCAGCCCCTGCTGGCAGCCCTCAGACCCACCCGCTCCATCTCTGCCATCTGTCAGTGCCTTTCTCCTCGCGGCCAGGAAGACCTCCCACCTCAGGGCCGGGTTCCCTGCCCACCACACGGGAGCAGGAACCGGGCGCGGGCAGGGAGACAAGCACGTGGAGCGGACGGAGGTCAGATCACGGGACGGGAGTGTCAGAGGGAGGAGGGCAAGGAGGGTCTCCGCTCCTAGCTCCTGCTGGGTCCCAGGCAGGTAGTGGCGGGGGCGCCCAGGCACGCGCGCCAGCACACACCCCCATGAGCATGTGCACACACACAGATGCTCAGGCCCCCGCAGGGGGAGGGTGGCTTCTTCATCAAAGTCGCCTCCATCAGCCGATGAGTTACTGTAAGGGCCGGGCCCTGGGCCAACGGGGCTGCAGCCACGGGAGACAGGCGCTGCTGAGAGAGCTGGCGCTGCAGAGAGTGGGGGTGGGGTACAAGACAGACACTGCGGGGCTGAGGCACCCAGAGAAAGCAAGGACCCAGGGAGGAGAAACGGAGAGGCAATGTGCTGAGCCGAGACCCAGAGGGACAGGGAGGGACAGACAGGAGTGCAGGGACACAGGAAAGACAGGGCGCATGGGAGGTGTCCAAGGTAGAGGGAGAGACAGATCCGGAGGGTCTCTGTACCCACGCTGTGAGCATCTGGCGGAGCCTGCCCAACTCTTCTGGTGGGAGCGGGGAGGGCGTCAGTGCAGCAGCAAGAACTGGCATCAGGGAAGACAGCAGGGCCCTCCTCGGGCTGGGGGATTCCCATTAGGGATCAGGAGCCCAGCCCCCGGGCACAGGACGGAACTGAAAGCCTGCCCCTGCCCCTGCCCTGCCCCTACAGTCCACAAAGCCCCAGACCATTTCCTCTTCCCTCAGTCCCAGCTGGACCCGGTCCCCAGGCGGGGAGGCAAAGGCTGGAGGCCTCTGAAACACACCACTGCTCTGCCTCGGCTTACCTCCGACTTCCACCCAGGGCACACAGCGTCTCTCCCACACCCATGACTCCTGGACAGATCTGGACGATAAATGCCACTGAGCTCCAGAGAGGACTGTGCAAAACTGGCCCAGGCTCCCTATAAGCCCCTGCAGAGGTCAGCCCCAGAATAGGAAGGGAACGAGCACCCCACTAGCAGGAAAGGAGCCCAGCGCCCAGCAGCACAAGGGTCCAAGCACCTGTCCCAACAGAAGGCCCCACACACTCCACATAAGGCAGATCCTGGGGCCCCAATTTACTGCAACTGTCCCACTGTGACACAAACACAGTGATGACAACACCCCGTGCAAATGATGCAACAGGTCTGCTGACAATGACACACGAGATGCCAGCAGCCACCATGATGCAGTTAATGAAAGCTATATACAAAGACACCAACAGCAAGGCAAGGACACCTGCTGAGACTGACACAGTCAGCGACAGTAACCTGAGAATCAAAGATGCAACGAGACTGACAGTCACACACAGTAACACTGGTGATGACATTAACACAGTGACAGGGATGTTGATAGCCCCAGTGACTCACAAAATGACACCAGTCCACAGTAACACTGGTACCTATAGAGGGTGACAGTCACCATCAGTAACACACAGTGACTCGCTCCAGGTGAGGGGCCTCAATTACCCAGGTCTGGAGTCCAACTTAGGATCCAGGATCCAAGACCCCTCTTCCCGACCCCAGCAATGTTCCTGTTGCCCTGCTCCCCATTTTACCTCCTGCTCAGCTGAAGCAGAACCTGCAGTAGGCAGCTGTGAGTTTTGGAAAGCCGCTATCCTTGCAGAATCATGGCCAGCACTGTGGGCTACCCAAGACCAACCCTGGAGAACCGCTACCACAACCGGGTTGGGGTTGGGGGTTATGGGCACCATAACCTGGGTCTCAGCTCCGATTGTGTTTGGGTGTTACCAAGGACGGTGTGCGCCGAGCTCTGAAGGGGAGGCTGGCACAATGGTCAGACGGGCTCAGTCTGATCTAGACAACGAACGGGCAGAGAGGCCTCACCCAGTGACCTCAAAGCAGGATCACAGGTCCCTCTCCAAGGAGAGCTGAGATTGAAGGTCCCCATCCACGATCACCCCCTCAGCGCCAGGGTGGGCGGCAGGGTCAAGAACATTCACCGGATGGAAGGTATCTCGCCCCGTGCAGGGCCAGAGTGACGTCACAACTGCCGGCTCCCCCTCAGCAGCACTAGACACCGAATCCCACAGAGTGGGTCGGAAAGGCCACCATTCGCCTGGGCCTCGTCTCTCCCCATCTCTGCACAGCAACCTGAGGACGCATTACTGATTTAAATGCCTGGGAAGCTCTGCAGGCCTCACACCCGCGGAGGAGTGCGCTGGGAGGAAGGGAAGACACAGACACTGTACTTGGAGATGCAGTGAGACACCAAGGCGGGTGGGGGAGGTGGGGACAACGACAGGCTGGCCAGGGAGGAACAGCCCTGGCCTGGCCGAGGAGAAGCCTGGGAGAGACAGTCAGGGCGGCCGGGAAGCTCCAAGAGGGGAGGAGGGGCTGAGGCCGGGAGGCCCCCAGATCCCACCAGGCCTAGGCAGCCTGGACAGCGTGGGCGGTGGGGGCGGGGGCAGAGGCCTGAGCGGGCCAGAGGCTGGAGGGGTGGGGGGCCAAGCCAAGGAGGGAGCCTGGCCCTGGCAGCTGGCCCAGGAGCCCCCACCGAGGAGCAGCTGGCCCAGGTCAGGGGCGGCTCCTGGGCTGCGGCTGGGCTGGCCCTGGGCAGGCTCCCTCTCCGGTAGTGTCTCAGAGCCCTCCTGTCTCTCTGAGCCTCTTGTGTCAAGACCTTCCTTGCTTCCTCCTCTCTACAGTCCAGACCTGCTCCTCCAGGCAGCTCCTGGTGCCTCAAGTGACACAGCACCCAGAAGCTGTGCCTGGGTTATGCAGCCCTCTCCCCCTCCGGGGCTACCTCACCCCTACCATCTCCAAGGGAAAAGTCGGGTTCTCAGGGAAAGGACCCCACAAAAGCATAGCCCCCTCCTACTTCTTAAAAGGGGACAGGATAAACTGAGCACCAGTGGGAGGGGGCCCAGGAGGCAGGCAGGGGGAGCTGTCCCCCAGCTCCAGCGCTGGCTGAGGTTGTGGAAAAGGAGGCGGCCCACTATGAGTGACTGGGGGGGTATCCGCACCTGCTGTTGTGACCTCCACAGCCAGAGATGGGGGGGACGACAAGATTCCGATGGATTTTGGCAGCAGCCTGGACTCTGAATGCTCACGCCCCCACCCCCAGCCTCTTGCACCGTGGGGACCCTGAGATCAGCATGTGCAGGCGTGTTGGGCAGCCTGGGGCCCTCCCATGATGGGTCTGGCTGGGCAGCTGGGGAGGTGTCCTGGGGAGATGGGAATCTGTCCCACCCGCTGTGCCCACGTGTGAAAGGCCTTCTAGGCCCTGCAAGCTGTGCTGACCCAGGCATGGGACCGCATATGCACAACAGCCTCTGCCCAAGCAGTCCTCGAGGTGCAGGAGGCCTGGGTTTTCTTCCGCAGAGGTCATCTGGTCCGGCTTCCTGCCCCTTGAATGGGGAGCGGGAAAGGGCAGATAAATTCATACCCTCCCTCTGGGCACATGGGTTCTGGACGGTTTCACAGAACCTGAGGCACCAGAGCCAAATACGCCATCCCTCAACCCCAGTCCAGAATTTCCTCTGGCTTCTAGAAGAAGCAGGGGACCCCTTCTCCAGAAAAGGCCCTAACAGCCTGGTTAAGTATGAGGGAAGAGGACTGCTGCTTCTCTTGGAGGGACAGACTGCTGCAACAGGAGGACGGACAGCTGCAAGGACACGTGGAGGGGGCTGGGCAGACCATAGGGCCAACGAGATTCCCTCAGACAGGGGCAGGAAAGGACCCACAGCAGGCGTGGGTGGGCAGGCAGGAGGTTGCAAGGAAGAGCCCTCCTTGGAGACAGAAGGTGGACAGAATGGTTTTCTGCACTTGGAGTCTGATTCAAAGACCTGTTTGCCTTAGCATCTCCTACCATACCCCATCCCTGGCCCCATCAGTGCTGTGGTATAGACACACCCTTGGAAACATACACGGAGGCCCGTGCACGCAAGCCTGCGAGCGCGCGCACACACACACACACGCACGCGCACGGGTGGGGGCTGCAGTGTACGTGAAGCAGGGGTCTGTGGTAAAAGGAACTGAAGAGGGTCTTCCTCATAGAATCAGAGCTGAGAAGCTTGGCCTGCCTCTCTGTTCTGTTCTCTCTGCCCCCCTAACATGCATATGCACCATGCATGCTGCTTCTGAGGAACCTTCTGGTCCGCTGGGCAAGAGCAAGCCATCCTCCCTCCCCCTTCCTCCCCTCCTGCACAGTGGGGAAGCCACAGCAATCTGTTCCTGATGGGTAAACACAGGCACAAGTATGCGCACACACATGCTCACACACACACCAGCGCTTCAGGGTCACACAGGACCCAGTGCTCACTTCACCCCAAGACGGAGCACACACTTCGCCTTTCGCTGCCGCCCTGCGGGGCTCCCCACAGCCCCTACCTCCGTGTGCACACAGCCAGCGCTTTGCAGACACACCCAGGCTGCCTCTCACTCACACCGGCATTCAGAGTCTACCATCATGGCCACACATCTCAGCCTCCCACGTGGACACCCACTGCCACAGCCTCACACATGCTGGTGTGTGTGCACACACACAGCGCAGCCAGTCACACACACAGACTCCTTCGCACAAACAGTCCTGGTCTCACATATGGATATGATCACACACTCGGAACAGTGTTGCTTGCACTGAGACACCACTGCACACCTCCAGAAATTCAGGCCCCTCCGATCACCCTGTCTCTCCCACCCCCACCCCCGTAGTGGGGAATTCACAGATACACACCAGAACAGCCCTGCCATGCTGGGACCGCGAGCTGCCTGGCTGTGCTTGAGAAAAGGGAAACACGCCAGGACAGCCTACATCAGGAAGAGAGGAAAGGAAACCGTTCCCTCAAAGGTGAGGAAATAGACAGTTACTCCCCGGGCAGACTCCTCCTCCCGCAACCCGCTTTAACAGCATTTGGGGGTGAAGGGAGACCCAGGCCTGACAGAAGGGGCGAGGAGGCCTCTGGGCGAGCAGCAAGGCTCAAACACCCTCCAGAACCAGCCTACGCCCCAGGCCCTGTCTCCCTTCCTCTCCCTTCCTCTCCAGGATGGAAACAGCAACGGCTCTCGGCCCAGCTATCTGCTGTGCAGTTTCAAGCCTCTGTGAAGCTTCTCTGTGCCCATAACTCTTTCTAGGGCACCTGGGTATCAGGCTTCAGGGCAGAAGGGGAAGAGGACGGGAAAGAGATGGGGCTTTGACTCCAACCCCTCCCCCAACGTACCCCTGCCAAGGTCCTGCTATCACTTGGGGGGCAGGTACCCAGAGGTGGGCAGAGTAGGCGCTGCCCCAACTAATCACTGAGAATAAGAGTCCGAAAGCGCCCGAGACCTGCAGCCATCCGCTGCCCAGTCGCAGGAGCTGAGGCCTAGCCGCTGTCCAAGGATGGAGTCCAGGCTGCACGAGCTCTCCCAGCCCAAGAACAACTGGCAGTGCTGTAGACCTCCTTACCGTCTGCCAATCTAGGTGTAGCTGGGGCTCTGATCTCCCCTCCTAAAATGAGCCTGATATGGCTCCATGGAAACGAGGCAGGGCTGCCAACAGCAGGCGGCAGGACCTAAGGGAACCAGGCAAGGGCAGTCCCGCTCCGCCGGCGACGATGACGGCGATGTGGGGAAAAATAGGCAGCGGGGACAAAAGCAGCCAGGCAGGAAGGTGTAAGGAACCCAGGTGACAAGGCCCGAAAGGAGTGGGCTCTGGAAGCCAGATAAAAGTTCGCCAGGAGGTGTGGAAAATGAGGCCAGGCTTCAGGGATCAAATGAACTAGGCAAGAGGCCCACAGGATGTGAGAAAAGAACGATATCGGGAGCTCATCCCCTGTCTAGATGTCACCCCGCCGCCTGGGCCTCTCTCTCGGCAGCCCCCTCCCACCCAGGCGGCGGCCCCCTCCCCCCGGCGATGGACACAGCCAGAGCCCCCTCCGCTCTCTCGCAGAGGCCTGTCCGCGGCAGCCAATGGGCCCGGCCCCATCCCGGGGACCTCAGGAAGTCCCAGGCCCTCCCACCGGCTGCAGAGGCAGGGGGGCTGGGGAGAAGCAGCGAGCGGAGACAGCTTGGCAGGGGGAGCGCGGAGCAGCCGCGGGGGGCGGGGGCCGAGAAAGGAGCGGGAAGGCGAGGCGCGGGCGGG
>NW_004955472.1:1540972-1551818 GCF_000276665.1 Chinchilla lanigera | reverse complement strand
GAGCGAGCGAGCGAGCGAGGGAGCAGCGAGGGACGGCATGCAGTGAGGTCATCCTTTGAATCTAATTGTCTGAGTCAGGAGGAGATGTGGCACTTGATGCCGGGGGAGGGGCGGCGAGGAAGGGACCCTCTGGCTCCAGGCCCCTCCGCGCACCCAGCAGGGCCAGGGCCCCCTCCCCAGAATGAAGCTGCCTCCAGCCACCCCAGCCACGCTGCCCGCCTCAGGGCTGACCTCTGCTGTCGGGGTACAACCAGGCCGTGAGACGCGCAACCCAGGCCCAGCTCGGGGTGACCCTCCCAGCTCCTGGGGGTGACGGGACCCCCCCCCGGCCCAGGTCACCTCACATTCTTTACAGTATGGAAGGCCACCAACCATTCGCAGGTGATGTGTCTGCCCTCTGAGGGGAAGGGGAACTTCGACAGTCTTCCAAGCACTTCTGTGCACTGTAGGGAAATGCCCCGTTACACCCCAAGTCACTTCCTGCCCTGGAAATCTGCCGGAATCTGGAAATTGAGCCTCAGCTCACAGTCTTACGCTGCAGAGTAACTGCAAATGCCAGCCACTGCGGAGAGACAAGGACCCCACTAACGCCTCGGCCCTATTCTGCTTGCCCAGGCTGCCGTTCAGGAGGCAAGGGGAACGGCCGCATGCCTAGGGTCCCCAGGGGCTATCCAAGGGACCAGGCTGCCCAAACGGTAGGGGCAAGTCAGCAGCCGGGCCCTGGCCTGTTGGGCATGCACACCCATGCATGTACACATGAGCACACGCACACGTGTGCATGCACACATGGGGTCGGGGGCACCAGGCAGCTGGGGATGCTCACACCAAGGGCCACAGACCCCTCCTCTTGCCCCCGTGGGGGAGGGGTGATAAATATTTAAGGGGCTTTTAGCTCAAAGGGGCTGAAGCTGGGGGAGGGAGGGGGATCCACACTGCCTGATTAATGGGGTTACAGGCCTGGATCAATCCGCCGCCCCCGCCCGCCGCTCCCCCCTCCGCCCTCCTCCTCCCTCCCTCTGCCTAATGCGCTTTATCAGGAGACGCTTTTCTGACTTGGCAGCGTCGGGCGTTTTAAATAGACCCATTTAGAGCTGGGGTTGGGGGAGAGGAAGGGGGAGGAGGGAGACAGGGACTGAGACAGGCTGGGAGACAGAGACGAATCAGGGGAGAGAGCCCCGGAAGAGAGAGGATGCAGAGAGCTGAGGAGACCCAGCGCTACTCGGCGGAGAAGGAGGTGGAGAGGTGACGGGAGGCCAGAGGCGAGGTGGGGGGCTGCGGAGCAGAAACAAACACAAAAAGCGAGGAGAGAGAGGAAGAGAGGCACCGGCAGCCCAGAGAAACCCAGAGAGAGGCTCTCTGCAAGGGCTGAGTGCTAGCCTGGGAGACAGCAGATATCTTTTATTTCCAAAAACAGTTTTTCATCCACTTTGTTAAATTAAAAAGCTGTTTTTAAAGTGATGCTGGAGGTGCTGCTGGGGGAGGGTGGATGGAACTGCCAGATCCTCCCTCCCAGGCCTTCTCCTCAGCCCCCACAGAAGCCGCCTCAGCCTGAGCCCCTGGGGTGACTCCAGCTCCCCTGCTCTTTGTGACCCTCTGGGATCCCCAGGGACAGGGTCATGGCATCTGAGCTACTGTTCACTGGCAGGAAGTCCTTCCTGCTGTCTGGCCTCAGTCCCTCATGCTGTGGGGGGCGCATTCTCCCTCCCAAGCCCTAGCCTTGTCTTTCCCAGCCCCTGTCCTGGCTCCCTCAGGTGTTCCCAGTCTGGGAGAGGCTCATATATGCTCAAGGCTCAGCGGCCCACTTTCCCAGCACAGTCAGACCTTCCCAGGTGTGCCCCATAAGTATCACGCATCTGCCTGTGAGCCGCAGCCTGGCCCCGTCCTACTCTTCCATCCCATACATTACCCCATGTCCTTAGCTCTTTGGAACAGTGGGGTGAGAAACTTAACTCCTCATGGCTCTAGAGCCATCCCTCCCTCCTCACCTGGGCCCTGGTGCCATCTAAACTGCTTTTAAAGCCACATGTTGGCCTGGGGTTCCCCACTCCGTCCTCAATACACCACCCCTAGTTTTGAGGAGTTAGCAAACCCCCCCTACCTGCTGCCCAGGCCAGGAAAATGGCCAGTCTGTTTGGGAGCTGAGATGAAAAGCCCAGCCGGCCTTTGTGGGCCTCTGGCGGGTTTTGGACAATAGGCCCTTCCGTTCCGCTCCAGTGCCTTGATTCCTTGGATGCCCCCACCCCCGGGCTGCCAATCCAGGGGCCTCCCCTGGCCTGAATGAAGCAGAGAGTCGACTCGGCCCCACAGCTGGCCCCAGAAGAGCCTGGGCCTTCCGACCTGCCCTTCCAACTCCAAGCCCAGCTGCTCCCCTAATCAAGCCAGAGTGAAGTTTTGGGGTCAGAGAGGAACCCTGAAAACACTGCAACGCAAACATATTCTCATATCTGGGATTCAGCCTCTCAGGGTAGAACCCAGTTCCGGCTTAGTTTTACCTTTGCTTTTGTGACTGTGGGTAAATCTCTTCCCTTCTCTGGGCCTACCATAGGGCATGAAAAGCCCCAAGCCAGGCAGAGCCCAAACTGCAGGGGCAGAAGGTCAGGGGAATTGAATGAAAGGATGTCAGGTACTTTCCTCACCTCTCACACCTACAGCCCCCATGCACCTACCTGCCTGATGCCCTGAGATTGACCTGCTCTGCCAGGGCCCCAGCACCTACCTCTTCACCACCAGCTGCACTCCAAGCACATCAATGTCCTCCTCCTCCGCCAGACCAAATTCTTCCCTAGACTTCCAAAACCAAGGGGGCGGGATGATGTGACAAGGCTGAATTCTAGAACAGCAAAGAGCACAAATCAGAGGTCACAGAAGAGCCACAGATCTTAGTCCAACTCAGAGCTCATCCACACTCACAACCCCGCACAAGGAGCATGGCAGACAGACATCCGGAAGGGGAACAGTTAGAGTAGTACAGACTCCTCCGGCACCCTCGCTGGATTTAGTTCTGAACCACAGGACAAACGAAGGCCAGAGACAGTGGCCTGACACCACTCCCAGACACATACCCACAGTGACCCAAAACTGCCACACGAGCAGTCTGCAGATATGAGCGCCTGGCTATCACACACGTGTGCATGCACACTCACATGGAGACAAGGAGCACAAGCATGGCACCACAGGTACAGTGTACACTGTACACCACAGGTACAGTGTACAAGGAGCACAGCACTCACCACAACACCCTCATCCTTGTTATCACTATGAACCACAGGTACAGTGTACAAGGAGCACAGCACTCACCACAACACCCTCATCCTTGTTATCACTATGACTTTTGAGCATGCTATGTGCTAGCAAGCATTAGGTTCCTTTTACGCATTATCTCATTTAATCTCCAACTTCTCTAAAAGGCAAGTTCTACTATTCTCCCCCTTTGACAGCTAAGGAAACTGAGACTCATAGGGGTTAAGTAACTTGCCCAAGACCAGAGAGTAGAAAGGTTCTAGAGCCTGAATTTGAGTCCACGTCTAGCCCCAAGGCCTTTCTGCTATACGATTTGTTTTGTAGCTCTCACCCATTACCACTGTACCTGTCCCAGTAACAGCTGGCTGGCTTGCGCTCTCTCTTTTCTCTTCTCTTCTTTCCTTTCCTTTCCTTTTCCCTTTCCCCTTTTCTTTCCTTTCCTTTTCTTTCTTACAGTGCTGGGACCCAAACCCAAGGCCTCACACACACTAGGGAAGTATCCCCTCACTAAGCTACATCCCGACAGTCAGCAGCTCTTCGTGCTCTCGGTTAGCCAGACACTGTGATAAGCCCATAACTCACACTTCCGTACTGAATTATCAAACTGACCTTCAGAGATAACCCTGTTTGCATTTTACAGATGAGGAAACTGAGCCTCACACAGCAAAAGCAGCTTGCCCAGCCACACAGCTGGTAGCTGCTAAGGGAGCTGGTGCTGGTTAGTGCAGTCATTTAACATACCCTTCAGCTTCTACAGGGCCCCAGGAGACCCTCAGGATCCAACTGCCTGCCCGACAGGTCCTAGACACACCTGCCAAAGGTACGATGAGGTGCCTAAACACGTATGCATGAGAAAGGAACTCTGCATCATCCACACCTGCTCAGAGAGCCAGAGACACCAAGGAGGGAGAGCCAAAAAATGAACACAAGGTACCACAGACAAGCTAGCTGACGGTGACAGGCGCAGGCACCACAGACGAGGGTCAAAGACGGGGATGCGAGGGCGAGACAGAGACGGAGACACACATCAAGCCAAAGAACGAAAGCTGTCCGGGACGACAGAGGCAGACATGAGAACACACGCAGATACACACTGATTTCCACAGACACGGAGATACTTAAGACCTATCTGACCTTACAAGAAAAAAATCTTGAAAGCAAGCAAGACTCTGGCTGTGTGTGGCATGTACATGTGTGTCCGTGTTGGGGGAAAGCATGCAGTCTGTATCGCTACGCACATTACACCAGCTGCTTCCAGCAATTTCATCTGATTAATAATAAATGCCTCATAATTACAGCCGCTCCCCCAGCTCTTCTTCCTGTTTTTTGTCAGCTGCCGCCAGGCCAGCCCCCCATGGACCCCATGGCCCACTCCATCCTCACCTGCTGTCTTCTAGGCTTAGAGCACGCAAGCTGACAGTCAGAGGGGGATACCCATCTCTGTAGTATCTTTGATTAATGCCCTTTGGCTCCAGGCAAAGTCATCCCACTTAGAACTCTCTCCACCTACCTGTGTATAACCTGGACCCTTCATATGGCCTGGAGGCCTGGGTCTCGGGTGTAGGGAGATGAACTCCCGTTGCCCACCCTTCACCACTCACCCGCTGAAAGAAGTCTCCATCCACAAACCACCTAGCCTTGGAGTCCCACAGGCTCAGGGGAGGGGACTAAGACCAGGGCCCCCCCCATCACTCCAACCCCCAACAGCCCAGCCTTTGCCCACTCATGCATTCTCCTGCTTTGGACACAGGGTGGCTCCATCTCCCCATCCTGAGCCCCCCTCATAGGTCCACCTCCCTCCAGGCCTCCCACCCTAGAGCGCCAAGGCAGCTCTATCAGAATCAGCTGCGGGTTTGTGCTGATCTGTTTCTAATCGCTGGGGCCTGGTTCGCGCTTGCCCCCCCAATATTGATTCCATTATTTGGAGTCATTGACGTCAGGGGGCTGGACGGGGGCCAAAACCGCCTTTCCTCCGGGCCTGGGCCAGGGCCCAGCCCCCATCCTGCAATTTCACGGAGGGGCCCCGAGAGGTCAGCTCATGGGCCAAGGTCACGTGGCATCTGCCCCCCGACACTGGGCTCCTCTTGCCTTGCTGGGACCACCATGTTGTCCCCTCTGGGAGAGGGGCTGCACAAAGGCACAGGAGCCAGCAGTGAGGTGAGGGGCTATAGAGGAGGGTCCTGGCAGCAAGGAAGGGCTCAGCCAAGGTGGGACGGGGCAGTGGCTCAGAAAGGGCACGGGGAAGAGTTTGCTCTCGCCAAGTGTTCACTTGGAACATCCTGAGGCTGGACCTGAAAGGCTCCACTGACGACTTGATTTTTATGTCTGCTATCAGATGTATCTCAGACTCTGCAAAGGAAACGCTGCAGTGAAGGATAACCAATTGCCCTGAATGTTACCATAATCTGACTAAAAGGCACCACTAATTTCACAGGTCTTTGCTCCATCCATAACCAAAGCTGTCTCCTGTGCACTTCCTACTTGTGCTTGCCTCAATTTCCCCAGCCTCACACACCCGCCGGGCGCTCCTGGCTCTGGATGCATGTGCGTATCTCCCCCTGCCTCTCTGTCTGACCAGGTGACCGTCCCTGCTACACTGGCAACTACCAGGCTCTGACAGGATAGAGGACTTGGGGTCCAAACCCCGCGTTCTTGGACGAGCATTAACAGCCAGTACCCACAGTCCGTGCTGAGCACAGCAGGACACAGCCTGAGCCCAGCCTCCGGGGGTCAGAGGTGGAGTCCATTCCCTCTGCTAGGGCCCAAGAACCCCAGACCTACAGAGAGTAGTGAACATGCGCACAACCACAGGAGAACAGAAGGCGTTCCCACGTTGTGACAAACCCTGAAGCCGGGGAAGAGGGCGGCGCAGTCAGCCTCTGCCACAGAGTCAGGCTTACTGCCCTGTCTGCGTTCCCCTCCTACTGACCTCCCAAGGATTAACGCCCTCCTTCTCCGTACTCCTCTTAGTAAAGGAAAGTCCTTCCTGTAGTCTAGCCTAAAAACCACTCTGGGTTCCTTGGAGCCAAACAGGGTGTTCAACAGGGACTGTGGATCTCACAGCATGAACGCCAGAAGGCCCCTTCTCTCCACTCATCTTCAGCATTCACCGAGCACCTATTCCCTGCCAATACTGTGCAGGGGGTGAGGACAGCCCTGCTCCCAAGGAGCGCTGTGTCTGATAGGAGGGAACCCATGCACTGTGCATCAGCACTACCCTCCGGTTGTGTACCAGGTCCGTCAGGGAACAGGGCAGAGTCGAGAGCAAGGCAGACCCTGTACCTGGGTGCCAGTCAAGCTCAAAGGCAACCACTATGCCACCCCGCTCGATGACGGGGGAGGGGGGGCATGCTGACTGCCCTGGGTCTGCCAAAACCTGTCCTCCTGGAGAACTGATGACTCTTCAGTCTGTTCCTAACCCCAGCTGGGGCCCTCATGCTGGCCACAAGTCACCACCATAGTCTAATTTCAGTCCCTCCCACTGTGGTGCTAGCCCCAGCTCTAGGAGCTGGTTCCCTAAGGCAGAGTTGACTCTTCTCCCACATCTGCTCTGGCTCCTCCTCCTACCCTGCTGCCCTCAAAGTTCCTGGCTCCGGGAACCCCTGACCCAGCATGGCTCCATGCTTCAGGGACTCCCTCTGCCCTCTGCAGAGGTAGCCGGGTGATGACCACAGGCTCTCCACCCACAGGGCCCACTTGCCGCTCTGGCCCCTCCCCACAGGAAGCCATGTCCCAGTGGGTGTGGTCACCCAGGGCCACAAGAGTTTACACAGCTGAGTTCTCCCCCACACCCCCTGCCCATGGTGGGTCTGGAGGAGAGGTCAGCTCTCCCCAGCTCCTTACTCTCAGGGTCTCCCCCAAACCAGGCACACATGGTACCCCCCCCAGCCCATCTGCATTTCAAAGAAAATCCACTCCATATGTTTCCGATTCATTTACACTTCAACTCGCCATGGGGGGGCAGAGAGCAGGGCGCCTTGCCTCCAAGCCCCCCACCCCCATAGGGGGCTGGAGAGCATGTGTCCCCTTCAGGGCCAGGGAGCAGTTACAGCCCAGTCATCTCAGCCTTGGGGGAGGTGCATGCCGCTCAGGTCCCAAATGAGTGAGCTCCCTGGGGAAGGAGTTGCCTCAGGAGCCCAGTGGACGGGTTCCCATAGCAAGGGGCACATAAAGTCCAGGGCCATGTAAAGTCCAGGACCATGTCTCTAAGGCTGGTGGAGGAGGCCCAGGGCTGGCTGCAGCCTCGGCACCCCAGGGCTCCTGCTCTCCTGCAGAGCAGAGTGGGGATGCCTGGGCAAATCCTGGAGCGAGCAAGGATAGGGTTCAAAAGGCATTCCAGGAGACACCCTGAGATGTAACACAGTCCCCACCCTGCTCTAGCCCAGCAGAGGAGGGAAGGTGCAGTACAGCCCAGTTTTCTCCTCCAGCTCTCACCACAGATCTGAGGCTACCATTTCTCAGAATTACAAATTCAGCACCCTGGAACAGTCCCTGGAAGCAGACCTCTACTGCCCAGGTCAGTCTTGCCCTTCCCATCCTAAGAATGACTGGATGGCCTGGGAGGGCATCCTAGGAGAACACTGTGTTTCCCCACGCCTGGCCCTCTCCACCATAGAAAGGGTGTCCAAACTAAGGGGGTATGGATGGCCCATGGAAGACTCGAAAGGTTCACGCCATCTCTGAACCATCAAGTCATCACACCTTCCTGCCAAGAGCCTGGTCTCCTTGTGCAGCATAAGGTAGGGAGGTTTAATTGTGTCTTTCCCACCCCTCCTCCGCCAGCCCACAGTCTAAGTGAGGGATGTACAAATATATATCCTGTCTCCTCCATCTTTTGGAGAGGTCAGGTCTTATAGTAGTATCTGTTCCAAACTTTGATTGCCTTGATACGTACTACAGATCAAAGCACAGGTACCCAAGACTGAGTCCTAAATTCCACTGGGTTTTGTGAACACCATGATTTGAATTTGGGCCTGGACATGAGCCCCAGAAGTGTGAGCTTAACATAAGTGCCAGAATCTAATGTCAGTCTGAGTGGGAATTCAAGTGGAAGTGTGGGTTTGAGTATGAATCCAGGTCCCAGGACACCTCATTTACAAGCCACAGTAAGTCAGAATGTAAGGAAGCTCCAGCAGTGAAGTGCGGGCTTGAGTCCTGGGAGTCCCAAACAAGTCAGTGAAACACTAGAGCTCCGCGTTAGCGTCTGAGTGTGAGTCCCTGGTCTTAACGGCATTTTGAATATGAGCTAAGGGTCCCACATGAGTCCACTTGTGCACACTGGGTTCTTTTTAAAGTCTGAGTGTGAGCCCCACAGCACCCATATGAGTGTGAATGTCAGGGTCCTGGTGTAAATCTAAGTGATCCTAAGGTGGAAGTAAGAATCTTGTGTGAGCACTAGACTCTTAATGTGAGTCTGAGTGTGAGGAAGTCACCCTGACCCTGGTGTGAGTCTAAATGTAAGCTCCGGGTTACCCCTGTGAATCCGATCAGACTCCCCACTTCAGTCCGTGAGAACCCAAGGGTCCTACCATTAATCTGAGTAAGTGCCACGGTCCCTACAGAGTCTGCATGTGAGTCCAGTGTGGAATTATAAGACTAGGAACTGCAATGTCTACGAGTTCTTGGGTTCACATGTGAGCCTGAGTGTGAACCCCTCATCTGACTGCGACTCTGAATCCCAGAATGAAAATGTGAATCAGGAAAGTCCTGAGTCTTAGTGTGAGTCCAAGTGTGAGCTCTGGAATCCAAATCAGCTTCTAAGTGTGAGTTCCAAGTCTCAGTGCAAACCTATGTACTAAGAGTTAGAAATGTCTAAGTGTGAGCCCACAGCCCCACTGTGCATCCAAGTTCGAGCACAGTCTCAGTGTGCGCGTAAACCCCAGACTGAAGTGCGAACCTGGGTGACCCCCAGAATAACATATTCAGAATGTGAGCCCCACTGTCCTGGTGTAATTCTGCGTGTGAGTTGGAGTGCCAATCCCAAGACCTTAAAATGAACTTTAAGTGTCCCAGTGTGAATGTGAGTGCAAATTTCAGAGCCTCAGGAAGCCCTGAGTGTGAACTTCAAACTCTCAGTCTCTGTGGAGGCTCAGGTCCCACCCGGATAATCAGATCTGGCGGTGTGAACCTTTTGCTCCATCTCTGACCGGGGTGCCCAGAACCGTCTGAGAGGGTCTGTGTGGGTCCTGAGAGCGGAGACGGGCGCAGTGTGAGACACACAGCCCCTCTACCCCCAGCACTGCCTAGCCCTACCCCCCTAAAAATCTCTGATTGTTTAAGCACCATCCCCACACATGCAACAGCACACCATCACACCCAGGGCTAGACACACAAAAACACAGCCAGCGTTTCAGACGCCCCGACACACAGCGATTACAGATGCACAAACACACCTAGCATTTCGGACTCTAACCGCCACACAAACACCCCCATGATTAAGGCCACACAAACACCCCCATGACACAGACACAAAACAAAGGCAAAACAACTAGTGTTACAAACACATACCTACAACGGCATGCAGACACACACCCAGTGTTGCAGACAAGCTGCCAGCCACACAGACACACACAGACGATTCTCAAAGACAGACTAGACGGAAAGAGAAAGAAAATCCTGAATTTTCAACAAGGCGTGAAATAGTCCTGCCCGCCCGAAGCTACTGGAGGGGGAGGGGACCCAGGGAGCAGGCGAGGAGAGATGGAGCTAACCGCTGAAGGGAGGCTCAGGAGAGAAGAGGCGCAGAGCCCAGGAGCAGAGCTGTCCGTCTGGTGACCTCCCGCGGCCCAGCCCCCCACGCACCGGGAGGCATACTACTCTGACAACGCAGGGACACCCGGGCCTGCTCACACAGAGCCGCACCAGAGGAGGCACACACGGGCAGGCTCACAAAGAGACACCTGGGGATACACCACAGGCAGACTCATTCCAACCGGGGACTTCAGAGACGCACTGGAGGAGACCCACTGGCTGCACGGAAATGCATCCAGGCGGACTCGCGAGAAAACCACAGGCAGGCTCACACCGAGACACACACACACACACACACACACACACACACACACACACAGGAGGATTCACATGGACACACAAGCTCTGGCAGACGCACAGCTGTCCGTTCACACCCCGGGGCGCTTTGAAGTCCAGATTTTTGCCCGAGAAAGAAGCCGCCTTTGGGTACCCCCCAAGCCCTGGAATTTTCCCAGACCTGGCGCGTGGGGCTGGAGGGTAGGACGAACAGGGACACCAGGACAAACCGCTCCTAGCACCTCCTTCCAGCCGATTGTCCAGCCCCACCACTACCACGCCCAACCCCTGGCTCGCCCGGACGTGGGGGGCCGCTTCTGCGCCCCCGCCCCCGAGTTTGTGGGCAAAGTTTCTCATGAACTTTCCTGCCTCCCCCTGCCGCGGATCCACGCGTGTTCCCCTCACTCTTCCGGCGCGCACGAGGACCGCGCGTCCGCAGGTCTGTCCGCCCGAGGGTTGGAGGGTCCAGCTCCGCGCAGACAGCCGCGGGGTACTCACCGCGCCCTCGGGGCGCCGCGCCCTTCCACCGCCCCGGCAGGCAGCGAGGCTGGGAGCGCCGAGGAGCACCGCCGCCGGATCC
>NW_004955472.1:1521594-1538947 GCF_000276665.1 Chinchilla lanigera | reverse complement strand
GCGGGGCGCGCTCCCCCGCGGGGCTCCCGCTCTGCGCCGAGGCCCGGGTCGCCTACCCAGCAACCCCGGTGCTGCTCCGCGCGAGCCGCGGCCGCTTGGCTCGGAAGCGATCGACCTCCGACCCCGCCGGGGGGTCTCTGCTCCTGCCACCTCCGGGGCCCCGCCTGCCTCCTCGCCGCGCAGCTGCCCAAGCCTCGCTGTTGAACTTTCTCCGGTGTCCTCACGCCCGGGGAGCAGAACTAGGCTCCCCGGCGGGACTTCAAAACCCCCGGGTCTGGCCACACCAGCACTCCAGCTTTCTTCGACCCTCTTGTCCCCAGCCTTCTCACGCCGGCGCCGGCGCCCTTCTGCTATCCGGGCGCCCCTACCCGTAAGCCAGACCCCACTCAGCGGAGGCCTCTCTCCGCAGCGCGGCCCAGCGCAGCGCCTCGCCTGCTTCCCCGGTTCAGCAGCCGCCTCTCTCTCAGGAGGGTCTGCAGGAAGCCACGGCCTCAGGCCAGACCCTTATACCCCGCAAATACTGGGGCTCCCAGATCGGTCAGCTTCTAAGAGGACTCAGACTGGGAGAAGTTTTCACTGACTTTGGGTTCTTGGAGTTTGATGGCCACCATGTAAAGAAGCTGTGTGCCTGGGACTTCTGACTTCACCCCCGGCCCTAGCAGGTGACCTAGACAGGCCACACACCACCCCAGGAGCCAGCCGTGCAGCTCAAGCCTTGGGGCGGCAGAGCCCCTTCCTAGGTCCGACTCCACGGAAGGGGAGTCCGCGTGCCAACTCTAAGATGAGCCCCCTTTTATGGTGGGTGCCGGGAAATGGCACCCACGTCCTATGTGCTACACCGTCAGAAGGCTGCATCACGGAGCACATCCCTGGCTCCCCAGTCACACTGACACCAAGGTTCTCCACCCTGGAAGTGCCAAACACAAGGTCACACAAAGTCACACACGCAGCCTCCGAGAGCAAGGTGTGTGCCTCAGCCTCGCTATGGCGCGCTGGGACTCGAGTCCCGGTTTGAACTGGAAGTTAAAGGGTGAGGCCGAATCCCTGAATGACACACACCCTGCGCACACACTCGGTTACACACACAGCCACGCTCGCTGTGTCACACAGGCACACACGATCTGAATCACGCTGGGCTTCGGCGGGTCGGGGCGGGCTCGGGGAGGCAGTTACGTAAACGCCCTCACAGCCCCCCTCGCTCCCCCCTGCCCCCCCTGCTTCCTCGCGCGCAGTGCCAGCGCCCGGGGCGGCTTGGCCGGGGCCCGGGAACAGCTCGGCCTCGCGGAGGCTCCAGGCGCCGAGAAACCCGATCCCGACCCAGCCCCGGGCCGAGCCAGGGAGGGGGGCCCAGAGCCCTCCCCTCTCCCCCCCCCCAGCTCCCCAGGGACGACTTACCCCCTCCATCCTGAGACAACTCCCAACACCATCCTGGGGCAGCACCTGGGGTCCGCTCACAACACCCCCATTCTGCAGACTTCCCCTGGAAAATCTCATCGATGGCCCTGATCCTTCCAACCTCTGGCACCAGAAAAGGGCAAAGAATCCCTAAAAGTAGACAGTAGGGGAAGGCTGAAGCCATAAAGGCCAAAGCTAGGTACAATGTTTAAGCTGAACGTGGCCCCCGCTCCCTGGAGTGATCTCCTTTGTACAAAGGCCTTCAAAGTCCACTCGGATAGAGGAGCTTGCACTACTGGTCCAGACCCGTCAGACCGCTGCCCACCTGCCTACCAATTCCGGCATGTGCATCAGAGGCCTAAGTTATTCCGATGGGCCCAAGGCCTGCCCTCCTCTTTGAAGCCTTTCTTCCTCCTCCTGGGAAGTTCTAGCTCCAGTCCAATTCCAGTTCCTCCTGTTTTGCTGAGAAGGAATTCTGAGGGCAACCTGAGGTACCAGGAGTCAGATCCCTGGAAGAAGGAAGGATTGAGGCTCAGGAAGTCCCTGGAAGTCAGGGATCTGAGAGGAGGGGAGAGAAGGCCTCTTGTCACCCTCTTCCCATGTAACTGCACCCCAGTCTTCAGTGTAGACCTCATTTTTCACAATAGCTTTTGAGTGTCTGCTTGGGCTGCCCAGACCCGGCAGAAAGGGAATTTCCCCCTATGTTCTTTGTTAATAAACAAAATATTTCATGTTGAAATTCCTCCTCTGCCCATAGTCCAGTATCTCCAGCCCCCTCCTCCCATCAGCCTGACCGTGCAGGAGGACCCCTAGGGGGGAGTACCAGGGTAGGGGAAAACCCTTAGGGGAGGCATAGTTTACACTGGGGGACATCTTTTTAAATAAATAATTAGAGTGTTTTCCCCCCTTTTGGCTAAAATTACCCAGTCCGGTGGCAGCTTCCCAGAAAGGGCGGCGGGAGAGTGGCCGGAGCTGTCCCAAGGCCCAGGACATGGCCCCCCTCCCCTGGGCGAGGAGCCTTTCCCGAGTTGTTTTCCTGGTCTCTTCCTCTGGATGTTTTCTTGATTATTAATCACATTTTCCATCTGCAGGCTCGGTCCAGACCCCCTCCTCCTGGGGTCAGGGCTGGACAGAGGGAGGAGGGGCAGGCTCCAGCAAGATGAGTTGGGGACAAAATGGGCAGTGACCTCTGGCCCTGGCTGACTTGACAGAGGCTGGGTGTGGCACATCACAGATCATGCCCTTGCCATCTTGGCCCGTAATAGGCGCCATTCTTAAGCAATACAAGAGCAGTAAATGAATGAACAGGTGTCTAGCTTTTGCAGCACCCAGCTGGCACGAGAAGACAAGGCCCTTGGTGCTGGTCCTCTTGTGCTACATACAGGCAAGCGTCCCAGGGAAGTCACTGCCAGAGTCACTCCGCACGTTAGTGCCAGAGCCAAAGCAGCACCTCAGGAATGCTAATGGCTCCTCCCGTAAACCAGGCAATAAATAGAAATAAATATATATTGAGAAATATACCGAAGTATGGAAGATGAAAGTACAGCAGTGAACCAGGCAAAACTCCCTGCTTTCTGGAGTAAGTAGCACAACCAGATTCCAGACATTGTTCATGTGTGTATCAGTCAGGACCACCACTTTGGAACGCTGTTTGGCAGGACATACCAAGCTGAACATGTATATATTCTAGGGCCTAGCAATTCCCTTCTCAGAAAATGTACCCAAGAGTGACCAGGTATATTCATCAAGAATGTTCGTGGCAGTTTTATTCATAATAGCGCCCAAGTAGAAACAACCCAGAGAGAGATACTGTGACACAGTCACAGCAATGGGAAAGAACCATCGATAGCTGCACACAACAACACAGATAAATCTCACAGACAAAATGCTGAGCAAAGGGGGAAAACCTGACACAAAAGACATACTGAATGATTTCATTTATATAAAGCTCAAGAGCTGGGTGTGGTGGCGCACACCTGTAATCCCAGCACTCGGGAGGCTGAGGCATGAGGACCCTTGCAAGTTCAAGGCCAGCCGGGGCTACAAAGTGAATTCAAGGCCAGCCTGAACCTCACAGGGAGACCCTGTCTCAAAAAGAACCCCCCTAAAAAAAAATAAAAAATAAAAATAAATAAAAATTTGGACTGGGGATTTAGCTCAGCGGCACAGCACCTGCCTGGCAAGCGCAAGGTTGTGAGTTCAATTCCCAGTGCTGGAAAAAAAAAAAAACAACCCCAAATAAATAAATAAATAAATAAAAGATAAAGCTCAAAAGTAGGCACAACCAGCTGGGTGTGGTGGCACAGGCCTGTACTCCCAGTACTCACAGAAGGTTTGCCACAAATTCATAACCAGTCTGAACTGCATAGGAGGACCCTGTCTCAAAACAAAACAAAGCAAAAAAAAAAGGAAGAAAGAAAAAAAGGCATAACTAAAAGTTGATCTACACCTTTAAGGTCTGTACACTTCACTGTTTACTTATTGCCTCAGAAAAGTGTTAAAACCCCCTGCCCTCATAGGACATTCTAGTCAGGGAGAATGGATACTATACACAGAAGCCAAGTGCCACGGTGCACACCTATAATCGCAGCTACTTGGCAAGAGGATCAGGAGTTCAAGCCCAGCCTGGCAACATCGTGAGACATCGCCCCTACCCCACCTCCCCAAATTAGATAATAATGTAGTCCATGCAAATTCCGTGTCTGACTTCCCAGCCCTGCAGCTGAGAGGGCCGCCTGAACGTCAGCTAGGAGGGGCCCAGCCTAAGCCCCTCTGTCTCCTCACAGAGCCATCTGTTTCGCCCTAGAGCGGCCAGGGTGATGCCTGTTACCTAGCGAGCCCTGGGGTGCCTGCAGGCTCCACGGGGCCAGCTCTGGGGCTCAAACTCCAGGTGCCCGCAGCTGGGTCTGGCATAGGACAGGTGCTTCTAACTTGAAACAGATTAAATAGATGTAGAATGAGTGATGCAAGCGAGGAAGTAGGAGGACCTTGGCCGGTGACGATCAAACCTGGGCACCAGGGCACAGGGAAGGGAGCCCAGCCGAACGGGTTGCAGCCTTCATGGGTGGGGAGGGGGGTTCGTAGCTAGTGAGGGACTAGGCTGAGACTGGGAGGCAGGCTGAGGCAGTCTGAGCGGATAAGAGACCACATCCTAAAATGCCTCTGGTGCCCAAGTCACGGGGGCCTGGAGGGTTACAACGCAGGTGAGGAATGCAAGCACTTTGGAGTTTTAGGTCACTGTGCTGCTGGGAGGAGGAGCAGCCCTCCACCCTGCCCAAGGACAGAGACCACAGGGCTGGAAAGAGGACAGGGCCTTGAGCGAGAGGGGACGCTCAGATTCACCTTCTGCACCTGCTTCCATGTGCCCCACAGGAACCCCGTCATGTACACCTGGAGAACACACCCCGCACACTCGGTGCTGTGTCTGCTCCCCCAGACCCTCCTCGTGGGCAACCCCGAGGCTGGGGAGAGGAGCGGGGAGGGAAGGGAACTCCGAGTCAGGGGACTCTGTGTACCTAACAGCAAGAGCAGGGACACAGACTTGCAAAATCACAGATGTGATTGTTCATTTTGCAAAAATTTGTATGAAACTAATTCGCTGCTCAGAGGCACACAGCCCCCCCTTGCCTCTCCAGCCCAGCGGGCGCTCACCCCCGTCTCATTCTTCCTGGTGAAGGCCTGTGTCCTCCGGGGATTGTCCCCTCAGGGCCAGTGCAGTCTGACCTCGATCCTTGCTGCCGTACAACTGTCTCCCTCACCACAGAACGGGGTTTTTCAGGAAGGACTGAGGGCGAGGTACCTCCAAGATCAGTCCTCTCCCTTCACCTCCATGGCTCCATTCCTGGCCAGCCTGTTGATTCCCTGGGGCAGGGAACAGGGAAGCACAGGCCTCAACTTCCACCCAGAAACTCAACTCTGATGCTTGGGAGGACAGAGAAAATCCAGAAATATGGAGACTGAATGCCAGAGACATCAAGTCCCAAGGAAACAGGCAGAGGCAGAAGGGGAGTCCAAGAGAGAAAATTGAATTAAATTCAGTTCAACAGACATTTATTAGCGCCTACTGTGTGCCAGGCCCAGAGGGAACATCGTGTACGAGAGCACAGACGACTCCCAGGTTTTTGGCATGAACATCTGGGAGATGATGTGCCATTCACAGAGCTGGGAGAGAGGGGGCCTTGACATGTCCAGCCGAGGGGTGGTGGAGGGACGGCTGGCCAGGCCAAGAGCGGGAACAGCCGAGAAGTCCTTGAACGAAGCAAGGGCTACTGGCTAGAGGTATGTAGTTCCTGACCAACAGCTCCCAGCACCCTCTGCACCCAGCGAATGTGGAGGCAGGGCGTCCATCAAATCCCAGATGAACCTGGGCCTTAAATGGGGACGGGGAATGTGAGGTGGACATCCGAGAGCAGGCAGGGAGAGTACAACACGCGGGACGGGCGGAGAGGATGAAGGCTGCAGCCCTGGGAGCCACGATCAAAAGGCAGAGAGGGAAGGCAGAGGCTCCCAGCAGACGTGCAGGTGCGGTGGTTCAGAGCAAGGAGCTCAGCAGTCAGGGTTGTCACGAGGCTAAAAAGGAGCCCGGTGAGACCGGGAAAGAGTCAGTGCTTCAGCAGTCAGCACTGCGGCAAAGCCAGTAGGACAAGCCGGGACTGTGCACAGGGGCTTGAGCAGTGTCCCCTCCTTCCCCAGACTCTCTGCTGTGCCTGGGAGCCCTGCTTGGTCTGGGGGCCTCGCTCAGCCCAGCGCGGAGACAAAGAGAGGCCCGCAGCCTTCTAGGCCTGAGCCCCTGGTTCCTGGGCTTCCCAGGAGGCTCCCGAGCCTCCCTCACGCTCAGGAGCATGCAGTGGTCAGAGAGCCCTGGGGACCCTGGGAGTAATTGAAACCAGGACTGAGACATTAGAAACCATAACGCCAACTCCCTGGCTCCCCCAGGATAGCTCCTGGTTTTCTTCTCACCCCAATCCTCCCTGCTGCTGACAGCTTGGCTCTCCCAGGCCCCCACCAGCTGGGCCGTTGACCTCCTTCCCAAACCAACTAGAAGGGGCCTCCAACCAGAGGCACCCAGAGTTGGCCCTCCGGGACCTCTTCTCTGGGCTCAGACAACTTCAGTGTGTACGAAGCTAATCTCTTCATCTTGAAGTGTCCCAAATTTTAGTTTTAATCCCTTTTTGGTAGAATTATTTGTGTGTGTGGGGGCTGAAGTTAGACAATGGGAAGGATTTCTCAGAGGTGAAAGAGAAAAGAGAAGAGGGGAGGTAGATGCATGCAGCAGAGTTCCTCAGGTAGCAAAGTGTGTACTCAATACATTCATGGAGAAGAGCTGGGCATGGTGGTGTACACCTGTAACCCCAGGACCCAGGAGGCTGAGGCAGGAGGAGTTTAAGGCCAGCCCAGGCTACACAGTGAGTTCAAAGCCAACCTGAACTGCATAGAGAGACCCCATCTCAAAAAAATACATACATACATACATACATGGAGAAGAAAGAATAGGTCTCAAAGCCTGGATCCCAGCCTAGCCATGTGTTTGCTGGCCCATCTGAAGCTGTGGGAGAACAGGCTGCACCCTAGGAGAGGGGAGGCCTCCATAGCTTGCTGTCCCTTTGATCTCTCCGCTTTTCAGACACCTCTCTTCCTTCCTTCGCTCCTCTTCTCTCGGTCCTTGTCTCTAACAGAAAGATTGGAAGCTGATCTTTCGTCAGCCTGATGGGAAGGCCCTGCCCTTGAACAGCTGCCTGAAGATTCCAGGATTTCCAGATTCCCCAAGAGCGCCCGATGTGGGAACATCTGTCTCTCTCCGGGCCCCTCCGTGAGACTGAGGGGTTCAAACACCTACTCCACCACTGACTGGTTTTGTGACTTCAGGCAAGTGACTTAAAGCTCCAGTTACCTGGGAAGTAAAGTAGGCCTCAATTACCTCAGGAGTAAAATGGGGTCATAATAGTGCCTATGTCCTCAGATTATTGTAAAGATTACACTAAATGAGATAGTCAAGGGCTTAGCACTGCGCCTGGTAGTTACTAACGCGCCTTCAGATGCTGCCTTCTCCTTGTTTGCAGCCCATATCTCTGTATCTTTCTCTCTGCTACGTCTTTCTCCCCATCTCTATATTTACACCATCCTGTCTCTCAGTCTGACTGTCCCTCTTTCCATCTCTTTGGTCTGCTTTGCAGATCTACAACCCCCTGCTCCCAGGGTCCCTGCTTCGCTCTGCTCCAAGCCCTAAGCACAGCTGGGGCGGGCTGGGATAGGGGTATCCAGGGAGGTTTCTAATTCAGATGTGGAATTCCCAGCAGTAGGATTGTGGCTGGGCCTGACTGAGCGCGGGTGAATCACAGTCGGTGGGGAGAGCGCTCATGTCTACGGCCCTTCCTGGAGAGGCAGCAGAGCCGGGGGCTTGGCCTCGCAGCCTCTCGAGGAGGGGACTTGTCCCGACTGCTTTGACCACCCCCACACCTGGGCCTGGGCCAGATCCCCTATGATTAGTGCCTGCCCGGCAGTGAGGCAATCTGCCCGGAGCCAGGGACCAAGATGGGAAGCCCTCCACCTCCACAAAGAACATGTCACTGCCCTCAGAATTCTCTGGAACCTCTCACACATGCCCCAGGCTCTGTGTGGAAACACACTGCCTTCACAGACCTAGTTCCTCTTGTCTTTGCCTCTTGCTGTCTCTGTCTCTCGCATCCTTGATTTACGACTTCCAAGGCTGTGTAAGTCTGCACTCTCACACTGAGGCTGCCGAAGACAGGAAAGTGTGCAGGCCGGGAGAGTTGACGTTCTTCGCCTGGTGAAAAACCTCCTTCTTGGGGGAAGTCCAGGTTTCACGTCTGTGTCACTGCGGACCTGTGAAGGTGCTCATCTAATGGACACCAATGGAAGCAGGGCAAATGGAAGACCTGGAGCAAGGGACCGGAGCGCTGAGGAGGGGGTGTGCAGGGCACGGACAGACCACAGGAAGGCTGCTGCTTAACGCTGTGGCTCCGCAAGGCATCTTCTCTGGGGGCCAGAATTGGTCTCAACTAGTCCTGGACTCCCCCACACTTGGGTCTCTGCCAGCCCCTCATGTCAACTATTGGGCAGATGGCCAGATGGGTGAGCAATTACCTGTTCCCTATTCCCAACGCATCATTGCCTCAAGGTGCCCACCAGCTGTAGGGAGAGGGAGCTGGGGCTATAAACCCAGAGAGGCAGAAGCACTGGGAAGGTCACACAGCAGGCAGAGACTGGGACAAGAGTCCTGGTGTCCTGGCAGCCAGCCTGGGCTTGTCATGGGGATCACGTGCCAACACTGTGACCGGGGCCAGATCCAAAACAGGATTTCATGTGGGGAGAGTGCCTAGGAATCCTTGACCATGTGAGCAGCGGCCAGGGCTGGAACATCCCATCAGGCAAGGACCGATCTGCAGCTTTCTGTCCTTCCCCTCAGATAGACAAGCACTGGGACAAGAGTTTCAGAGAGACAGAATCTAAGCGAAAGAGAGACCAGAGAGCTTAGGAGAAAGATCAAGAAACAAACTCTCAGAGACAACAGTCAGACACAGAAACAGGCGCTAGAGAGATAGGAGCCTGAGACAGAGACAAGGAAATGCAGAAGGAGGGGGAGTCATAGAATTAAAGACGCAGATGGATGGGAGAGACAGGAAATCAGAGACAAACTCAGCGTCTCAGTCACAGAGCAAGTGATACGGAGACAGATGCAGTCAGGGAAACTCAAGACCGGGAAACAGAAAAAAACAGTTGGGGAAAAGATAGCGAGGCGGGGGGATGGGGAACAGCAAGATCAAGAGAGGCAGAGAGAGGGAGAGTGACGCAGAGGACAAAGAGTGAGCAGGGAAAAGAGATCAAAACAACAGGAGTGGGAAAACTGGCAACAGAGGAGTCTCCTGGTCTGTTGTTCCAGCCTAGTCTCCCCAGGGTGCACCCCCTTGCTATTCTCTGGTTTCCATAGCAACAAGAAGGGCAGCACCAAATCTGCACACACATTTACATCGCGTCTGTCTGCATAATTCAACAGGTTTCTGTGCATATTCATGTGACTGGGAATGAAGGCGGCTCCCCCAGTTCCCAGGAAACTGGGCTGTGGCGCCCCCTGCTTGTACTACACAGTCTGGGATCCGGCCGCCTTGAAGGCCCTCACCTGAATATGCAAGGCCCTGTTAACTATACTCATTCACTCTGCTCCCCAGGCACTCCCTTGCGTTCTCCTACTTCTGGGCCTTATCCTCAGATTATGCTGCTGCCCTTCTACTTTCTGGGGATCAGTCCTCCCCCAGGATCAGTCCTGCCGGTGGTGCGCGTGAGCACACACACACACACCCCTGCTCTGGTACAGGGCAATAGAGATAACAGGGAGTGAGGATGTCCCCCAGGCACACTGCCGAGGGAGCCTGAAAGGCTCAGACTGACAGAGGCCGGTAGGCAGGATGGGCTGAAAGCTGACGGATCTGCCAACAGGGAGAAACCCCGGACACTGGCCTCCTTCTGGAAGCCGACAGAGAGCCAGGCTAGAGCCCAGGAGCTCCAGGAGCGGTGAGCACCGTGGCTCACATGGGGCAGAGTGCCAGGCGCTGACTACCCTTGTGGGCTGGGAGGACCTTCTCCAGGATCTGCTCTAGGAAACATTTTGGCCTCGCCATCTCCCTCGAAATCTCATAGCAGCCTCATTAGTGCCGTTTCTGCCCTGTGCCCCCAACCCACTCTGCAGTGTAGCAGCCAGAGTTCCCACCCTAAACACAGCTTGCTGCCTGCCTCATCCCCCTCAGAGGCCCTTCACTGACTCTCCATCACTCCTTTTTTGTGTGTGTTTTTGAGACAGGGTCTCGCTATGCAGTTCAGGCTGGCCTTGAGCTCACTTTGTAGCCCAGGCTGGTCTCGAACTCACAACGATCCTCCTGTCTCAGCCTCCCGAGTGCTGGGATTACAGGTGTTCACCACCACTCCCAACATCCATCACTTCTAAGATTAAGTCCAAGCTCCTGGGCCAGGCATGCAGGCCTCTGGTCCAGCCCTGACTCTCCTCTGAGCCTTATTCCTCATGTTCTTTGCCTGGACGTTCATGCTCCAGTGATCATCTCCATGCTTATCACTTCTGTACCCTGGCTGGTACTTCCCTTCACCTTGGACGTCCTTTTCACATTTCTCCTAGCTATTCTTTGAGTCTACACAGGCATCACTATACTCTGACCTCCCTTACCATGTCTTTTTTTTAATGTATGTTTTTACATTATAATTTCTTTAAAATAACATCTGTATTTGTCTACCCCTGATGAGAATAAAGAATACAGCCAGGTGTGGTAGTGCACACCTGTAATCCCAGCACGTGGGAGGCTGAGGCAGGAGGATCACTGCAAGTTCCAGGCCAGCCTGGGCTACAAAGTGACCAGCCTGAACTTCATGGCAAGACCCTGTCTCAAAAAGGAAAAAAAAAAAAAAAAAGAATATAAAAGGCTGACTACTACTAGTACTACTACTACCACTACTGCTTTTTTTGTACTGGAAATCGAACCAAGAAATGCTTTACCACTGAGGTGCATTCCTAGCCCCCAGTTTTGGAGACAGAGTTTCACTAAGCTGCAGAGGAGGAACTCAAACTTGGGACCCTCCTACTTCACCCTCTTCCCCTGCTAGGGTTATAGTCATGTGCCACTGCATCCAGCTACCTTCACTTCTTTGAAGCCTTGGCTCTCCCTAAAGGTTGGGCTAGGGGCTCTGATTCCCGGGGTAATGAACTTCCTAATCTGGGGACCTATCCTACCACAATCACACCCCTGAGGATAAAATAGTAAAATAATCTCTATTTGTGTGGCTATAGCCCACTTGTGATTGACTAAAAAATTGAAAATTAAACTACTGTATCTTCTTGCCATTTGGAGCTTCCTGCAAAGGAAAGGGATAGGTAATCCCTTTGCAAATGCTGCCACCTTATGTCCACGTCTGGAAGTGCAGACAGAAATCCCCTGCCCAGAGCAGGAACCAACCTGGGATCCCCAGATGACCAAGATCAGGCCTGATGCCTGATCTCCAGCCTGGTGGTCCCGTCAGCAGTAAGGAATGGGGAGGTAGGCCCTGAGGAGTTAGCATCAGTGTCCTTTAAACACTACTGATGGAAAGGAGAAATTTTGTATGTGTGTATATACAGGATAGTTAACATAGTTGATCTACTGTCTTCTACTTCTTTGCTGAAAGTTAATGAGTCCTTGATTGATCAATATTGCATGTTTCTATTTGTTTTCATGAGAAACCACTTTGAAGATATCAATATGTAAAACAACAAGCATTAATTTCCCACTTTGTAACTCTGTATTGTTTTTTGCTATTTTGTAAATGGTTGTCTGTTAATGTTTTCCTCTTTTTATTTTTAAAATAAAAACAGAACAAAACACTACTGATGAATTCGAAGCAGACAGAATGGCAAGAGTAAAAGACCTGGAGAAATCTCAAGAGTGCTTGGAGGCATTAACATAGTAGGGCCCAGGGTCCAAGAAGCCCAGGCCAAAGAAGGATTGAATCATGGACAGCAGTTAAGCTATAAGGCCACTCAATAAATTAATTCGGATCTTGTCTTCTAACCTGGCAGTGAGACTAAACGAGCAGAAGAATGTCAGTGAAGGTCAGTCTGAGTGTGGCCACACACTTGGAGGTTCAACATTCTCTTGTTCATGAAATACTTACTGAGCACCGACTTAGTAGTGCCAAGTGATGCTCAAGATCCTTAAGTTACATCAGTGAAAGACTCTTCTTGCCTTTTATGTTCTTATATTCTCACCGGGGTAGACATAAACACAAACGTTATTTTAAAGAAATTATAGTTAGCTGGGTGTGGTGGCACACGCCTGTAATCCCAGCACTCGGGAGGCTGAGGCAGGAGGATTGTTGCGAGCTCCAGGCCAGCCTACGCTACAAAGTGAGCCCAAGGCCAGTCTGAACTGCATAGCGAGACCCTGTCTCAGAAAAACCAAAAAAAAAAAAAAAAAAAAAAATTATGTTTAGAATGTAAAAACACACATTAAAAAAAAAAGAAGAGACGGTAAGGGAGGTCAAAGGTGCTGACCTGCAACTGTACATGGCATGGACAGAGCACGCTTTGCTAAGCTGACATCTGAGCAAAGGCTTAAAAGAGGGACACAACCGCACAACTGTCTGTGGAAGAATGTCGTAAACAGGAGCAGCCGTAGCTTGGCTGGAGGAGTGCTTGATGACAGGGAGTAAAGTAACAGAACTGCTGCAAGATGAGGCCACAAACCAGCGCTGCGGCGGGGAGGAGACCTGGAGGAGAAAACTGGCAGGACTGGTGACTGCTTGGAAACAAGTAACGGGTACTCCAGGCATGTTCTATTCTCCAGGGCGAACAAATGCACATCCCTCCTCTGAGCAGGCACTGAAAGCCTCACCACATGCTGATGCTCCTGGGCCCCTGCCTCCTAACTCCTGGGCTTGCCCTTCAGTGACCCTCCCTCCCCGCCACCCCGCTAGCTCCTCTCCTGCACCTTCCATTGTCCCTGCCTGCTCTCCCGTCTGGAGGGATGCAGCCGTGCTTCTCCCGAGTCCTGCCTGTCTTGTGGAAGCTGCCGAGGCTCACAGACCCCCATAACGCACAGTTCAGTGAGCGGCCCACCCTCAGCCTGCAGCCCTGCCTGTCTTCCTCCTGTCCCTCCTTGTCTCCTTCCCAGTCACAGCAGCAGTCTCACACTTCCACCAGCTCCCTGACCCCACTCGGTCACAGAACTGACTCCCATTTCTCCTCTGCCCGATCCGCACACACCTTCCTCACCTGGTTTCTTCCTCCTACAAGGAGTCACCTCTGCAACTTCCTGAAAGGGCTGGCCCCACTTCCTTTTGTAACCAAGGCCTAACAAGTTATGCAAACAGAAACCACACTGGTGGATTAAAGACAAAGTGGGAAGTAAAAAATGATACACGAGGGTTCTCTTCCAGGCTCCGTGAGGCTTTCTCATTCCAAAGGCCTCGCCTCTCCCGGGCTCCTCCCTACCATTCCTCCCACAGGACCCCCTGGGCCTTGCAGAGCCCAAGGGGAGGGAAAACAACCTAGAGTTGCTGGCCACCCCTTTCTCAGTTTGTGGCTTATTTCTGCATCCCCTGAGATACAGATCCTGTCTTCCCAGGGGGATTGACCCCAGCTGTTTCCCTCCACATAACACTATCGTCCTGCAGCCCCAGGTGGTACCTCGCTGACACGCAACCCGGCTGGGAGTTGGGCTCAGGGGCCTTGCAATGCCACCCGACTGAGTCACTCTCACAGCAGCTTCCATGCTTACTCCACGTGATGCCTCACCCTGGCCACGGAACAACAGATCAAGATGGGGCACTGTCCAAGTCCAAGTCTGCAAGAGTCTGGCTCAGAGATCTAGAGACCTGCGATACTCAGCACAGTTAATGGCAGGAAACACACAACAAAGATATTAAGAGAAAAAGGAGGGCTACGGATATAGCTCAGCGACATCTGCCTGGCAAACACAAGGTCCTAAGTTTGGTTCCTGGTACCAAAAAAAAAGGAAGAAGCAGTATGTAAAAGCTGAGATGGAGTAAAACCCCTGCAGTACTTTTTTTTTGGTTTTGCAATTTGCAAATGTCTGGAATTATCAAGGTTTAGCTTCCAAAAGTCCTTGCTCCATTGGCAGGACATATATGATGATTTTTGGTAGGAATTATGACTATAAGTAGTCTAGTTTTTATATAGCTATGAAGGGAATTTTTAAAAATTGTGAACAGCATAGAACTTTATTTCTTGCTGGGCATGGTGGCCCACACATGTAATCCTACAACTTGGGAGGCTAATGCAGGACTGCTGAAAATTTGACACCAGCCTGGGCTACACAGTGAGTTCAAGGACTACATAGCAAGACACTGTCTCAAAAATAAAAACAAAAAAAAAAACACCCCAAACTTTATTTCTTAATTTTAAAATATGCTGATATAACCTGTATATATAGATCCTCATCATTTTGGTACTTGAAAATAACCAATGCAAGCTGGGCATGGTGGTACATACCCATTATCCGTCAGTACTCAGGAGGCTGAGGCAGGATTGCCACGAGATGGAGGCCAGCCTGAGCTACACAGACTATCTTGAAAAACAAAAGCAAAAAACCCAGTGCACCTTCTGAAGCTGTTGTGTCAACTTTCAGTGTCAATGCAGTGTAACATACATGAGCTGCATTTTAGTCACGCTACCTTGGAGAATGGAGGTAAGGCCACTGCTTGTAGCATGACACCTGAATCGCCACAGCATCCATGATCACCTTTAGGGGATTATCGTGACCCTCTTGTATTTGAAGGGACTGGTGGGGCAGTCTCTGAATACTTATCATCTGTCCTGACTATCCTCAGGGTCTTTCACATCACTCAGGCTGAACTATCCTTGAAAGCAAAGGATGTGGTGCTCAATAGCAGAGCACTTGCCTAGCATGTCCAAGGCCCTCGGTTTAATCCCTAGCACCAGAAGAAAAATAATAAAAGTCCTGACCTTAGCTTGCTGCCCCTGTGATCACCTCATCCTTCCTTAAAACCCTTATTATGGGGGCTGGGGATTTAGCTCAGCGGCACAGCACCTGCCTGGCAAGCACAAGGTTGTTGAGTTTGATTACCAGTACCACAAAAAACAAACAAACAAAATAAAACAAACCCTTATCATGACTGATAGCTCAGTGTGATTACAGGCACATGCCTATAATCCCAGAACCTGGGAGGCTGAGGCAGGAGGATTGCTGTGAGTGCAAGGCTAGCCGAGATGACAGTAAGGCCAGCCTGAATGACATAGCGAGACCCAGTCTCAAAAGAACCAAAACAAAAAATCCCACATGAATTGAGTTTCAACTTTCTTTCTCATGACTGCACACCCAGGTTGCTGGATGCATTGGAAAAAAACTTGAGATCCAGAGAAGGCCCAATTGATTCAACTTTTTGGAGCCCAACCCACTTTGGTGCCCGACAGCCCTCGGCTACTGGTACAACCTTTGCTTCTCCCTCATGCACTTGACCTTGCCACAGTAGGTCTAAGGCCTAAGTGAAGCAGAAAAGGGGCAGCAAGGGGCAGCAAGGGGCAAACCGCCATGGGTGAAGCCCAGAGAAGACACGGGGTTGAACACTGCCCACCCCGCCCCTTCAGCGCTGGAGACTGGGTGCAGAGCTCAGGCTGACTACATCAGTAGCCCCTTCTGTTCAGGTCCTCAGATTGGGCTCAAACTTGCCACAGCCTGAGTGCTGGGATTACAGGCATGCCATTACGCCCAGCAACTGAGGCTTTTACAATGGTAAAAAAGCATTCATAAAATGAGTCATTTACTATAACAGCAATGAGCATTTATATAGCACTAGGCACCCAGGAGGTATCTGTCAAATTTATCTCATTTAATTCTCTTTTAACCCTATGAGATAAAAGCTTTTTTGTCTGTACTGGGGCCGGAACCCAGGCCTTCACACTGAGTTACATCCTCAGCCCTTGGTTTTCACTGAGACAGGGTCTCACTAAATCGCCCAGTTTGTACTTGAACTTTTGACCTCCTGCGTCCGTCTCCCAGATTACAGGCACGCTGCCCCACACCTACTGAGGTAAACACTATTGTACTAAAATGAGAACACCAAGGCCCTGAGCAGTAACTCGGCCAAGGTCACAACAGCAACTTCCCAGGATGCAGCCCTCGGCAGGCTGGTGCCACAGCTGGCAGAGTTCCTAAACCAGCCCAAACGAGGCGGCAAACAGCTGGATTCTCATTACTGAGGCTGTCCGTGTGGCGCTGGGGACGGCCTCGCAGGCCTCCCGACCGCTGGGCAGGTCCTCTACCACGGGCTAGGTCCCGGCCCCGGGCCTCCTCGCTACACTCGGGCCTCCCTACACCAGCCTGAGCTTCCCCTGCCCTCTCCCGCCATCTACTGCCGGAGGGCAGAGGCAGGGCCCGTTCCCCTCATCGCGTCTGCACAGCAGCCAGGCACAGGCTCGTGGGGCGGACGGCAGAACCTTTATTTCCCGGCTCTTCCCCCAAGCCTCCGTCTGGAGGCCAGGTGCGGTGTGCCGGGAAGCGGAGTACGCCCCGCTCAAGCCCCGAGCGCGGCCGAGGCCCCGCGCCCGCCGCTGCGCACAGCACCGGGGCCCTTCCCCGCGCGCCGGGCGGAGCAGGACTTCTGCGGGCCAGGCTTCGCTGGGGACGTCCCGCTTCCCGGGAGAGGCAGTCACCCCAGTCACTCAGGCCCGAGAACAGCCTGGCTCCGCAGGGTTCAGGGCCGGCCGTCTCGAGGCCTTCTTTGGGGTCGGGAGCCACAGCTGGAGCTGGGCACGGAGCCCAGCCCGGGGGGCGCCCCTGGGGGCTGGTAGCCACATTCACTGGGGTCCAGGGGGTCGCGGCTGAGCAGCACCCACACTGCAGGCACGTGGCGGCGCACGGTGAGGGGGTCCAGGCCCGTGTCGGGGGAGGCCGGGACCCAGCTGTCCTCCGTCTGCAGGAAGCGCAGTTTGGTGAGCTGGTGCAGGCCGGGCACGCGCCGCTTGACGATCTCCGCACAGCTGACCGCCTTCCCGGCCGCGCGGCCCGAGCCCGAGAACACCACGTGCCGAGTGCCGCCGCCCTCCAGCCGGCCCAGGGCCAGCCCCAGCAGGTTCCGGATCTTGCTGCCATCTCGCACACGCATCTCCAGGGTGCCCGGCGGCAGCTGGGGCACCGGGGCGGGCGCCGGGAGCTCCACGGAGCCGGCTTTGCGGTAGTGCTCCATCCTGCCGGCGGCGGGCGGCTCGCGGCCCCTGCGGAGGGGTCGGAGAGCGACTGCTAGACCGGGCGCAGCCGTGCTCGCCGCTCCCCGCACCCCGGGGACGGGCCACCCCCTCGCCCCGCTCCTCGCCCCGGGAGAACGCTCAACCTCGCGCTCCTGCTCCTAGCCCGCTGCGCAAGGCCTGCGCCCGCAGTCCGCGGGACGGGACCTGCCCCCGCGACACCCGGCTCGCGGCAGG
>NW_004955472.1:1519049-1521494 GCF_000276665.1 Chinchilla lanigera | reverse complement strand
CCCCCAAAGCCTCACCCAGTCATGGGGCAGGCTTTTAGAATTTATGATTGATCCGTGGTCCAATGCTGGGATTATGGGTGCGAGTGCTACACCCGCCCTGGGGCAGATAGTTTACGTGTGTAAGGGAGAAAGAAGCTGCTTGCTGCAGTTCCTCCCTTTTGCTCTTGTTGCTTTTGCTGTCTTCCACCGTCATGAATGTTTGCCCTCTGCCATGTGCCACCCTGCCTTGGAGTATGGACTGAAACCTCCACAAACTGTAAGCAAAATAAACCTTTCCTTCCTTAATTTTGGGTGTCAGGTATTTTGTCTTAGCAACGAGAGAAAAGGAACCAAGACACTACTCCAGTCAATGGGCAGGCTGGCAGCTCTTTACCATCAAGGTCGCCAGTGACCAGGAAGCCAGCGCACTTCTCCAGTGATCCCTATAGTTTATTGTCACTGGGATAAATACACTGATGGAAGAGGGCATTTACAAATCACAATTTCCAGGTAATTGGATCTCTGACCTCAGAGCCCCACCTGAATGCAGACAAGTGATTCCAGGATCCAATAAATACAAAACCTTCTTTGCCTTGACAGACTGGCACGGGGCGCAGGAGCCTGGCTGCTCTGGGATGGGAGTAGCTGTCACTCTTCTGCCGGCTTCACTTGCTTGGCAGCCTCTAGCTGGCAAAGTAGCTCATCCCACTGCACGAACTGCTTAGAGAGAAGCATCGTCTAGTTACAGTCAAGGTGAGAACAGAAAAGACTTTCTTACGTCTGCCAAAAGGGGTGGGGCGGGGGAGCAAGGAATAGACAGGTTGGTTGGGATGGGACGGGATGAGATGCTAGAGGTGTGACACAAAGGACAGAGCTTGGGGACAGCACCCACTAGGCTGAGCAAAAAGGATACAGTTTTGTTGTATTCCTCCAGGAGAGCCTTGGACTCCTCAGTGATCTCCACACACTGGTCCTGCAGGCCCACAGCAATAGGAAAAGAAACCGGACAAAGCCCCACTCCCATGAACTTCCTGCCTCATCACTCCCATAGAGCCTAGAAAAAGCGATGTTCAGACCTAGCACGAAGGGGCCAACTGCAAAGGGGCACTTCCAGGCTGCAGGCTGGTGTCCCAACAGCAAGCCCCAGGCTGACGGGGAGGGAGACAGGCGACATGTTAAGTAAACCTCCCCTTCAGCACGTTTCCTTCTACTCTTTCTACTTCTGAACCTCTCTGAACTTGAAACCAAGGCCTCAGAAAAAAAGAAGGTGGGGAACCCTCCATCCCCCAGCTGTAGTCAAGGCTGTAACACACAGGCGTGCGGCCTGCGGAGCGCGAGTGCCGCTTCGCCCTGACGCCGGGGGCGGGGCACGGGGTGCGCCTGGAGGAGGGGTGTGGCCGCGAAGGCGGGAGGGCGGGGCTACCTGTTGCGGGGACGCGCGCCCGCGTGGCGCGGCTCTCCTGCGCGGACGACACCCTTCGCTGGCGAATCTGGGCTTCGACCGCACCCGTGGGCCCTGGCGAGCGCAGGCGGCTTTCGGCAGCGGGCAGCCGGGCCGCATTTTGTGCACCTCACTCTGGCTGCGGGGCCGCGGGTCCCGCCGCTCGCGACCCGCGAAGGGACTGCACCCCACGCCGCCCGACGCCCACGCGGCCCAGGCGTGTTCAGTTCTCGTGGTGCCCGGCGTGTAACACGCTGAGTGCTGTTAAGTGGTTTTATATACGAAGCACAGAAGTGGCACTGGGGGCGCAGAAAAGGTTACACTGGGAGACGGTGTGGGCGAGGAGCTGGCGACTGTTTGGCTGGAGAAGTAGTCTAGGATGACGGCCAGGTTTCAGACAGGTTTCCGCACGCTGGAATTTGGGGCGCAAATTGAGGCTGCTTAGGGTGAGGGTAGCGGGCAGCTCCAAGTCTGGAGCCGAACATTCCCTGTGACCACCAGGGGGCAGCAAACACTGGCGTGCGGCGCCAACCCCACTTCGTCCGTTTTCTGTTCTCCCTCCCGCTCCCGCCCAACTTCCCTTCCCCCTAGCCGGACTTTCTGCACCCAAACCCGCCGGCCTTCCCCTCAGCTGCTGGCTCCAGGGCAGCGCCCGAGAGAAATCTCAAAGCTGCTCTGTGCACGCCCGAGTACTGCTCCCCTGGCTCTGAAAGTCCCCGTATGCCACCATCGAGAACATTTCCCCTCGGCCCCTTGTTGCTTTGTGCCTGAAAGGACCTTGTGCCCAGCTTGTAGGGGGTCCCTTTTCTTTGACTGTCTCCCTTGCTACCCTGTGCACTGCAGGGATTAGGTCTTCCCTGCCTGGCATAGCACCTGACTTGGTAAACACGGGGTAAATGGATGCACAAAGGAACGTCCCAATCACACCAGTCAAATGAGAGCCTTTATCTTAAAAGCTGTACACCTCCCCAGAGCCAGACCAGAATGAGTACGGTTCCTATTTGTTATGGTTTGTGTCTAGATGT
>NW_004955472.1:1508879-1517634 GCF_000276665.1 Chinchilla lanigera | reverse complement strand
AGAGTGCTGGGATTACCTGGCTCCTAGGAATTCCCAACTTCAACCTTCTGGTGTCTTAAAATAGTCCTACCCTGGGAAGCAGGGAGCCTGGATGGGGCCCTAGGCAAGTCCCTTCCCCTTCTGAGATGGGCACACAGACGATAGAGGGTAAACCTCCAAGTGTCTAAGTAGAAATGCCGCAGGCTCCTTCCCCAGGTGGCAGGAATGGGAAGGTGCCTGACTGCCTCCGCTGTCTCCTCCAGTCCCCTCCCCTCCCGTACCTGCTGCTGGATGTGGATCTGGGCCAAGTGCTGCAGGCGGGCGGCATGCTCAGGAACAGCTGTAAAACACAACGCACTGCCTGATGATGCCTGTGCGCTCCCCCGGGACTGCTCAATAGTCTATTAGGTCTTCGGCAGGATTAGAGTATTGAGTGCAGAAGCTAAACAAACGCCAGGCTTCATCGACCACTGTAGCCGGCGGGAGGGTGGCTCCCTGCCCACCCCAGTCTTCACTCCAGGACCCACAGGGGAGGGAAAGAAGAGGTGCAGAGGGGAAAGAACCTCGGAGTCCCCAGTGCTGCCCTCACCACACCCAAGTGCTACGAGCAGAGCCAGGTAAACGCAGCGCTCTCTGTCATGGGACCTGCCCCTTCGCTCTTCGCCCAGCAGGGCCAGGTCTGCCTGGGCAGGGAGCAGGAAGCCTGCAGATGGACTAAGGATGTACATCGCACCCCTAAACTCACCACTTGGAACCCAGCATCTAGAGCCCTGGCCACCACGTTGGGTCCATAGCTTAAGGCTGTCAGCAACTCAGTGGGTAGCTGAGCAGGGGAAGGGAGGGGGAGCTGGGAAATACACCTCCAGAGACAGGCAAGATGGGTATCTGGATTCAATTAAAGCTACTGCCTGCTCATCAAAGCCGAGGCCCAGAGACTCTCTCAGCAGTGCAGCAGGAAGAATTCACACACCTGGCAGGGCCAACGGTAAAAACTGGGTTCTACAGCACCCTGAGGGGTAGATGCTAAAGGGTACGGTACAAGGTAGAAGGAATCCCCAGATTTGGGGCTGCTAGTGTTAGTGTCTTTACACCCCAACCATCTATGGTTCTGAAACTAGACTCTCCATCCTGGGAATTTTCATCCTAGTGCGGGTGACAGGAACCCCCAAGGTGGAGAATAAAGAAAATGAGCAGACCCAGCCTGAGCTCAAAGAACCCGAGGCATAGGGAAGTCTTGCTTAGCCACCCACCTCCCCAAGCAGCATAGCAGAGCTGAGGCCCAGGGAAGTACCTTTAATGGAAGCACTGTCCAGCATGGGTACCAGGGCGTCCACCTGCTCCAAGAGTGCAACCTGGGAGAGGATAAACTGCTCCTCTGAAGCATAAAGACAAGACGGTGGCAGTGAAGCAAGCCTGGCGTTGTTATCCTTGGGCTAAGCACCTGGCAGGGGTGGTGGCAAGGCCTGGAGCTTTGTTCAGACCCTGCCCACGGCTTCTTCGCTAGGTACACGTTCCCATCCTGCCCACCCCTCTTGCCTGCCTCTCTGACACACCTGGAGCTTCTCTGAGCCTCTAACAACCCAGTAAATGCCTCGTAGGCCACGGAAGTCTTGGGTATCGTGCCAAGGGCCCCCAGGAAGTTCCAAAAGAGGAGACAAGTAGCGGACTCCACCAGGCAGGTCTCGCTTGGTGGCTCTCAGAGGCACTGACAATTATAGATGGCAGAAGAGCTGAGACAGCAGTGAGAAAGCCAGTGAGAGGAGTGGTTCGCAGGGCGTTCAGTGCAATGAAAGCCAGCAGGTCTTGGCGTCACACACTTGTAGTCCTAGTTGGCAGCCAGCCTGGACATCGCAGCGACTGTGCGCTGGGGACGTAGCTGTGGCAGAGTCCTGGTCTAGCCTGAGCGAGGGCCTGGATGCAGTCCCCAGTACCACATGAGAAAAACAAAACCCACTGAAATTCAAGGAGTGGGCAGACACTCGAGAGAGAACTGTTACGTGTAATGTTTGTCAGTTGACGCTGCGAACAATTTCAGCTGGCTGAACTGGAGCAGGGAGATCACAAGAAACAGGGCTGGGCGGAAGGACAGGCCCAGCACTCCGGAGGGCCTTACAGAGCAGGGTGAGAGTTAGGATTCGATCAGAGCAAGGCAAGGCGACGCTGAGGTTCGAAGCAGGCCAGTAACATGCTGGCCGTGCTCATAAAGAAGAGGCTGGGCCGTATGCGGAAGGGAAGGGTAACCGTTAGAGTGACGGCGCAGGAAACCGAGCAACCGCTTATTTCTGAGTAAATGTCCGCTCCCTGGGGCAGTGCCACGGAGGCACGTCGAGGCTGGGCTCCAGCGTCAGCGCAGGAGAGCTCTTGGACTTGGTGCCGTGGCATGGTCAGGGGCCCTCTGGGGCTCTGGCAGCGCCGTCCTGGCACGCTACCCAGTCCTCAGTGTCGCGGTGCACCGACAAGTTACAAGCTCAGGTTCCTAAAGCAGAAACTTTGTCTTTCCTAGTTTTGGCTGTACATATGAGGGCAGGAACTTTCTGGATTTTCATTATGTATCTGATATCCAGGATAAAGCCTGGGTCATAGCAGATGACCATTAAATGCCTTTTTTTTTTTTTTTGTCAGAAAAGGTCTTGCTGTGTAGTTCAGGAAGGCTCAAACTTACGGCAATCCTCCTGCCTCCACCTCCTGAGTGCTGGCATTATAGTCATGTGTCACCACACCAAGCTACTGGCCTTTTTTTTTTTGAGACAATATCTCACTAAGTTGTTCAGGCCTGAACTTGAGACTCTCCTACCTCAGACTCATGAGCAGCTGGGATGACAGGCGTGTGCCACCAGGCCCAGATGCTCAGACACAGGTGGTCACAGATGTGAGCGGCTGGCTGGTATCCCCCCTACAACCCTGGAATCCCAGACCCTTCTCACGTGAGTGGAAGACCCTGAAACTCATGCCAGCGTTCTCCCTTCTCCTGAACGATGCTACGTGCCCTCACTCTTCCCTAGAAGACCCTCTGTGCAGTGATCACAATGAGAAAAGTTCTGGAGGAAACTTCTAGGGGTGGCTCGTGGACAGAACACCGGAGCGGCTCCCACTGTGGCCAGCCCCACGACCTGGCGCACAGGGTCCTGGGCCTAGTGCCTACCACGGGATGCACAGAATCACTGGACCTCAGCCCACAGCCAGCCCAGAATCCCAGACAGCAGCTTCCAGGCTGTGTCTAGGACAAGACGGGGGCTCAGCTCCCCCAGCCCCGCCCTCAGGCGCGTGCGCACGCGGGCCCGCCGTCACCTGCCAGGATGAACTGCACCTTCGAGGCATCAGGGATGGCGAGGCGGCCGATGTACTCGGGGTCCAGGTATTTGATCAGGTCTTCAACTAAAAAGTAACAAGATGGGACACAGAACTAACAGGGTGGGGTCTGACAAAGGAAGTCTGGGGAGCGCCCTGAGTTCGGAGCCGACACCCACAGTGACCCATCAGCAGCACCACCAGGTTCTCCGTCCCGCCTCCTCGTTTCTCCACTGCCACTACCTGCCGGCTGACCTAGAAACACCACCGCTGCCCGCGGTCGGGGCCCCTCGTTCCCACTGACCCCTTCTTCTCTGGGAGAAGGCCTCTTCCTTCCTCAGTGCTGCCAATACGAGCCAGGGCTTCATCTGATTTCCAGGTAGTGGGCAGCTACCAATTGTGACAGAACTAAAGAGACTTGGCTGAACCAAGCCTGGGGCTCTCAGTGGCTAATTTCTTTCCTGCTTCTGAACCTTGCCCGGAGAAATCCCACATCCTCTTCCCCTCCCTTCACCAGGGGAAGCTTTCAGGCAGGGCTCTCGTCTCACAACCTGGGATGCTGGAATGGGCTTGAGATTTACCCACAAGGTAGAAAAGCACACCCCAGTTCACCACTTGGGCAGGGAAATGTCTTCACATTCTTTCTATCCTCATAGGACTACTTCAAGGACCTACTGACTGAAGAAGCAAGGTCAGGTCCCAGAATCACAGGCATGGGAAGCAGGGCAAGCAGGCACCCCTGGAAGCACTTACTCTTCTTGTAGAGAATCTTCACCCTCTCCCTCTTACTGGCAATGTTCCCCAAAGCCACCTGCACCTTGACCAGACCATCAGCCACCTGTGAAGGGTATGGAGGTTAATTCTAAATATACCATCTGGTTCAAGGCTTCAAACCAGTAAAGAACCTTTTATCCTGCAGGGTGTGGTGGCACATGCGTGTGATCCTAGCACTTGGGAGGGTGAGGCAGCAGGATCACCATAAGTTCGAGGCCAGCCTGAGCTCTGTAGTGAATCCAAGGTCAGCCTGGACTGTGTAGCGAGATCCTGATTATGCATGGAAACCTCTACAAACTGTAAGTTAAAATAAACCTTTCCTCCTTTAACTTTAGGCATTGGGTATTTTGTCTCAGCAATGAGAAAAGAGTCATTAAGACATTATATGTTCCCTGGTTTGTAAAACCCTAGGTTTGAGCATGAGAAATACAATGATCTCACCCATGCTTTCATTACCTCATGACTGGATGACTATACACTTGTCAGACTGGCTGGCCGACCTCCAGCCCTATTTCCTCCACCTCAACTCTAATGTGGGAGATGGAAGAACATAGCACAACTTCTAGGGTCCCAATAATCGTGCAATCATTGTATAGGGAACACAGAAGAAAATCAAGTTAGGGGAGATGTAGAGTTAAAAGCATATATAATGAATGCCGAGGGTGGTGGTGCATGCCTGTAACCCCAGCACTCGGGAGGCTGAGGCAGGAGGATCACCATGAGTTTGAGGCCAGCATGGGCTACAAAGTGAGTTCAAGGCCAGCCTGAACTCCATAGTGAGACCCTGCCTCAAAAAACAAGCAAAAAAAATAAAGTGTACACACAGAGGTCATCCCTGATTCCTTAGCTGCAGGATATGCCTGACAAGACATGAGAAATTCCTCAATAAATATTCTTTGCCTTGAGAAAGGGGACTAGTGTACCGAGCTTCGCATCTGTCAAAATTCAGCCGCTGTTGTGGGCTGCCAGCCCCATCTGAGCACCCAGTACCCAGTCCTCGACTGTGCTAATCCCGGCCTTCTCGGAGCCTTCCTGATCCAAGCCTGGACGCCCCCTTCTGGGGCCCGCGCACAATTCTTTTAGCCATTAACTGCGCTGGGCTCCGGGCCGGCACCTGCACTGTGGACTTCAGCTCTCACTGGAACTCCCACAGTCAGCTTCTCTAGCGGCCAAGTCTCCCCAAGCAGTCTTGGAGGGCTGCGGCGGAGTCTTAGTCACCGTCGTCACCGAGCCCAGCCCAAAGAGGCCTGACCATCCGCTGCCCACCCCCGCGCCCACGGGAATGGACCTCGAGCCTCCAGTCCGCTCCAGGCGGCCCCAGGTCTTTGTCACCTCACAGGCCGGATGGAGGACCTCGGGGCTCCGGCGACTGTACCCATCCCGAGGGCGGGACCAGCGGACGGCTCGTGCCCTGGCCCAGAAACGGACCGCCAGAGCAGACGCTCACCTTCCGCGAGCCGCGGGCTCCGCCTGGTCCGTACACCCATCGCTCCAGCTCCTCCACTCGGGCCTGCAGCCTCTGTACATCTGTCACAGCTGCCATCGCTGCGGCCACCCTCTCCACCGCGGAACCCCCAGAGGGTGGGACATCCGCCCCAACAGGCAGGCTGGCCAATGCGAGGGCACGCGTGGCCTCAATGCAGGAAGTGGCGTCACGATTCAGCTTTCCAATGCCGGAAGTGGCCTGACAGGACCGGTGGAAGACGGCAAAAAGCTGCCTGGTTACCTAGGCAACGCTACCTGTCTGAGGCCCAGTCCTGACTTCTAGCATCCGGTTGACAGCATTTTGCTTTTCTTTTTCTAATTCCAGGATATCAGCGATTTCTCCACCCCATTCCCTCAAGTGGCACGTGTAAACACATCTGCTATTCCAAGATAGGCCCATTGCCATAGACCAGTAGGAAGATTCTTTTTTTGTTGTTTTGGTTTTTCTCCGGTACCGGAACCGAACTCACGACCTTGCGCTTGCCAGGCAGGCACTTTGCCGCTGAGCTAAATCCCCAGCCCCGAAGATTCTTGAATGAAATATAAACTTTTTGAGTCGTTCAAGGTTCAAGAGACTAAAGGACCAGAGCCAGGTGGACAGGCACACGCCTGTGATTCCAGCGCTCTGTAGGGCTGAGGAAGGCCGCAGTTTGGAGCCCAGCTTGGGCTTAGTGATTTAGACCCTTAAAAAAAAAAAAAACCCGGTTGTGGTGGCACACACCTGTGATCCCAGCACTCCTGAGGCTGAGGCAGGAGGATCGACCCAAATATTAGGCCTGGGCTACATAGTGTGTTCAAGGCCAACTTGGACTATGTATGGAGACCCTGTCTCAAAAGCTAAAAAAAAAAAAACACAAACAAAGGCACAGGGAGGGGATTGTATCTCCATGTGAAGGCCCTGGGTTCAAATCTTAGTATTGCTACTACTACTAATGATGATGATAATAATAACGACTTAAGTGATTTGTCCAAGGCACTATGGTGAAGAATCAGCATTTAAACTTAAACAGTCTGACTCGAGAAACTTCTGCCCTCATGGAACTTTGCTATCCTGCCTTCACCTCTAAAAACTCACGGCCTAACGCTGCCTGTGTATTACATCATTCCCCCTCCCAGACCCAGACAAAAAGAGAAGGCACTGAAGAGGGAGGGATCAGGGCTTTATTTTCCAGATGTGACCCGAGGGCCATTTCCTTCATAACACTCCGCCAGTCACTGGCTCCTGAGGGGAAGCGGGGCTGACTCAGGGGGGGTGCCACAGATGACACTGACACAGGGGCACGGGAGGAGATGATGTGGGTTTCTGGGGCAAGAATTCTTTGGTAGATGCTGCTGGAATTGGCCAGCGAGGAGGTGCCCTCCTTTTACGATGAGGTAGATGAAAGAGCAAGGTAAAACATTTAGCAGGGAGGTGGGGTATGGTGTCGATCAGGGCCCAGAGTGGGCATTTTGAAAGAATCAGGGTGAGAAGGTGCCCACCCAGCAGTGGGGCTGGGACTTAGTTCTGAGCAGGAGCTCTCAGGGCAAGGTGTTGACAGGGGGTCCTGCTGAGGGTGGGGGTGCGGGGTTAGCTGGGCCCTGGGAAGCTGTGACAGGCTGGCGACGGGCAAAGAGAACGCCTGGTGAGAGGGGCAGGAGGCGGCAGAAGGCAAGCACGAGAGGAGAGGGTGGGGCACAGAAGAGAAGAAGGGAAAAAAATGTAAGCGTGCTGACTGCTAGAACACCACACACGCCCTTGCCACCCAGCCTCCTTGGTTGTAGAAGAAGACCCTTAGGCCAGTGAGAGATTCATATGCCAGTGTAAAGACCTTTGAGCAGGTAAATAGGCAATACTGACACTGATACACAGGCCCATGACAAGGCAAACATTCCATGGTAACCATGCCACGGGGCCATGCCTTAAACCCCATGCCTTACAGATTACCCCCTGTAGCCCACGCCACCCTGAACCTGTACCCATGCAAGTTCAGATACCCCTGAACCTCATGCTAGTAGAAAAGGCTAAAGTCCCCATGCCAGACTAAATACACCTGACTCCACGCCAGTGTAGACAACCTGCAGTACCCATACCAGTGTAGACCACCCCGTTGATCTCTAGTGCCATGTTGATACTGCTGATGCCACTGCCTGCCAGACTGAGGGGCTCATCCAGCCGCTCTTCTGTCCAGGAGGGGGCAGGGGAGTCACATTTTGAGGAATCAGGGTTCAGACTTACCCCCCGACTCCATTCCTAGAGACAGCCCCCATTCCACTTCAGCCCCATTCAGCTGTCTACAGAAGGGTTCGTCTGCCCACCTCCAACACCTGTGAGGCCGTGGGTCTATCCTCCCTCAGGGCACACGCTGGAAAGCCCTCACCAGCAAGCCCCTCCTCACCCCTCAGAGGAACCTTGCCACGGGGTAGGAAACCGGGGGCTGCCCCAGGATGAGGCGGGTCCACGGCGCCCATGAGCACGGCCCGCTTCTCTGGAGGCTCCTCTGGTGCCATCTTCTTCTGTACAGGTCCCAAGGCGAGGCCCACGGGTAGGGCCAGACGGGGGGCGGGAATTCCACTCTCCTCTGGAAGAAGAAGTCACTCAGCTCCTCCGACTCCTTAGGTCAACCTGTTGTGTTTGTTTCTCCCCCAAGCCTGAGACACTAAAAGGGATCACCTAAACTCACGCAGCAAGTTCAATCTCACTTTCCTCCCAAAGCCCCTGCCAGGAGCTCTGAAGGTGTTAAATTCCAAGGGCACAATACAGATGTCTAGTTTGGTCTAGGAGAATCTGGGGGATTTCCTTCTTCTTGGTTGTTAAGTAATTCAAGTCCAAGAGGCACAAACCACACGCGAATAGGAGCCCTGAGCCAAGCATGTTGCCGCACGCCTGTAATCCCAGCACTGGGGAGGCTGAGGCAGAAGGACTGCGACAAGTTCGAGGCCAGCCTGGGCTGTATAGTTAGTTCAGGGGGAGCCTGGACTATACAGCAAGACACTGTCTAAAAACAACAACAACAACAAAAAAAAAAACAAAGAGCCCTGGGAGACAGTGTGGAGGGAAGCTGCTGTGGAGAAAGGCCCTTTTCCCAAGCCTCTGCGCCATGAAGTTGCGACCCATACCCCAGAGCGCTCAAAGCCTCACTGGCCCCAGCCTCAGCCCCTACAGGTAGCGATACCGAACTTCGCACCTGCCCGCCTCGCAGTGCCTCCCTACACGCTAGCACGCCCTGTCCTTCGGCGCCTGCACCGCCCC
>NW_004955472.1:1503370-1508423 GCF_000276665.1 Chinchilla lanigera | reverse complement strand
GAAGGCTGCCGAGGTGATGGTGGTGGGCAGACTGAGGCCGCGGGTGACTTCCCGCCACACCTTCCGGTTGATGACCTCCACCAGACCGCCCTTGGCTGTCACCAGGCGAAACAGCGCGTAGAGATCCAGCACTTGCTTCGCCATAATGGGCACACGGTTCACCGGTGTCCCTGGCGGGGCGTGGGCAGACAGGACACTAAGGCTCTGCGCGGGCCCGGGGGGAGTACAGGAGCTGGTGCCTGCTTGAAGCTTGGGTACCAGCCGGACCCCAGAAGGGCGGGAAGGAGGAAAGCCCGGGGAGGTGGGGCTGCAAGCAGTGACCCGCAGAACCTCCAGGATGAACATCACAGCGGGAAGGAGAGGCTCACCCAGGGCCACCAGACTTACTTTGTAAAGGGCCGGGTGGCACTGTGAGGGCTCTGCAAACCAGTCTCTGCCATACCTACCCAGTTCTGTAATTGTAGCCTGAAAGCAGCCCAAGAGGATTCTTAAGGGAAGGGATGAGCTGGGCTGTATTCCAATAGAACTTATGTTTTGGGTACCAGGAGTCGAACTCCGGGCCTCACACTTGCCAGGCAGGCGCTGTGCTTCTGAGCTACATCCCCGGTCCCTCCAGTAAAACTTTATTTACAGGCTCTGAAATTCAAATTCTTTTGTTTTGTTTTGTTTTTCTTTTTTGAGACAGGGTCTCACTATGTAGCCCAGGCTGACCTCAAACTCTCTGTGATCCTCCTGCCTCAGCCTCCCAGGTGTTGGGACTACAGGCGTGCACCACCATGCTTGGCTGAAATTGGAATTTCACACATCCAAAAGTTATTCCTCTTTCAGTTCTATTTTCCAAGTGTGTAAAAACTACTCAAACTGGGCATGGTGGGTGCACACCTATGTTTCCAGCTACTGGCGAGGTGAGGCAGGATGACTGCGAGTTATGGACACCCTGTCTATAAATAAAATGAAAAGGGCAGAGGGTGTAGCTCCGTGGTAGACTGTTTGCCTAGCATGCACAAGGCTCTGGTTCCATACGTAGTACCACCAAACAAACAAAAACACTTTTCCTGTCTCAAGGAGGCGGGATTTGACCAGAAAGCTCTACTTTGTTGATCCGTGGGGTGGTCTACAGGATGAACTTCTGGATGGTGCCGAAGAGCTGACCTCCCTAAGCAGCAGGCTGCAATGGCTGCTTGAGGTTTGAGGATGGCAGGTGGACAAGAATCAACTCCCGCCTGGGCCGCCAACTCTGCAGCCTGCACCACCCCCGCCGGCCAGTCCTGACAAAGGGGCCTGTCTCCGCTGAGCGATGGGCCCCAGTTAATTCCTTACCGATCCTGTCCCCTTCCACTGCTGCCTTTGGACCCGAACAATTAGCTGCGGCCTGATTAATGGGGGGAAATTATCGGCCCCGAGGGATGGCCCCTCCCCCTGCAGCTGAGCAGAGGGCGGCGGGGACTGAGGCAGGCAGAGCCAGGGGTGGGCAGAGCTGGGATCGGCTCAGACTACCCCGACATTCTCAGTGGAGCAGAAACACCAAAGAAGGGGCAGAGAGAAAGCCTGGGACCAGAATGCCCAAGCTTCCCGGGGGGAGCAGGAGGACCTGGACCCCACCGGAGGGTCCCTGCAAAGGAAGGGACCAGAAAGGAATGCTGGGCTTGGGTGGTGGCCCAGGGAGACTTAGACCAGCAGCTGCACTAAGGGAGGGGTGCAGTGCGGCCAGTTAATTAGCAGCTTATCAGGCTTCGCTCTGAGTGAGTTAATTAGCTTTGTAGAGAGAGATAATGAGTCAGTATTCAGTCCCATGAATCTGGGGAGGAACCGAAGTGATGGACTGCCACCCACCCAGATCCACTCCCGGGCCCTTCTTCCATTCTCCTCTAGCTTGGAGATCCCTGGGAGGGATCTGCTCCTCCCCTGCCCAACCACACGGTCCCCAGCCCGGCCCTCGGGAAGTCCTCTCTTCTGTACAATCCCAGTCCTCCCTGCTGTACAGCACACAGAACGCAAGCGAGGGAGACTGAGGGACACACGGCTGGATGCAGAGAGGGCACACGGCAGAGAGCCAAGGCATTCCCAGCCTTCCAGTCTTGGGACCCTCCCACCCCAAGCCATCCCCCAGCCGTTCCCCCTTGCACACTCCCAATTGATCCCTCACTCATTAACCTGCCAGTGGGCTGGCCACTAATTAATCCCAGGGTGGGGAAGGGGGCAGGGTCAGAGGTTAAAGACGCTATTGAGGGCCAAAGGCTAGGTGCTGCCAACCTCAGGCCTCTAGAGAGAGGACCCCACCTGGGAACTACACCCTGGGGTCTCCTTTCCTCAAACCTGCTAAGTAGGGGCAACTCCAAGATCCTCCCCAGTCACCTCACTCACCCCTCTTCTGCATGAAGCTAAACAGGTCGTCCAGAAACTCCTTCCTCTTGGGGTCTGCATCAAGCTCGTATAGCTGGGGAAGGGTCAGAGTTATTCTTCAGCCCCACTCACCCCACCCCCTTGGGACTCCAGTTCAGGTCGTACCCTGAACATGGGCCCCTAGCTGAAGGACCGTGTAGGGCCTGAATGTAAACTCCCTGGCATTAAACCCACCCGATAGGGGGCAGATGGGCTACATTTTTCTAACATACACAGAGACAAGCCCCCACCCCTACTGGTTAGTGCTGCCCTGGGCAATTCAAACCACCCACCTGGAAAATATGGGAAGAAGCCTGAGGAGCTAGGACAACTCAGCCTGAGATTCCAGGGCAGAGTCTTTACCCACCCTGAGGGGACACGGAAAAAGCCAGGGAGAAGCCAGGCAGGGCTGTGCTGTGCAGCGAGGACTGACATGCTTCCGGGAGGCACACGTTTAATCCCATTCATCTGTGCAAGGGCTCCCTGCGTTTGCATCCCTGTGTGCCAGGGACGCCTGGATAGGGGCAGGGAGGATGCTTGGGAGCTCCTGGGTTGAGACTTGGTCTGATCTTCCAGGGCAGTGACCCTGACTACTATAGAGGCGGCCAGAGAGACACTGACCATCACCTACCATCACCTATTGGTCATCCCCCCATTTCCCAGTCACCTGGAACCCCACCTCCAGATGCACCTCCCAAACCTATGAGGGGCGGTCACCAGAGCCATGGGGTCACGGCCCCCAGTAGCAACCTCTGAGTGACACTCCAGCCCTCCACAAGAACTCGAAGAGTAAAAACCCCCGTACGCAGCACACCGCAGAGACCCGTCTTTATAGCCACATTCCACAGCACTGGGCCCTGAGGCTCTGGTGGACACTTACAAAAAAAAATCTACCTTTTCCAGCTTATAAGCCCCAGAATTATGGCAGGTGAAAGAGTCCCTAGAAACATATCTCTAGAGTAACAGGGCCCTGAGTAACACTCTGTCTTGCACCACTGCCCCCAAGTATCACCCACAGATTAAAAATTTTGGAAAATACTCAGAACCAACACCCTAGGACTAATTCTGCCAAAACAGCACGGTGGGGTCACAGTCCCAAGCAGCACCTTCGTAGTGACAGCCTGTACTCGTACCCTTGGAGTAGCTCCCAGAAGAGCTCCATCAGGAGAGCCCTGAGTCAAAGCCTTGTGCATAAGGCCTTGCCTGCCACTCCCACTTGTTCAGGGACACACTGCAGCTGCCGGGGGCAACACAGAAGGGACAGGTCACCCATGGACTTGGGCCCAGAGTGGGGGGAGTGGTTTGACAGGAAAGGGGAGGGCAGTGCCAGCCTGCTAAGGCTGGGCTCACTATCTCCTTCCAAAGACAAGCGGGCAGCCCACGACACTCCCACGGTAGATCGGGAGGTGCTGGCACTGGAATCACCTAAATTCGAGAGCCCCCTGCTTCGAAGGCCCTTACACCTCCCCCACCTTCCTTCCGGTTCACCAGTGGCATTCGAGTTGCCAGTGGCCGTGTTTCTGGGCGTCTTCTGTGCCTCTCAGTGCATTCCTCCGCCCTGTCTGCATACCTGGGTGTCTGCCACCCTACCCCTACCCTCCGGGCTGCCCACCGGCCCTCCCCTGGGTCTCTGGGCCTTTCCACCGCAGAGGGCAGTGGGGATGGGTGGACGGCTGATCACGTGGCTCTGCTTTCACCTGCAGGGAGGAAGGGGAGGGGTCCCACCTGCTTGAACTGTTCCTCGTAGGTCCACTCGTGGGGATGGGGCTCAGGAGGCGAGCGGGGGCCCCGGGCCGCCGCCTCTTCCTCCGCTCCAGCTTCCTGCTCTTCCTCCTCCTCTTCAGCACCCTCCTCTTCCTCAGCCCCAATCTCACCCACCGTCCCCTCAGGAGGCTTCAGGGTCCGCAGGCCAGGCAGGGGAGGCCTTGGCGGCGGCGGAGGGTGAGGAGGGACCAACGGCCCCGCCCCTTGGGCCAGCCGAGCGGCCTGCTGCCTCTGCAGGGCCTCCATTACGGCTTCCAGGCGCAGCCGCCCTGGCGCGGGGGGCCCTGGTGCCCGGCGGGGCCCCGAGGAGAGGGCTGCCTGTGGGGGAGGGCGTTACGGTGCGGGGTTCTGCGGTCCGCACAGCCCCAGCGCAAGGGGAGCGGGTCACGGACTCGGGCACTCGAGGGGTCGGAAGGCAAGGGCGGACAGACAGCTGTGCCGGAGAGGGAGAGCCGGCCGGACCGGGGATCGGAAACGGGCATCGACTGAGGTCAAGCCCGGCACCCCGGGGCGGCAGGGGCAGGGGCAGGGGCAGAGGGGAGGACGCACGGCCGTGACAGCCGCTGCCAAGGACAGCGGAGGCGGAGATGGCGGCGGGCAGGCGGGGACGAGGCGCGGAGAGACGGAGGGCACCGAGGCGGACGCAGACTGGGATCCCAGCAGAGGCCGGAGCGGAGCCAGAGAGAGGGGCGGGGAGGCCGCCAGCGACCCCGGGCAGAGGCGGAGGGCAGGGCAGGGGTCCGGCGCCGAGGGACCTCAGCGGCAGGCAGCGGCGGGAGGACCGTCGCGGAGGCAGGAGGCCGAGGGGCAAACGCAGACGGGCGAGGGCGAGGGCGAAGGGAGGGGGCGGAGACCGCAAGGGTCGGGAAGCGGGCGCGGAGACCGGGCGGGCGAAGGCGCTCGCCGG
>NW_004955472.1:1470892-1502798 GCF_000276665.1 Chinchilla lanigera | reverse complement strand
CTCGCGGGGCGCTGCAGTGCGCACAGGTGTGCGCGGCTCGGCCCGGGGTCCCCGCGCTGACCGCAGCCCCGCGGCAGCGCACACACACCGCGTGCGCACCTACGCAGCCGCCTGCGCTTTGGTCTTTTTGAAAATTTCTTGACATGCTTTTTTATTATTCATTTATTTTTGGTGCCGGGGATTGAACCCAGGGGCACTCTACCATTGAGCTACACACCTAGCCCGTTTCAAAAATTTTAAATTGTGAGATAAGTTCTCACTAAATTGCCCAGGCTAGGCTCAAACTTACGCTCTTCCTGCCTCAGCCTTCCCAGTCGCCGGGACTACAGGTTTGTGCCCCCACACTCGGCTTCCTTGGACGTCGAATAGTGGGTTTCCAAACATACACGGCAGAAGAGCAGAGTATTACGAACCTCAGGTGCACGTCACCGTTTCGCAGTGTCAGCCTTTTGCCTGTCTTCACATATTCTCCACCCGTGTGTGCCTGACTTCCAAACCTGTCTCCCGAGCCCGCTGGAGACACACGGCTTTGTGCCTGCTGGCCTCTCACTACCCACCAGATCCTGTTCCTTTCGTGGAGGTTCTGAGAGGCAGGCCGCAGTTTCCCTTCTCAGGCCCCCTCAAACGTCCTCGCTGCTTTCTGTGTCCAGAGGGACCTGCTTAGGAAAGGCATGAGGCCCACCCTGTGGTGACCGAATAGCAGGTGACATTCGGGTGACATGTGGCATGGATGCACAACTGCACCACCAGCTCTGTGCTGTCTCCTCCTCCCCCAGGCAATCCGCTCCTTTGGCCTGTTTGCCCTGGCCGGGACCACCAGCTGCTCTCACCAGAATCCTGCCGGCTGTCCCTCCTTGCTCCCTGGCTCCAGCCCCCACCCGCTGCAGCACTACATCCTTGTCCCTGTGGCCTATCCCTGCCTACGCGGAGGCTCAGGGCCACTCACCTCAGACACCGGACCTCACGGCCCGTCAGCACCCCCAGCCTCGGTGCTCCAACCGAATCCGGCCCGATGCCCCCTTCAAGGTGGCTGTCTGTCTGTCCTGAGTTCTCTAGGGGCAGAGCTGAGCCTGGCTCAGGAGGGGAGAATCAGTGAACCAGTAGAGGCAGATGTCATGCCTTGGAGCAGAGGTCCAAGACCCCTGTGAAATGCTGCTGTCCTGGGCATGCCCCTTCCCGCAGCTTCCGGCTGCTCAGAGGTTCCTGGGGACAGAGATGGGTAAGATTCCTGGAAAGGTAGGAACTGGCAGGGGAAATTCCAGTTTTGAGAGTTTGGAGGTTATTTTTTTAGAGAGTTTGGGGTGGAGGAGAGAGGAGGCTGGGAAGTGAAAAAGAAGTGGGGGGAGAATGAATGAGTGAATGAATCAAGCTGGGAATGGTGGCACTTGTCTATAATCCCAGCACTATGGGAAGCTGAGGCAGGAGGATCACAGGTTTGAGCCCAGTCTGGGCAACATAGCAATTTAGTGAGACCTTGTCTCAAAATAAAAAATAAAAAAGGGCTGGGAATGTAGTTCAGTGTGAAGGCCCTGGGTTCAATCTCCACCACCACCAGCACCACCACACACACACACACACACACACACACACACACACACACACACACGCTTGCACACACGGTAAGCAGGAAACCGCCTTTGGCTCGGGACCAGAAGGGCCACATCTGAGGAGGGCTGAGGGAAGGGAATGGCCTCCTGGGTCCTGGGTTCTCCCGCTTCACCTGTGAAAACAAAACACTGCTTCTCAGACCACGGGCACAGCCTGCTCCTAGGCCTCACAGAGGCAAAGGCAGACAGACTGGCCTAGACCTCCAAACCAGTGCTTCATTCATCAAACATATTTATTGGGTACCTACTTTATGCCAGTTACTGTTGGATCAGGAAAAACGCCTGTTATAATGGCACCAGTCTAGGGAGGGAAACACAACTGTGTCAGATGGTGACACACACCACGGGGGATGGTGGCTGAGCTGGAAGGGATAGGAAGGGGAGGGCAAACTGGTTACCCGTTGCTGTGTAAGAAATCACCCCCAAGCCTAGAAGCTTAAAACAACAAACATAGAGTGGAACAATGGTACACGCCTCTAATCCTGGCTATTTAGGAGGCTGAGGCAGGATTGTAAGTTCGAGCTTAACCTGGGCATCTCAGTGAGATTCTATCACAAAATAAAAAATAAAAAAGGGCTGGGGATGTAGTTCTGTTGTAGTTTTGGGTGATGGCCCCGGGTTCAATCCCCAGTCTTGGAAATACACACATACACACACACACACACACACACACACACACACACACACACGCAAGTTAGTATCTCACATTTTCTGAGATTCAAGATTGGGTTAAACTACGTGTGGTAGTGCTCGCTTGTAATCCCAGCCCTCAGGAGGCTGAGGCAGGAGGATTGCTACAAGTTCAGGCCAACCTGAACTGCACAGTAAAACCCTCTCTTGAAAAATCAAAACAGGAAAGAAAAACGAAAAAAAAGTTGCTTAATGGGGTAGTTCTGACTCATTGCCTCTCATGAGATTGTAGTAAAAATACTGGCCAAGGCTGCAGTCATCTGAGGTCTTGGTTGGGGTGGAAAGAGCCACTTCCAGGGCAATGCACCACAAAGCTATGGACAGGGCCCTTTTTTCTCTCCACCCGCGCCTTTATGTAGGATTGCTTGTGTGTCCTCCTGACAAGGAAGTTTGTTTCCCCAAAGTGATCCAAAAGAAACTAAAGAGGCAGTAGTATTTTTTGTGGCTTAGAGGAACTCACACAATCACTTCTGAAACACGTGTATCACTTATTACAGTATATAACTAAGTCTAGCTGCACTCAAGGGGAAGGAAATTAGGATTCACCTCTTGAAGGGAGGAAGATCAAAACCTTTGTGCAGGGAGCTGGAGGTGCAGCTCAGCCAAAGTGTTCTTACCCAGCAGGTAGGAGGCCCTGGGTTTAAAACCCAGCACCAAAAAAGCAACAAAACAAAACAAAGCTAAACAAAAAAACCCAACCAACCAAAAAACAACAACCAAAACCAAAAACCACACAAGGGGTAGCATTACTTAAATGGTAAGGGAAGACCTGAACTTAAATGGTAAGCAAGGATAGAAATGGGGGAGGACAAGCGCTCTGTGGATGTCCAAGAAAGAACCTTGAAGCCAGAGTAGCCAGTGCAAATATCCTGAGGTAGAAGGTGCTCAGTGTGTCGGAAGAGACGCCCAGGGGCCACTGGGTTGGGTTAGTGATGTCTGGTCAGAGGTAACACGGGCCTTGGGGCAGGCTGTGGAGGGGTGAAAGGACAGGACAAGGTGGGAAATCACTGGAACATCTCCACAAGCAGACACCGGCCTTTCTGTGTGGCCAGCCTCCACACCTGGTGCAAGCGTGGGAATCAGGCGACAACTGCGGCAGCCAGACAAAGGTGGCTGATGGTGTCGTGGACCAGCATGGTAGCAGTGGAGGTGAGAAAATGGTGAGAACCTGGGTGTTTTGAAGACAAAACTGAGGAGTTGATGGTTCCGGTGTAGGATGTGAGATATTGAGAGGTGTCTAAGCAGATGCCAAGATGTTTGGTCTGGGAAGCTGGGTAAATGGAGGTGTCCTTAGCTGAGACAGTAAGGACTGCAGGGTAGGGGGGAGGTGTAGGGTTAGAGAATCAGTTTGCCTCGGACATTGTTTCCTTTTCTATACTGGGGATTGAACCCATACTAAGCAAGTGGCTTACCACTGAGCGACATCCCCAGCACCCCCACTTTCTTTTTTGGAGACAAGGTCTTGCTATGTAGTTCGGGCTGGCCTTGAACTCACTACAAAGCCAGGTATAGTGGCACATGCCTCTACACCTGTAATTCCAGTACTTGGGAGGCTGAGGCAGGAGGATCGCCACCAGCTCAAGGCCAGTCTGGACTATTTAGTGAGTTTAAGGTCAGTCTGAACTACATAGTGAGACCCTGTCTCAAAAAAAAAAAAAAAAAAAAAGTTCAACTCATTACATAACCTAGGCTGGCCTTGAACTGGTGGCAATCCTCCTGCCCCAGCCTCCTGAATACTGGGATTACAGATGTGTGCCACTATACCCAGCCCCAGCCCTTTATAAAATTGTAGACACAGTCTTGCTAAATTGCCAAGATGGCCTTGAATTTGTTTTTTTTTTTTTTTTTTTTTTTTTTTCCTACTGGGAATCAAACTCACAACCTTGCGCTTGCCGGGCAGTGGCCTTGAATTTGTTATCCTCCTCAGCCTCCTGAATCATTGTGTATTAAACCTGGGACCTCCCTTATGCTAAGCAAAAACTCTACTACTGAGCTACAAACTGGCCTTGAAGTTGAGATAAGCCTGCCTCAGCCTCCTAGGTGGCAGATGCTGAATAGCCATTGTGCTTGGCTTGTTTTGGACATTTTAAGTTTAAAATATCTATTAAGCAACCACGTGGTGATGTTCAATAGAGACAGAAGCAGTAAGCTGTCCAAAGCTAGAGCACAGGAAGAGATTCGACACAAAGACTTAGGAGCCAAGAAACATAGATGGTATTCAGTCATGAAATATGAGAGCACTTGGGAGGGGTCTGAAGTGGAAAAGAGGTTTGAGGACGAAGTGCTAGGCGGCCGGAGGTTGAGGAGATAAGAAAGTTCAGCAAAAGAGGCAATGAAGGGAAAGAAGTGTCCTAGAAGCTGAAAGCGTCCTAGGAGTGGTTACCTGCGTCAGAAAACACAGGCTGGGATGTAGCTCCCGAAGTGGAAGAAGCCGTACTTAGCATACATACAAGACTGGGTTCAATTCTAGCACCAACCAGCAAGAAAGTTGAGAACTGTGAAATGACCATTCCACCTATCAAGAGATGGGGAGGGGCCTTGGAACCTAGTTCTCTGTGGGAGGGATGAGGGGTCACTGGGGCATCCCTGATAGCTGTGTGCTCTGGGCCTGGCGGTAGAGCTGAGCAAGGAGGGTCAGGGGAAGGAGGCGTGGTTCTGCAACCCGGGGTTGGAGAGGCTGGCCTGTGCCTGCCGAGCCTGCTGTGGCCAATGTGGCAGTAGTCAGTGGGGGATCAACGCAGTCAGTTTGCCTAGGCTTCGCGTTCATTCAGAGACATACACTTTTCTGTTGTTTAGAGACAGGGTCTCATTATGTAGTTCAGGCTGGTCTTGAACTCACTATGTAGTCCAAGCTGGCCTCAAACTTGAAGTGACCCTCCTGCCTCAGCCTCAGCCTCCCAGGTGCTGGGATTACAGATGTGCAGCACCACGCCCAGAGCCAGAGTCATACATTTAGACTTTTGATGTTGTGTCCAAGTGAGGTTATACGTGCGGTCTTTCTTGTGTTCATCAGAATGTCAGACTTTAAAAGTTGGGCACTCTGGGAAGCTGAAGCAGAAGCATAAAAAGTCTGAGCCTGACCTGAACAATTTTGTGATCTAGCAAGAGCCTGTCTCAAGACAGGAAAATAAACCAGGTGTGCTGGTGCTCATCTGTAATCCTAGCACTCTGGGAGGCTAAGGCAGGCAGATCTCGAGTTCCAGTCCCACCTGGGCAACCTGGTGGGACTCAAGGAAAAAGAAAAAAGGCTATCTCGGCGGGGGGGTGGGGGGAACAAAGGAAAAGAAAGGAAAAATAAAAAGGCTGATGCTGTAGCTCAGTGCAAAGGTCCTGGGTTCAATCCCCAGTACTGGGAAAATGTTAAATTTAAAATACATAATTTTATAAGCACACTTCTCCCCTTTTTTTAAATACTAGGAAACTTAAGAAATGAGAATGACCTGAGCTTTATTTAACCTCAGAAGGACATGCTGGGACAAGGCAGCCAAAAATACAAAAAGTAAGAAGGCATCTGAAAAAATTAAGAAGTGCCGTCTTTGGGAGTGTAGGCCGACCTCATACAGCACCAGGTGGTACGTCTGCTTTCCACCCCAGGCACCCCAGAGAAACCGGGGCTCCAAAGGCAGACCACAGAGCACAGGAGCCGCTGCTTTGGGCAGGGACTTGCACAGTACCGAGGCAGGGAGAATCCCGAGAACAGCACCTTTTCCTCAGCTCAAAAGTAGGGGCACACCGCCACCCTGTGGCCATCGAGGGCTGGATTCGCACGACCTGTTCTCAGATTTGTACTTGGCAGTATAAAGGCAAGACTCGCACCACTGCACTGTGGCCTGAATTGCTCAGATTGTGACATTCCCAATCTCTTTTCAACTGTGTTGAAAAGGATGTTATCACATATGTTAACCTCACGGCCTCAACCCCAAAACCCCTGATCTACTGGGATGGAGTCCAATAATCTGTAGGCTCAATGGGCCTCTTAGATGACTAGGCACACTCGAAGAGGAAGCTCTGCTACCGTCCAAAGCCACTGTCGCAGTAACTCAGTTGCACAGCAAGTGAGAGACCTTCCTGAGGTCCCCCACGAGTTACCAGCTTTGCCTGATGCTTAGACACAAAGAAACGGAACCGTTTGACAAGTCTTTATTAAGAGAGACAGATGGGCAGAGAACGCAAGACAGGCAGCGTCTGGAAACTGGGATGGGGTGTGCACACACGCACAGAAAAAGCCCTCTCTAGGCCAGGGGTGGACCCTTGGAGCCAGGGTGGAGGCCAACTTTCCCACCACACCCCCAAGGGAGGAACGGGGGTCTTTCAGGGATGGAAGCGCTTCACCTTCGGACTCTCCACATTCCGCTGGTTCCCCGGCTGACTTGGTTACTGAAGGGGCAGGACAAGCCGTGGGGGCACTTGCATAGCAGGGGAGCGGAAGGGGCATAAGGCATATGGTGAGGGCAGGGCAGAGAACGGGAAGAGCGCGTAGCCATAGGGGAAGGGGGCCTCCAAAGGGCAGCTCCCGGCCCCAACACTGCAGGGTTGAGGGGTAGACTGAGGCAGTGTTACACCCACCCTCATTCTTAACTCCAGAGCCCTAACTGCAGGCAGAGAGCTCTGGACAGGCCTGAGTTTGCGAGTCAAGCTTGTGATATGTGCGTTCAAACACGACTGGCCCCCTTAGAATACAGCGGGTTCCCTCTCTGGATGGGTGTGAGTGAATGATCCCGCAGTGCATACAGGTTCGGGCATCTGTATGTCCCAAACTGTTCCCGTGGATCTGGATGTATAAGCGTGTAGGTCCCTCCCAGCACAGCAGGAGCTCAGTACTGGCACGGCGTGATAGGTCCCTGCCTGTGTACATGGGCTCCCGCCAGTGGACGTGTGTGGGCCTGCCCACTCCCATCCGTCTACAGGTCTGCCTTCAAGGCCTGGCTGGTCAAGGGTCCTGGCCGAAGAGGTAGGTGGTGAGTTCAAGCCGGAGGCACCGGGCATAGGCGCGAAGGGTATAGAAGAGGGTGAGGAAGTCCTGGGTGCTGAAGACGGTGTCAGCCAGTGCGAATCCCAGGGTAGACGGGATGACACCCCGGCCGTACTCCACCATCCATGTGTTTGGTCCCCACTCCACAGCCGTTGCTTCACCAGGCCCATGCACCACTGTCTCCCCTGGGGACAGGGAGCACATACATGAGGAGGCCGTCTCTGCCCTGGCCCTCTACTTCGGGGTTTCCCTGGCCCATGGGCTATGTAAGGGTGGGAGATGAAAACACAGCTTCAGGAAAGGAAAAAGCCCGACCTCACTGGCCTTGTCTTCCACTGGGAGAGGAAAGAGGACCACATAATCAGCCCCACATGTGCTGGAGCACCACCTGGCCCATGTCCTCTCTTGGTGGAAACCAGGCTACCCCACACAGCCGTGGGCTATTGTACGAAGTCATGGAAACATAAAGTCCCAAACCTCACTCATGTCCAGAGGACATTTAGGTAAACTTAGGCTGGGCTGGGTAGGCGGGGAGGGGTGCTTACAAGATTTGTGAGGCTTTCAGAGGAAGCTGTTCAATCACAATGCTTTTGTGCTTACACTTTACCTCAAATTCACTTAGAAGTCCAAGGTTCCACCGTTTAATGTAAATTGTTTCACTATTTAAAAATGGGATGGAGGGACACAACTGTCTTATCTTTTGGGTATGAGAGCATTTCTGATTACCAGCTGTGTCCCCAACACTCCCCATCGCTGGGGTATTCGTTGGGTAAAATAGATAAAAATCAGACAAGTTTGACAGGAAGCTATGACCTTCGGTTTCCCTTTACCAGAAGAAAACGCAGGGCCCCTCCACTCTGCCCCAACCAGCCACCCGTGGCTCAGGTGGGCGGGGAGGAAGGAAACCACGGGCAGGGCTTCCCAACACTCCCTTTCCGACCGTGGGTGCTCCCGGCGTGAGGAGACCCACGCTTTGCCAGAGCCTCTTTACTCACCCGGGTAGAAGACCTCACTTTTGGTGGTGCCCTCTCTCCACTGGTGGAAAGTGCCCGAGATAATGGTGTCGGAGATCTCAGCCCAATAGCGGCCTAAGTGACAAGGGGACGGACAGCGACGGTCAGGGTGCCCGCCCCACACGGCTCGGCCGGGCGTCAAGGAGGGCACGGCCCCGCCTCCCCGCCTCCCCGCCCCGGCCTCCGCCAGCACTGACCCGAGTGGCCGCGGGAGCCCAGCGCGGTGCCGAAGAGCAGCACGTACTCGGACAGCGAGGCGTGCAGGAGGCACATGGCGCCCATCCAGCCGCCCGCGTTCACGAACACCCACTGCAGCTCCTCGTCGGGCAGCACGTGGCCCGGGTGCAGCCGCCGCAGCTCCACGATCAGCTTAGAGAAGGCCAGCTCGTGGTCCAGCCCTGGCGGAAACAGGCGCGCGGTCAGCGGCAGCCCCGGCCCGGCCGCCCGGCCGCCCCGCCCCGCGCGCTCACCCGCGTACTGCCGCGCCAGCTGCGCGATCTCCTCGCGCTGGAAGACGAAGCTCTGCGCGCCCAGCCAGAGCCACCCGATCTGGGTGAGCGCCGCCACGGCCGCCAGAAGCAGCGCGACCCACGCCCAGCGCCGGCCCACGGCCCACTGCATCCCTCCGGGCGGGTGGCGCACGGGAACGCAGCAGCGAGCCCGGCCAGAAGCTGGGGCGCTCCCCGTCCAGCCCGCCGCCGGCGCCCCGGGCCCCGCCCCCGCGCTGTTTCGCGCTGACCAATCGGACCGGCCCGAGCCTCTAGCACCGCCCGGCCGGTTGAATCATTTCCTAGCGGCGAGCGCAGAGGGGCGGGGCGGGGCCGCGCGCGGGGGGCGGGGCGAGGGAGGGGCGGGGCGTCCGCTCAGCCGCCGCGGTGGGGGCTGCTGGCTGGGTCTCTCCCAGGCTGCCGCGCGAAGGGGAAACCCAGAACTGACTGCCCCGCTTGGGCTCAGTGTAAAGCAGGCGAGCCCAGACAGTAGAGCCCTCCGGGACCCTAGCTTTACCAGCACAGGTGCCGAGACGATGCGTGGGACTCGAGGGCAGGCTTTTCGGAGGCCTGGCCCTTGAGCAGAGTCTTGAGAGAGAAGGGTTTTCCAGCAGACTGGGCCCACTGCAAGAGCAGAGGTGCAGAGAGAGGCCGCACCCACTCCCACACACACCGGAGACTGAACCCAGGGCCCTCCCACTGAGCTGCACCCAGCCCACCCTCCCCACTTGGTACAGGGTCTTGATGAGTCGCTAAATTGCCCAGGTTGGGCTCAACTTGTGATCCTCCTCCTTAGCCTCCTAGAGTCCTGGAATTGCAGGCACGTGCCACCATGCTAGGTTAGCACGGGTTCTCTGGGGGCCTACAATTCGTCTTTGTTCCGAAGCATGAAGTTTAAGAGGAGTGCTTCCTAGACCAATGGAGGGTTATCTGCAGGAGGGCAATGGGATGGGATTTTGCCTCAGAGTGGAGAGTAGAGGCGGGCGCAAGATGAGACTTCGGGAGACCGTGACTATGGTACAGGCAAGAGGAAAGATCTGCGTCCGTGGAGATGGTGTTGTCTCATCTCAGCTTAGCGATCTCTAGGGATCCTACAGAAAAGACAGCAATTGAAACCTTAACAGTGGGTAAAATCTCATGGGCTGGGGATGTAGCTCAATGGTAGAGCTCTTACATTGCACGCAGAAAGCCCTGGGTTCGATCCCCAGCACCACACACATAAAAGTGGATAAAGTCTCATAGGGAAGGCCTTGGGGTTTTCAGTGGGAGCATGTGGCTGTGACAATGCAAAATCCACTAATCTATTTCATTGTGCTCTTAGCCAGATTATAGTCCACAGACTATTATGTAGGTGAGACCATGTAACTATATTCTGGGCAGTGAAAGATAGGCAGAAATTATGTGCACCATTTCCAGGTCAGGCTCCTAAAATCTGTGAAATTCTTTATATTCTCTCTTCATCTATTGCTTTGGTTACAGAGGATCTAGTAGAGAATTCTACTAGAGTGAATAGAGTGATAGAGCCACTAGATTTAGAACATTCTCCTTTTTCCTCCCCAAAAAGTGATCTGAGAGACAGTTATGGAACTGTTCCTGGAGGGGGTTGGGTGTAACTAGGCATGATCTAGACTATAGAACTGAAACACTGTTCCTGAGAAAATGAAGCAGACTCCGAAATCCAGACACTCAAATAAAGAACTTGACAGAGTAGAAAATCAGGTCTCCGGGGCTGGGGATTTAGCTCAGCGGCAAAAAGTTCCTGCCTGGCAAGCACAAGGTCGTGAGTTCGGTTCCCAGTACCGGAGAAAAACCAAAAAAAAAAAAGAAAAGCAGGTCTCCTATCCCTGCCCTCACCCGCTCTTGTACTATGAACAGCCAGTGCGACAGATAAAGCTCATTTCTTAGTCCCTGCTTCCTGTTCCCTAGCTAGAGGCCCCTTTGGAGTCCAGGCTGAGGACTCTAGGGCAAAGATCAGGTGGATGACCAATAATTTTTTTTTCAGCCTGGTTGCAGAATACCCGGCTTGGCCTGGTGTGGCTTTGGCGAAGGGGCCTCCCTGCTGTAGCTCGCTAGGTTTTCTGTCCTGAATCCCACTCAAGTCTCAGACACAGCACTGGGACTGTCACAGTGCTGGGAATCTTCCTGGAAATCTCCATTCAAATCTCAGCTTCCATTCACTGTCTGGGTAACCCCGAGGACTCTGTTCCCACTATGAAGTACGAAAGAGGTGTAGGCCATGTTTGGACGGCTCTTTAGAATTAATTTGAATTCTAGTATCAGCTAATTGGTCTCTTCAAAAGAAACAAAAACCTGGGGGAGAAAAAGGAACATGTAAAGGAAACACCTCTGACACCTCCCAGACGGTGGCTGCAGATACTAACAGTCCTGTTCTCACATCTTTTCTGTACCTCTTCTTTCCTCCCCTTTCCTCATTTTGTTTGTTTGGTTTCGTTCTTTTTTTAGACAAGGTCTCCCTATATAGTCCAGTCTGGCCTTGAACTCACAAATCCCTCCTCAGCCTCCAGAATGCTAGGATTACAGGCATGCACCACTACATTCAGCTTCAGTTTATTTTTGAGACTGGTTTCACTGTGTTGCCTAGGCTGGTCTCGAACTCTTTGGGCTCATGTGATCCTCCTGCGTCTATTTCCCTAGTAGCTGAGACTACAGGCACGCACATCACTGTGCTCAGGTCATGTTTTATTTTGTTTAGTTTTGAGACAGGGTCTTGCTATGTAGTTCAGGCTGGCCTCGAACTCGCTGTGATTCTCCTGTCTCAGCCTCCTGAGTGCTAGGATCACAAGTGTGTGCCACCATACCTAGCAATTTTGATATTTCTTATGGCCTCTTATTTTTCACACTTCTTGTGTTTTTGGCCTGTGCATGTGTGTTTTATGTGTGCACGTGTGTGTGTGTGTGTGTGTGAGAGAGAGAGAGACAGACAGACAGACAGACAGAGAGGAAGAGGGAGGGAATAAATCAATAGGAGTACAGTATGCGTCCATGGTTTCTTAGGTCTTTTTTCCAAACCTGTTTCTGCAGGTAGGGATGGCGTGTGGTGAAGTTCCCACTCCTCAAGAAAACTAGAGGGGTCGGTGTTCAGCTATAGCAGATCAAGGGCCACCTGTACCCCAAGGCTGCTTCTCCTCCACCACAGCCGTTGAGCGGATGACCCAGGCGGTTCTGGGTCCTACAGTGTAAGCGCGGAGAGGCGAGGGCAGGCCAGGCTCCTGCGCGGAGGGGGTGCCCGGCACACGGTAGAGGCTTTGTGAGTATGTGCTGAATGAACAGCCACATGAATGACTGTGCACCGAAAGTGTCCCGAAGCAGGACTCTGCGGCAGGGAGCTCTCGCAGAGGTTCTTCCGGGGCAGTGGCTGCAGCCTGGGTGGAGGGGCAGCACCAAAATCGTCCGGACAGCCCTCCGCTCCCGCCCGCTCCCACCCCCTCTACGGTCACGTGCTGGAGGCGGGCCAATCACGGCGCGGGGCGGCCCGGGGCGGGGCGAAATGAAAGCTAGCGTCTGCCCGGCAGACGTTCCCCGCTGCCCCGGGAGTCCTCATGTCGCGCAGTGCAGACCCTGAGCCGCGCCAGCGGACGGCGGCGGTGGACGCCGCCTCAGCAGCCTTCCGGTCTAGCGGTAATTGCTGGGCGGCCGGGGACTCGCTGGACCGCAGCGCCTACCCCCCCTCTTCCTTAGAACGTTCCCGCCCCAACTTGAAGGTCGGCGCCTTCCTCCCTGCACCCCGGGCGGACCACGGGGCTGGGGAGCGGCTGCGCGCCCGCTGGCCAGGGCAGGGCCGGCCCCGGGCCCCAGCGCCTGAGCAGGACCGGCCGGTTTGGGCGCCGCTGAGCGCAGGCCTCTTGCGGGGAGAGCCAGGGGACAGCCAGACAGAGCTTCGCGGACTGATCTTTACTCTCTGTCGCCAGAGCATCAACATATCCGCTACAACCCGCTGCAGGATGAGTGGGTGCTGGTGTCAGCTCACCGCATGAAGCGGCCGTGGCAAGGGCAAGTGGAGCCCCCGCTCCTGAAGACGGTGCCCCGCCACGATCCCCTCAACCCTCTGTGTCCCGGGGCCACACGGGCCAACGGCGAGGTGAGCCTCTGGAGCCCACCTCTAGAGTGGGTGTGTAGGGGGTAGCTCCTCCTCTGAGCTCCCTCTCACTGGTAGCGGCCGTGCACGAACCTCCTGGGTCAGATCCTACCAAGCCCATTTGCTCCCTGGTGTGCCTTCCCCGCTCTGCTGCAGCCTGTGCAGCCCCTGAAGCCCGCCAGAGGGTGGTACGGGGCAGTGCACGCTTCTGGCCCATCCTTGTCTGTAGGTGAATCCCCACTATGATGGCACCTTTCTGTTTGACAATGACTTCCCAGCTCTGCAGCCTGATGCTCCGGACCCAGGTACCCTGCCTCGAACCGCTGCTGGGGAGGAGGGAGGCTTGACCTCTGGGGCCCAGCTTCTGCACAGAGCAACGTTCTTTATCTCAGGACCCAGTGATCACCCCCTCTTCCGAGCAGAGGCCGCTCGAGGAGTTTGGTAACTATGGGTGTTCCCTCTTCAGCCAAGGTTGAAAGCTAAACCCTGGGGTTGGGTTCTGCCCCTCGTACCCAACCCCTATTCTGTCACCACTTCCCCTCCCACTTAGTAAAGTCATGTGCTTCCACCCCTGGTCGGATGTGACGCTGCCTCTCATGTCGGTCCCTGAGATCCGGGCTGTCGTGGATTCATGGGCCTCAGTCACAGAGGAGTTGGGTGCCCAGTACCCTTGGGTACAGGTCTGTGAGGTGGTCCCTGTCCCTGGAAGGGCACGGGGGGAGAGGTACAGCTTTGATTTAGGGGAGTAGCATACCTGTGTCCACTGGGTGTGGCTAGAAGGGTGCTGACTTGTGTCTTTCCAGCTATTAAAGGTCCCTATAGCTGGGTGTGGTGTGCGCGGGCCAGCCTGGGCCACATAATGATTCAAGGCTAGTCTGAGCTACATGGTGAGACCGTGTCTCAAAAAGAAAAAGTAAAGCTCCTTATCTCTACCCAGTAGATCTTTGAAAATAAAGGAGCCATGATGGGCTGTTCTAACCCCCACCCCCACTGCCAGGTGAGTGTGCCGCAGGTGCAGTGGCTTTCTCGCCTGGGACCAGTCTGCACTGTGGACAGGGGATCTGAACTGAGGGCTGAGGTAGAGGCCCTGCCAGTGGTGGGCAGCTTGGAGTTAAAGGCCCTACCTGCTCTGGTCTGCTCTTATCTTCTGACAGGTGTGGGCCAGCAGTTTCCTGCCAGATGTTGCTCAGCGGGAGGAGCGGTCTCAGCAGTCCTATCACAGTCAGCATGGAGAGCCCCTGCTGATAGAGTACAGCCGCCAGGAACTACTCAGGAAGGTGGGAGAGAACAAGGTCCTGGGCCCAAGGAGTTCTTAGCCTTCTTATCCCAAAAGAGAGGTGTGTGAAAGAGAAGAGGAAGAGGGAGGTAGCATGGAGACTCACTGGACGACACTACACTAACAGTAAAGGAATGACTGGTAGTTTAAAATCGGGCAAAGTGGTGGGAGTCCTTCAGATTCTTTTCTTTTGCTCCCCCTGCCTATTTGCTGACCTCCTATACCTTTGATGGCTTCATCTCCATTCTATGTGCCCAGGAACGTCTGGTCCTAACCAGTGAGCACTGGCTAGTGCTGGTGCCCTTCTGGGCAGTGTGGCCCTTCCAAACACTGCTGCTGCCCCGTCGACATGTGCGGCGGCTGCCCGAGCTGACCCCGGCTGAGCGTGATGGTGAGTCTCCCAGCTGGGGCCTAGGGCGTGTGCACTGATGAGATGGCTCTGCCAGGCCCAGCGTCTGGTTCCCAGGCTGAGTCAGGCTCTGGTTCCAGATCTAGCCTCCATCATGAAGAAGCTCCTGACCAAGTACGACAACCTATTCGAGACATCTTTTCCCTACTCTATGGGCTGGCATGGTGAGGCGTTTGTGTATCTATATTTAGCCCCAGGAGCATTTCTGGGCTCCCAGGTCCCAGCTCAGGGGACCACGACTCCTAGCAGGCCTTGCTGGGGAAGTGTCTAGAGCAGGGATGCTGGAAATGGGGTGGGGTGGGGTGCAGCAAGCTTGGTGACACTCACCAGGGTGCTCTCCGATGCCTGGGCTTTCTGGTGGAGAATGCTAGGAGGTGTAGTTTTCAGGTGTGTGAATGCCTCCTGGTTTGGGGGCAGGGGGTGGACAGAGGAACTAAGAAAGGGCCTCCGCACCTTCTCTGGCTTCTTCTTCCTGTCAGGTGCCCCCACAGGATCAGCAGCTGGGGCCAACTGGGACCACTGGCAGCTGCATGCTCATTACTACCCTCCACTTCTGCGCTCTGCTACTGTCCGGAAATTCATGGTTGGCTATGAAATGCTGGCCCAGGCCCAGAGGGACCTCACCCCTGAGCAGGTCAGGCTCAGTATCCTGGGCTCCCAGGTCCCATTTTCCTTCCCACTTCCTCAAAGGATCCCAGCAGTTATGACCCCAAGAATCCACATAAAAACCTGGGCGTTTTTAGAAACCAGGATCTGCTACACTGCATGCTCTGGTGGCTCCAGCAGTCCCGGTCTCCCCCTCCCTCAAGCCCACCCCCAGCGTCTCCTGGTGCTCAGAACTTCGTACCACCATTCTCTGTGACCCTTACCTCTTTACTTGCCCTTTGTCTCCTCTCCAGGCCGCAGAGAGGCTAAGGGTACTTCCAGAGGTACACTACTGCCTGGGGCAGAAGGACAGGGAGACAACAGCCATTGCCTGACCACAGGGCTGGAGTCCTTCTGCCAGAGGAGACTGAGGCCTGGAGCATGGGCAAATGTAGCATCGATAAAATTAAATTAAAACTTTAATTACATATTTCTGACGCTAGAGGAGTATGAACTCAAAAACCAGGGGCTGGGCACACTGGCACATGCCTATAATCCCAGCACTTGGGAGACTGGGGCAGAAGCACCAGGGTGAGGTTTGAGGCCGGTCTGGGCTACATAGTGAGTTCAAGACCAGCCTGAACTACATAGACTTGTCTTTAAAAAAACAAAACAAACAAAACACCACCACCAACACCCCCTCCCCCAAACCTTCAGGGATCTAGGGTTGGAGACTAAGGGCAGCTGGGTATAGTGGTGAATGCCTGAAATTTCAGCACTCTGAGAGGCTGAAGCAGGTTGCAAGTTTGAGTCCAGCCTGGGAAATGGAGGGACTTAGTAAGACGCTGTCTCAAAATAAAAAGTAAAAATGGCTGGGGATGTGGCTCTGTGCAAGGCCCTGAGTTCAGTCCCTAACACTGCACACACACACACACACACACACACACAAGCACAGCTGTAGCCACAATTTACCTACAGATGTGCAAAAACTTGATGCAAACGTTCCACCCCATATCTCTGCACAAAACTAATATTCAGCTTGCATCTGGCCTATCGATTCTCTTACCCATGACACACGACTTTCTAGTTTAGCAGACTTTAAAATGTTTGTGTTCTTAGCTGTGGCTGAGGTTTTAGGAAGGCCAAAGTCCCCTTCACCACCAAGCCCAGTCTCAGCTTACCAAGCCCAGGCCTGAGGATGCTGGTCGCGGTGGTCAGTGGCTAGACCCTGGGCCGCTGGCCAGACCCTGGCTTTGTGAGTGGCTGCAGCCTGGCTCTGCTTCAACCCACAAGGGCGGAAGGGGTGAGTAGGGCGCGTGCAGGTGGCTTTGTGTCCTTGGCTTCTGCACACTCCCACACGTGTATGTGCAGCCTCAGCATACCTCTGGTGCCCCTCTACCGCAGTCATTGTGCAGGGCAGGAAAGGAGCTGCAAGGCGTAGGAGTGCCACGGCCTAGAAAATGTGGTTTTCAGCATGACCCTGGGTTTCCTCCCTCCCCTTCTGGAACATTTGGGAAACAAAAGGTTATCAGCCTGGTCACAGTTCTTTTCCCAGGGGAACTGAGTCTCGCTGGGAAATTCGTACCAAGGTTGGACAGTAAGGACCTGGCTGAAGAGCCTTGACTGCCTACCTTCCGGTCCAGGTCTCTATCTTCCAGAGTTAAAGCTTCTGGGGCTTGGGAGCGTTGCCCTGCTATGAGAGGAGATCAAATGCAGTATGCATGTGTTCTGAGCCTCCCAGGGGCTGGGCGTGGGTGGAGGACTTGGTGGGAGGCTGGTTCTTCAGGCATACCCAAGCACACACGCCCCGACCTTACACCTCTGCTTTGGCTGCATTTTGGAACCATCTGGATAGTTTTCAACAATACTGGAGTCTAGGTCCAACCTCCAGAGGTTCTGATTTAACTGGTGCGAGGCGGGGCTCGGCAGTTCTGCAACCACAGCGCTGTGCAAAGTTTAAGAACCATTGTTCTAAACCAGCCCTCCTCTTTCCTGGGTCAGGGGCACCTCAACTTCTCCAGTCACCTGCCCGCTGGCTCCGGAACCCCGACTTGAGTCTTTGTTTGTGGACAGATGGGAGGGGAAAGGGCCTGGGCGCTTGCGGTCCCGCTGTCGCGGGACGACAGGCCTTCGGGCCGGCCCGCAGGGCAGCTTGTTAAGACGGCCCCCGGGGTCCTCTCCAGTCCCGACGGGACAGGAAGTGTCCGGCGGAGGTGGGGTGGGAGTGATTGGCAGTCGGAGGCTCCAATGGGCCGGGAGGCCCCCCTGTTTCACCTCGCTCCTTCCATTGGCGCCCGGGAGGAGCCACCCCTCGGCGGGCCGGGCGGGAGGGAGGCCGGCGGGGCGAGGGCGGAGGGCGCTGGCTGCGCCGCGGAAGGTGAGGCGGGGGCGGCGTGGACGGCCGGTCTCCGGGCGGGGCGGGGCGGGGCGGTGCGGGATCGCGGCGCGGGCCCGCCGGAGTGTTCGTGTCCGCGTGTGACGCGCCGCGCGTGCGGCTCTGGGGCGGGTGTCACTTGGTGCAGCTGTCAGCTAACGCGACTGCATGTGACGACGCCCGTCCGAGTGTGCATGTGGACGCGCAGGGAAGGGACCGTGTGCGTCTGGATGTCCTGTTCCCAGTGGGGCGTGTGTGTGTGTGTGTGAGGGGGCTTGCGCACCTGGACAGGGTGCTTGGGAGGGCCCCTGTGAGGTGCCCCGCTGTGCCCCGCCGCGCTGTGGGACTGGGGGTTCTGCCAAGGCGCCTCCGGCAGTAGCAGAGCAGGGGTGAGACTGGCGACGGTGTGCGTCCTGTGCCCTGCTGTGGACTGTGGGAGCCTAGCTGTGTGCATACTGATAGCCAGCGGCGCCGTGGGCGGGCCTGTCCCCACACCCACGGCTTCTCCTTCTCCTTTTGCCCAAGAGTCCTTGAGGGCTGGAGGTGTAGCTCAGTGTGTGTGGGAGACCTCAGAAGAGGGAAGGTCTAGGGCTCCTTATTTGCTGTTTCCTGCTCTGACTCGGTTCCCTTGTATTTCTCTTTCTTGCCCGCTGGCTGTCTTCCTGGAGTATTTCTCCGTGTCTCCTCACAGTGTTAGCTCCCAAGTATGTCTGTGTCTGTCTTCTCTTTTCTTCCCTTGTCTTTCTTTTTTGACACAGGGTTTTGCTATGTAGCCCAGGCTGGCCTTGAACGCGCTGCAGTCCTCCTGCCTCAAGCTCCTGGGTGCTAGGATTACAGGTGTGCGCCAGCAGATGCAGTTGTGTCTGCTTTCTAGTGTTGTGATGCTGTCTCTGTGGCCCTCCCTGACACCCCGTTTACCCTGTTTGGCCACCGGGGCTCCTGTAACAGTGATAAGATGCTGATCTGCCGTGGCAGATGCACAGCCGTAAACCAGAGAGCCGAGCATTCGCCTTTAGGGCGTGGCGTGACCCCTCACCCCCACCCGCAGGGATCAGACTCCCTGTGTGCGTGCATGTGTGACTGAGTGTACAGTTAGTACAAATATATCTGAATCAAGGTGAGGGTGTCTGAGTGTTTCGGTGTAACTGTATCTGAGAGTGTTAGTCTGAGGGTAAGTGTGGGTTTTGTGTACCTGGCACCAAGGGACCAAAGGCATTTCCTGGTGTTTGGGGCCCAAAGGGTGGAAGGGGAGGGAAGAAATGGCTGGAACTTCCAGGGGAGGGGCAGCTGGACTCTGGCTTTTCCCTGTATTCCCCAGCCTGGGGCTTCTCTTAACCCTGGAAACAGGCAGCTGGGCCCAGAGGCATTTGCTGGGAAGTGAAAAAGTAGGCACACCAGTCTGTATCTGTTTTTTCGTTTGCTTGCTTCCGTGTGGTCCGTGGAGTGTTCTTCTGTTAACTGTACCTAGTGAGTCCACGCGTGAATGTGGCTGTGTGTGGCTCTGTGGAAACCCAGGGAATCCCCAACGGGCACATAAGCATGAGCAACCCCTTTCTCCCTCTGGCCAGCCCTGGCGGTATCTGTAGCTTCCTTTCTGTCCTGGGGGGAGCCTCTTCCCTTCCCAGGGCCTCGGGTGGGAAGGGAGGAGAGAGAAAGAAGGAGGGGAAGGGGGAAGGAGAAGCAAGGCCGAGGGGGCCTGGTTAAGGGTGGCTGCGCTCCAGGACCCGAAGGGGGTGGGGCTGAGAAGAAAAGAAGAGGATGGTTCTGGGGTCCCAGAGCTGAGTGCAGCAGGAGCTGGTGCGGTGGCTGGTGGGAGGACGTGGGAGGACGTCTTGGAGACCATGGACACTCGGCCACTAGGATCAACAAGGTAGGGTGGGGCCGGACAGGGCAGTGTGGCTGTGGAGCCCGGTGAGCCCGAGAGACCCAGGCAGACCTATGGACGTGTGGAGGCCCCTGCTCTGGTGTGCGTCCACCATGGAGGGGTCCACACCGACCCTCTGCAGGCTCCCTCACCCAGGCGCTCTGTGTCCTCCTTCTCCACCGCCTTCCTCCTGCACACCCAGGCCGGAGTCTGGCTCCTTCCCCGCCCCTTACCTCCTTCTCAGACATCGAGTTCCCACTGCTCCCGCCCAGCCTCCTCCTCCCTGAGCCCCTGTCACCGCGGGTCCTGACCACTGAGTGCCCTCTCCTCTTGGTGCTGTGGCCCCCACGTCAGCCTGCGTTCCTGCAGGCTCCTGGCCCTCTTCCCCTCTCCGCCACTCTGTCTCCATCTCCATCTGCTGGCCCCTTGCCCGCCCCCAGCCTCTAGCAGCAGCCAGGGCATCTGGATCTGCTTAACTCTGTAGCCCTAGTCTGCACCCTAGCCCCATCCAGCTCTGCAGGCGCGATACCAACAAAGATGCTAAGCCAGGCCCAGCTGAGTGGCCCAAGGAGCCCGTGCAATAAGCCAGGCCCAGGCCAGAGCCTTGGCAGCCAGAGCAGGCCTAGGCCTCGCGGTGGGCTTACCGGGTGGGTTCGGACCCTCCGTGGTGATTCCCACTCCACGGTGAGAAGGTTTGCCCTAGGTTCGTCAGAGGCGGTGCTTGGCTGTGGGCAGGTGGGGGTGAATGCCGGAATTCCCAGCAGCCAGATTGGAGGGGTTAATGGGAGCGGCTGAGCCTGTGCCAGCCCTTGGTGCCGGGGTGGGCGCCAAGGGCAGTAGAGGGGGGTGGTTGCTGGCACTGTTTGTTGCCTCCGGCTTTTGTTCTGGGCCCTAAGCCCAGGACTGAGATGGAGGGTGTGTGTGTGTGTGTGTGCGCGTGCACGTGCGTGTGCACGCTTGCGCGTAAACATATGCACAACGCTGAATGCATGGTAGGAAAAGGGGCCTCGGGTCGATCCCCTAATGATTTCTGAGTGTTACTCCGCTCAGTGCCTCCTTGTTCTTCCCAGGAAGCTCCAGTTTTGGAGAGGGGGAGCCGGGCGTCAGCCTTCTGTCTCAGGGATGGGGGACCCCTGACCCAGCCCCTCTCCCGAAGGGGACCCCTGACCCTGCCTCTCTTCCCACAGGGGACCCCTGACCCTGCTTCTCTCCCCACAGATGAGCTGCAGCTGTTCAGGACTGAGCAGGGTCTTGGTGGCCGTAGCTGTAGCCCTGGTTTCTGCCTCCTCCCCCTGCCCCCAGGCCTGGGGCCCCCCAGGTGAGAAGAACAAACACTGTGGCCCCTTCTCATGCCTAAGTGCAGCCAGCCTTTCCCCTTAACCCCTGACGGTCTGGTCTTCCTGTAACCTGTCCTCTGACCCGCCTCCAGATTATAATCTGGTGCTTTACCATAACCCTACCCGGGGCTTAATAGCCTGCTCCTTACCCTGTCACTGTTACAAAGCAGAGGGGGTGTAGAGAAAGAGCCTTACCTCAGAAGTGCCCTCCACAGGGGTCCAGTATGGGCAGCCCGGCCGGCCGGTGACGCTGTGTTGCCCAGGAGTGAGTGCGGGGTAAGTGCCTCACCTACCTTTTGACACTGCTCATCCTCATCTGCCCCCTGCCCTCCCCCTTGTGACTGTGATCCTCGCCTCTGTACCCTAAACCACAAATGATCCCTGCTCAACAGAGAAGCCTGTAAGTGCTTGGCCTATTGTAGGCTCTGAAATACGGCGCAAGCCAGGCAACTTGTGCCCCTTGGCTCGGTGTTTACATCCCACAGGGAAGACAGGTAGTAAACAAACAAGAATCCACCAGGTAGTAATGCTTGGAGGACAGAAAACCCTAAGGTCCTCATGTTGAAGAGGACAGTTACTTTTTATTCACAATCGGAGAAGGTCTCCCTGAGGAGGTGGCATTGAAGCTGATGTCTGAAGGTCAGCAAAGATGCAGGCACGCACAGATTTTGTAGCAGTGTAAATGCCCTGAGGTGGGAATGGACTGGATACTTCTCCCTGTGCCTCCTTTTCCCCATCTTCCTCATCCCCTCCCCCTTCCTCTTTCTCTTTCTTTGATAGGGTTTTGCTATATAGTCCAGGCTGAACCCAGGGTGGCCTTAAAAGTCACAATCCTCCTGCCTCAGCCTCCTGCGTACTGAGATTACAGGTGTGAATCAAGTACTCCTGGGAAACAGAAACTAGAGCAGTGTGGACAGAGTCACTGGGGGCCGGGGAGGTAGGAGCTGATGGGGACAAGAAGGGCTGGATGGAAGGATCTTTGTAAGCCAGTGAAGAGCATTTAGATTTTATTTCAAGTGCAGTTAGAAGGCTAGGGAGCAGTGGCATGTCTGACTTATACTTTAAACCTTCCCTCTGTGAGTCATTACCTTATCTCCCCTGCAGGACCCCTGTGTACTGGTTTCGCGACAAGGAGCCAAGGCTGCTCCAGGGACCTGACTCCGGGCTGGGGCATGAACTGGTCTTGGCCCGGGCAGCCTTTACTGATGAGGGCACCTACATCTGCCAGACCCTGGATGGTGAACTTGGAGGCACAGTGACCCTCAAGCTGGGCTGTGAGTTCAGGATGGTGGCACTGATGCCATATGGGGCTCTTGAGTGAATCCAGGACCTGAGCAGGCCCTCTGGGATGGGAGGAGCTGGGGACTGCTCGGTCTCCAGCCGCATTCTCTGCCACTAGATCCCCCAGCCCGTCCTGTGGTCTCCTGCCAAGCGTCTGATTATGAGAACATCTCCTGCACTTGGAGTCCCAGCCAAGTCAGTGGCTTGCCCACCCGCTACCTCACCTCCTACAGGTGTGTGCTCGACTGGGCGTGTGTGCCTTTGCATTTGGGTGTGCCAGCACGAGGGGGGTGTGGGAGGCAGGAGGGGAGGTCCTGCCGCGGGGAGGGCGGAGGGTCCTCTTTCCTTTCCTGACCTCAAATGGTCCCTCCCCCACAGGAAGAAGATGTTGCCAGGAACTGGTCACCAAAGGTAGGACGTGAGGGAGAGGGTAGGGGCTCCATCTTGTGTCCCACGGTAGGTATCTCCCAATCCCAGGACTAACCCTTCCTCCTAGGGTGAGTCTGTCCACAGGGCAGCCGTGCCCACAGGACCCCCCGGGGGCTGCACGCTGTGCCATCTACTGGGCGGAGTTCTGGAGCCAGTACCGGATGAATGTGACCGAGGTGAACCCCCTGGGTGCCAGCACGCGCCTGCTGGATGTGAGCTTGCAGAGCATCTGTGAGTAGCTGCTCCCACAGCCCCACCTTCTGGATCCCAGGTGGACTTAGCACTGCCCCAACTCAACTCCCAAGCAGCTCCCCCAAGGGGGGCCTCCACACACAGGCAGTCAGAGGGACGGGAAACGAGAGGCTGCTGTCACTGCGCTCAGGTCCTTCCCGGCTACTGAGGTCGAGTCACTGCTTTTAGAGTCTGTGCTCTGTCTAGGCAGCTGAATCTCCTGCTGGACACTTTTTTTTTTTTTGTATCTGGAATTGAACTCAGGACCTTGCACCTGCCAGGCAGGCGCTTGTGCCACTGAGCTATGTCCCCAGTCTGCTAGACACTCCATCCTCTTGACTAGTGTGTGGGAAGGAGGAACTGAACTTGGGTGGAGTGGGGTGCGGTGGCCTCTGCCTTTAATCTGAGCTACTTGGGAGGCTAAGGCAGGAGGATCAAAAGTTTAAGTTTGGAAAATTTAGCAGAACCCTGTCTCAGAATAAAATAAAAGGCTGGGAGCTGGATGTGATGTGCAGACCTATAATCCTAGCACTCGGGAGGCTGAGTCAGGAGGATCCCTATCAGTTTGAGGCCAACCTGGGCTACATAACGAGTTCAAGGCCAGTCTGAACTCTAGTGATACCTTGTCTTTAAAAAAAACAAAAACTGGGCCTCTGGATGGAGGTTTGTGGTAGAACACTTGCATAGCATGTGTGAGGCAGCCCTGAGTTCAGGCCTAGTACAGAACAAAACAAGAAAACAAAACCAAACAAAACATCTCAGCTGGAATTTGGGCCAATTTATCTTCCAAAAAAAAAAAAAAAAGTCTTTTATTCATGCAGCATTTCAAACACTACGACCAGATCTCAGCTTATTTTATAAGGATGACAGAGCCTAATAGAGGATCAAGTTTAAGATTTCCCACCCTATATGGAAGCACCTGGCTAGGGGGCCTTCAAGCACATGCCTTGGGAAGTGGCTGGGAAGGGGTGGGAACAGTTGCCTGCCCTGACTTTGCATCTGGCTGCCCTCAGTGCGCCCGGACCCCCCCGAGGGGCTGCGGGTGGAGTCGGTTCCTGGTTACCCGAGACGCCTGCATGCCAGCTGGACCTACCCCTCCTCCTGGCCCCGGCAGCCACACTTCCTGCTCAAGTTCCGACTGCAGTACCGTCCGGCACAGCATCCGGCCTGGTCCATGGTAGGGTCTGGAGTGTACTGCACCCTTGAGCTGTTTCTGGTTTTGTGAGCCTGGGTGTCCTGTGCAGTGTCCAGGCACGGAGTGCTTCCTGTGGGCCGAGCTTTGTGTTGGGTGCTTTGTGTTGCAGTGCTGTTCCCTGGGGCTACAACTGTGGTATGATGTAAACCCATCCGCCGAAAGACAGTGTCTCTGAAAAGATAAGTTTTCTAGGAAAAGGAGTGCTTGTCACACACAGACACACCCTCGTACACAGTCATACGCAGCCGGGGACAGTACTGAGTTCCCACCTCAGAGATGTCAGCGGTTGGCGGGCCTTGGTTTGGAGCGCAGCAGCAGCAGATCATTACCCACGCTTAGCGCTGTCCCCCACGCACCGTGCCACGTGTTTTGCCTGCGTTACTTTGTCCAGGGGTAGTCACCACTATTTCACAAATGAAGAAACAGGCACAAAGGCCCAAAGTTCACCCAGTAAGTGGTTTGGTTTTGGTTTTTGTCGTTCTGAGACAGGGTTTGGCTATGTAATTCATGCTGGCCTTGAACTCACAGTAATCCTCCTGCTTCAGCCTCCAGAGTGCTGGCATTACAGGTGTGTGCCACCGCACCTGGCTTCTTTTTCCTTTTTTTCGTCTTTTCAGTAAGTGCTTTAGCAAAGATTTGAACCCAGATAGACAGATGCCACAGCTCCCCCAAGGAATCCCACTACTCTCTCAGTCACGTTGTTGGTGAGATGCAGTACCCGGCTTAAAGGAGGAGAGGTTCAGAAGTTCCAGTCCACGGTTGACTGGCTCCAAGGCAGAAATGGCGTGGCAGAGGGGCACAGCAGAGGAGCTGCCCGTGGCATGACAGTCAGGAAGCAGAGGGAAGGGAGGAGCTGGAGGGGGAGAGGCGCCTTCCAGGCCAGTCTTCTGGTGGCCCACCTCTTCTGACCTGGCCTCACCTCATGACAGGTTAGCCGCAGTGCCCTACGGTTCAGCCCCCTTTCACACACAGCAGGTCCTGGAGAGCACCCCGGATCTAAACTACAGCAGCTGCACCGCCATCTTCCAGCTGGGTGTGGTGGCGCACACCTGTAATTCTAGCACTCAGACTGAGGCAGGAGGATCTGAGTGAGTTTGAGGCCAGCCTGAACTCCACAGTGAGACCTGTCTAAAAACAAACAGACAAACACACCACTATCTTCTGAAGGCCGGGTATAGATCCTACCACACCAGCCACCCAGGCGTGAGGCTTAGATCCTCCGCGTGCTGGGGAGGTGGCACTGGGAGAAGGGAACTCTGCAGATGGTGTGGGTAGGCTCTGTGCTTACACCCTGATAAGGCACCAAGGAGCCATCTGCGCCCTCCTAGGTGGAGCCCGTTGGCTTGGAGGAGGTGATCACAGACGCCGTGGCTGGGCTGCCTCATGCGGTGCGGGTCAGTGCCAGGGACTTTCTGGATGCAGGCACCTGGAGCGCCTGGAGCCTGGAGGTGTGGGGGACTCCAAGCACTGGTAAGGAAGCCAGAGAAAAGAGGAGAGGCCCTGCCTTAAGCATTGAATACTGAGGTCAGTTTGCAAAGGCAGCCATGTGGCACATGTCCACCATTGCTCTGCCAGGCTCAACCGTGGGGGCCTGTACCTGTGCCCTGGCTTCTATAAGCCACATTCCCAGAGGTGGCCCACGGCCTTTCGGCCTCCACCCCCGAGACCCCGCATCCAGTCAGGCCCCAGCCCCTCCTGCTCTGTGAATGGACCTTTCTTCGGTCTCACTTCCCTCAGGGCCCCTAACAAATGAGATTCCTGATGCGGGCAAGATTCACACACAGCTGGTGGACAGCACCGCTCCTCCAAGGCCTTCTCCGCAGCCAGACCCGCGGCCACTGGGTGAGACTGGGCAGAGGGCAAAGGCTGCAGGGGATGGGCTGTCTCTGAGAGAAGGGGCACCGAGTGGGTCAGGCTCACTCTCGCAGTGGCGTGTGGGTGTCTCTCTCAGATCACAGGGACTCTCTGGAGCAGATGGTTGTGCTGGCGTCTTTGGGAATCTTCTCTTTCCTGGGACTGGCAGCGGGGGCCCTTGCACTGGGGTTCTGGTAAGTGACTGCCCCTCAGTCTCAGATCCCCACAGAAACCACGTCCATCCCATCCCTCATGATTTTCCACTGACTTGCCAGTCACCTCGGAATCTGAACTCTCTCCCCATCCTAATCCCCACACCCTGCTTTCGTGATCCTGATTCCTGTCTTGACCCTTTACTAATAAAAATGCTCTTGGAGCCAGGTGTGGTGATGGACGCCTGTGATCTCAGCACTCTGAGAGGCTGAGACAGGAGGGTCACAAGTTTGAGCCCAGCTTGGGCAGTTTAGTGACATAGACTTTGACACTCTGCCTCAAAGTTAAACATTAAAAGAAGCGGGATGGGGATGTAGCTCAGTGTGAAGGTTCTGGATTCCACCCCCAGTACCAAATAAATACATATAAACCGAAAGAAATAGACATATTTGGAGGACACTTCGAGCCCTACACTGCTGGGGCACAGTTGCCTTTCTGTGCCCTAGGCTGAGGCTGAGATGGGGCGGGAAGGATGCACACCAGAAGCCTGGATTCCTGGCCTTGAGGATTCCAGCCGACAAGCTTCCCGGTGAGTAGGCCCGTGTTTAGACTTGGTGATGTACGCCATCATTTTGAGATTGTCTGGCTTAACAGCCAGGTGCCCTCAAAGGTTTCTGGATATTGGGAATCTGAGTGGGACTGCCTCATTCTCCTGTCTAGCTCGGGCTGATACTTTTCACTCTTTAGTCCCTAGGCTCAGAATCGGGTCTTCTTGCTCTCTCAGGGTACTGGGGATTTTAGATAGGCCACCTTCTCATTTTCAGGGCATTAAGACTCAGAGCTGATTCAGGTGTGGTGGCACACACCTGTAGGCTCAGCACTTGTTTTTTGTTTGTTTTTTGAGACAGGCTCTTACTCATGATGATTCTCCTTCCTCAGCCTCCCAAGTGCTGGGATTACAGGCATGTGCCACCATGTCTGGCTGTACTTGGGAGACTGAGGCAGGAGAATTTCTTCAAGTTGGAAGCCAGGTTGGGCTACGTAGTAAGTTCAAGGCCAGCCTGAAATATATAGTGAGACCCTGTTTAAAAAAAAAAGGCCTGGGCGTGGTGGTGCACTCCTGTAATCCCAGCACTCGGGAAGCTGAGACAGGAGGATCGTTGTGAGTTCGAGACCAGCCTGGGCTACAAAGTGAGCTCAAGGCCAGCCTGAACTGCATAGCTAGACCCTGTCTCAAAAAGACCAACACCCCTCCTCCCCGCAGAAAAAAAGACTCAGAGCTAAGTATCTATCCTTTTTCTTGGGATGTCTTAGATCAGTGCTTGTTCCCCCATCCCTCTTTTTGTAGTAGTAAGGATGGAACCCAGGGACTTGTATGCTGCTAGGCAAGAGCTCTACCACTGAGCTATATACCTAGCTCTTTTTGAAGCAGGGTCTTGCTAAATTGCCCATGCTACTCTTGAACTTGTGATCCTCCTATCTTAGCCTCCTGAGTAGCTCGGATTACAGATGATGTCCACCACTTTGCCTGGCTCTAACCTCATGCTTGATACTCCTGGGCCAAGAGTTGTATCTGCTTCCTCATCTTTAAGATTCTGGGGTTCCCTCAAAGTTGGGCTCTTTATCCCTTCTCAAGGGTGTTGCGCTCAGACCTAAGTCCCCCCTACTCATTCTCAGGATGTGTGAGTCAAAACCTAGTTCTGTCATTTGCCTCTTGCCCTCCTAGGTACTCCAGACCTGTAGAAGACCCACAAGAGCTTCAGATGATTCCACCTGTAACTGTCTGCTGGTGTGGATGGATGGACAGATAGAACCAGGCAGGGCAGTAGATCCCTGTGGATGGGGTCTCAGCTGGAAGTTCTGTTTGGAGCTCACTTCTTTGAGACTCTCTATTCCAAACTTGCCAGCTGGAAAGTGTCTGGACCTCTGACTTCATCCAAGAGCTGAAGTCTACCTGAAGGATGTCTGTAATGTGTATGTCTGTGTCTATGTGTGGCCATGTGTTTGTGAGGTATGGGACATGTGTTCTTTGCATATATGTGTGTACGTGGAAAATATGTGGGTCCTTGGCTCTTGGCCTTGCCCCTTGCAAGTGCTGTGAAGGTGCAGGATAAAGAGAATGGAGAAGTTCTTGGAGATCGTACTGAGATCGTCCAGTGATGCTTTATTGTTTTGGGCGTTGGCAGCTGCAGACTGTTTCTCCTTACAGCCCCAGATGCAGGTTGGGCAGAGTCCCCTGGAACCTTTTCCCTTGGCGCTCAAACCACCGAGCCAGGCTGCGATTCTGGGGATGGATGCAGACACTGCGTCGAGCCAGGTGAAGCCTGGGAAGGGAAAGGTCCAGAGCTGTGCCCATACCTTGGAGAAGAGGCTAAGGTCCACAGGTAGGGGAAGGGCCAGGTGACACTTGGAGCCAGCATCACAATTCGAAGTTGGGGCTGGGGTTGGGATCAACATCGGGGGTTGGGGCTGAGGTCTGAGTTAGGTATCGAGAAGGGGTCAGAGCTCACACAAAAGCCTGGAGGTGACAGTCCCCATCGGCCTCCTGCAGTTCTATCCGGATGACCTTCCTCAGTATCTTGTTGGGGAGTGGCTGTCTGTAGAGCTGAGTACAGCAGGTAGTGCTGCGCGGCAGTAGCATTGCTACAGGACAACAGGGTCATGTGTTCAGAAGGGTCCAGGCCCAGAACTGCTTCATCAGACAGCTGAAAGTTTGAATTTCCTGAGCCCTGTTCTCTTCATCAAAGGACCCCCAGCCTTTTTTGTTTTGTTTCTTGAGACAGTGTCTTACTATGCAGTTCAGGCTGGCCTCAAACTCACAGCAATCCTGCCTGAGGCGCTCAAGTGCAGGGATTACAGGCACGCGCCACCACAGCTGCAAGACCCCGAGCCTCCTGGACCCCCAGGTGCTTACCTGCTCCAGGGTCTGGGCTCAGGAGTAGCAGCAGCAGCGCGAGGATGCTGGGGGGTGAGAAGAGTCCCTTCATGCTTCTCAGCTGGGATGCTCGTTCTCTCTGCTCCTTCTCCCATACCTTTTATCTACATGCATTTTACCTGGGGCGTCAGGTGAGTCACAGACAGGTGGAGGTGTACTGCTTATCTTGTGACATTCCTGAGCTTTGATTTGCCTGTTGCCATGGACCCTTTCTTCTAGGACTATCATTGCTAATGGGCTCTTGAGCCCTCATCAGAGAAGCAGGGGAGAGGGTAGTACATGGTACAGTGACTAACAACAGCTAAGGAGCCGCAGTAACATCTAATAGTAGACATTCCAATTCATATTCCCATAGCCACACATCCAGTCACATGAACAAGCAGTCACACCCAGGATTGGACCATCATGGGCAGAAGTCATACAGTTCTGATTATATTCAAAGTCCCACTCCCACAGAGTTGTGTTTCCACAACCATCCAAGCACGGAGCCATGTCAGCACACGCGCTCTTGACACAGGAGTTGCGCTTGGGTGGAGACCGAGGACAGGCCGGGACTGACCTGCCTTCCTGCCCCGGCCTGCTTGTCTTATCGGGAGAGTGTTGGGGATGGGTCCCCAACAGGCTCTTCTGGCTGAGGAGAGGTCTTGGCCTGGACCAGCTACATGCAGAGGAGCTGGAAGATGCCTGCGTTAGTTTGTGGGTCCCCTGGAGACGGTGAAGTGGGGAAAGATAAGGTGAGGTGTGTGAAAGGAGGTAAAAGCTCTTTGTGCCAGATGGCTGATGTCAGATTTGGTGGAAGGCACGAGAAATCTCATTTTGCCAAGCTCTGTTCCAGGAAGGGAAGTTTGTAGCAGGAGCCTGGGCTTTCTAGACTCAGTCCCTGGCTGTTAGAGACATCAGACTTGAGAATAAATTATGTCTCTTTTGTTCTACCCAAATTCCAGCCTCCTTCCACAGTGGGACTGGACAAAGCCCCTCCCCATTTCAGTAATACCCATTTCCAGCCCCTGTACCGTCTGCATCCACCCTCTGGCTAGAGCCCCAGCTGGATCTCCTTTTATCCCAATCTCATACTCAGGTCTCCCTCCCTTCTTCCTTGTGTCCAGATGTAACATTTGTACCCCTCCTGATCCAGCTGTTTCTGGAAAGCTGGAAACTGCCTAGGATGGAGCAGAGATAGGCGCATGTTTCTGGATCAGTGCCCCAGGCGCCATAAAGAGTGTCCCATTTCTGGCTGGGGGTTTTAATCTTCAAGTCCTGCTCTGTATTTGAAACATAAACTGAGTCATACATTAGTAATCCAGGGCTTTTCTGGATGTTGCAGGGGTATCGTCAGTCTTCTGCTCTGGGGCCAGTCACTCTGTATATGGGGCAAGCTTTTCCTTGGAGGACTCATACCTTTTCTGGGTGGCCAGGGTGCTTTCACATTTAGGAGGGGCTTCAGCTCCCACAGTAGGGACTAGTCACCTTTCTGGCAGAAACCCTGGGCTTCTCCTCCTGTCCTGGCTGAAGCCTGAAGGCCCCTCTCTGGAATTTGTCCCTGGGATCTTCAAGTCTGACAGCATCCTGGTAAGCTGTGGGCTCAGGGATGGCTACAACATTCCACATTTGAAGGAGCAGACAAATGGGTAGAGAGCCGGGGACTTTCTTGAAAGTGACCACAGAGGCCACTCATCTGGAATTTTTGGTGCCACAGGCCTTAGGATCGCTCTCCCACGCAGTCGGAACACGTCCTCCAGAGCTTGGGTGTGTCCACCAGAGTATTTCAAGGAGATCTCGGTACATTGTCTGGTCACAGACCTTGTCCATCAGCTGGTTGCTTGCCACATACTTCGTGGTCTTTCCTGGACTGTCAGTCCAGAGACCTCTGAAAGGTAGAAAACAAATCTGTCCCCTTTAGTTTCTCCAGAAATAAGGCCAAGTTCTTTCCAGCCACCATCTACTGTGGCAGGAGCAGCCCCAGGCTGAAAAATCAACACTGGCTCCAGACAGAAACTGGGCTGTCTCTGTAATTTAATTCCGGAGCCAGGTCTAACTGGAAGCAGGCACACAGCAGACCCCGACTCTCACCATGTCAGGCGTTAGTGGGTCTCCGGCTGATTAGCCAACATGACAAAAAGGGCCGGCAGGAAGCAATACTCTGCTAGAGAAGTAACAGAAACTTCAAGGTTGGCTGATGGCAAGTATCTCCAGAATTGGGATCAGACTGGAGGAAGCAGCTTGGGAGTCACTGTAGGAAAGGCCCCTCCACCCGCACTGCTCTTCAGAGACAGGACATGGGAGGCAGTTCTGGGAATCTTCCCCTCTTCTCAATGATCGTCTACACCCTACAACCTTGGCTTAAAGTGTTTCGGATTCACTCTGAAGAAGGGAAGAGTCTTCAGATACCTGGCAGTCTTGGCTAGCAGGAAGGTGGTGAAGGGGAGCCAGGGCCGCAGACGTATCGATGGGAGGTCCGGGAGATCAGACCAGGGTTATTTGGTTGTCTTCCTGTAGGTCCCTACCAGTGACGAGTTTAGGAAGGCGAGGGCAGGGAGGCAGTCACTGACAGCAACAGGAAGGCTGGCATTGGCGAGGGCTCTCAGAAATGCCGCGACCCCTGACCTGCAAGGGCACCCTGGCGGGGAGAGAGCCCCCCCGCACCCCAGTAAGGAAGCAGCAAGTGTGAGGGGCCCCCAGGGCACGTGGCGGCAGAGGCGGCACAGTGAGGAAGGCAGTACTGAGGGCTTGGCTTTAAATCTTTAATGCACCAGCTGGCTGCACAGCGGCGGCGGGCGTGCGGCAGAGGAGGCCACGACCCGAGCGCTGGGGAGCAGGGCCCAGGCCGCTGGACAGACAGCTCATCAGGCCCCGCAGAGGCTCCAGCTTCTGCTCCCGGGGGTGCGCCGAGCTGTAGGGCGACCGGCACGGGCATGAGGCAGGGAGGGGGCGCCGGACTCCCCGGCCAGCGCACCGAAACTGAGCCTCCTCCATGCCCCGTCCGGCCCGCGGGGTCGCAGCCCCCTCACCTCCTCTGCCTGCGCCACATTCGCAGCCAGGGGAAAAAGTAGAAACAGCCCCAGTAGATCCTGCAAGAGAGAAGCGGGCGGGCCGGCCGGGGCGGGGCTGACCCGCTGA